>NC_134696.1:71701648-72006898 GCF_050947455.1 Rhinoderma darwinii
ACACGCCGCCCAACAGATTACATTCACAGGCCGGACGGCACAGGCCCCCTCATGCCAGGGGGTGTCGCTAGCACCGGGGGGGCAGTGCTTGCGACAGCTACTTCCAATTCCAACTTTCAATTGTATCTTCGTTCTCAGGACGCAGAATAATTGGATACTATGGCGGGGCAGCTCCCTGCTCCGCCATCACTAGGCTACAGGCCATATTAGGCTTGCAGCCTATAAGACGTTGGGACAGAGGGGGGGCTGTGTTGCATCATCTACAAGGGGGGGCTGTGTAGCATCATCCACAAGGAGGGTTGTGTGGCATCATCTACAAGGTGGGCTGTGTGGCATCATCTACAAGGGGGGTTGTGTGGCATCGTCTACAAAGGGGACTGTGTGTCACCATCTACAGGGGGGCTATTATGGAATTGCAAGTTGAGCGATTCCCCTAAGGCTGTTGGAGACTGCCAGGAGGGAGCGTGCCAATAAATCTGCAACCTCAAATCTGTCAAAATTCTGATCGACAGAGTCTAAGGCTACCCTAAGATTTTTGCCAGAGCTGACCGCAAGGTGGGATGGTATTTGCTGCATAGAATCCAGGTTGTTTTAGCAGAGTTCAGTGTTGGATAATAGGTGCAATGCAGGCAATACCTGAACAGGATAACCAGACAGCCAGAGGGTAAACAGAAAGTCCAAAACAGTGCGAGTGGATATCAAGTAAAGCAGAGGTCAGAACTAGCCGGTAGCAGATAAACAAAATCGGTAAACAAAGGGTTATCCGAATACACACCGAGGTCAATATCCAAGAAATCCAGAAGTCAAAGGTGAAGGGTATAGATAAGTAGCTTGATCAAAATACCTGCAGACTGGAAATTCACAAGCAAAGCACAGGTTGTAATGACGGGGTAGGGAAACAGACAGGTGAGCCCTAATCTACCTGCCACTCAGTCCCTGCCTACTTGCACGACCCGTCCTAGTTGACGGCGTACAACTGGGCGACGGTCCCTACGCTCAGTATGTGCACGACAAACAAACAGACAAGGGTACACAGAAGCTAAGGGAAAAGGGGCAGTTGCCCACGGCAACACCATGAGCAACAAGAGTAGTGAGCGAACCGAGTCAAACCAGGAGTGTACGAGGTACTAAACGCAGAACAGGAGCGTAGTCAGTAAGGCCAGGGTCAATATGAAGCAGAGGTCAATAGAAATAGCTGGAACAGCAGAGCCAGGAAACAAGAGAGAATCACAGGCAAAGACAAGAAGAAAATTAAGGTATAAATAGACCGAGGGCAGGAGCTAGAAGCGTCTGGCCAGGCTGTGATAGGTTCTCCCACTCCTCAGCCTACCAGCCTGAGTGGTAGCAGATCGAGTCACTCTATCAGACCTAGGAGCAGATGTAGACTGATTAACCACGGGCGTCGACACAGAAGCTGTGTCTGGCAGATCCTTTACACAGGTGGAGGAAGCTAGGTAAATATACAACTCTACACCTGATAGGCAGAAGGACAGAGAAAAGAGATAGGCTCAAAGTAAAACAGAAACACCCAGAAGCTAGAACGGTGGTCATGGTGATCTTAAGGGAACAGGTGTTTTCCAAACAGGAGCTGTGGGGCACCATCTACAAGGGGGGCTATGTGGCACCACCTGCAAGGGGGCTGTGTGGCACTGTCTGCAACGGGGTCCGTGTGGCACCATCTACGAGGAAGGGCTGTGTGGCACCATCTACAAGGGAGGTCTGTGTGGCACCATCATCAAGGGGGGACTGTGTGGCATCATATACATGGGGGTTGTGTGGAATCATCTACAAGGCGGCTGTGTGGCATCATCTACAAGGGGGGCTGTGTGGCATCATCTGCAAGGGGGGATGTGTGGCACCACCTGCAAGGGTTGCTGTGTGGCACTGTCTGCAAGGAGGTCTGTGTAGCACCATCTACAAGGGAGGGCTTTGTGCCACCATCCACAAGGGAGGGCTCTGTGGCATCATCTACAAGGAGCACTATATGGCATCATCTACAAGGGGGCTGTGTGGCATCATCTACCAGGATGGGGCTGTGTGCCATCATCTATAAGGGGGTAATGTGTGGCACCATCTACAGGGGCTGTGTGGCACCATCTACAAGAGGGGCTATGTGGCACCATCTGAAAGGGGGCTGTGTGTCACCACATGCAAAGGGGGCTGTGTGGCACTGTCTGCAAGGGGGTCTGTGTGGCACCATCTACAAGGGAGGGCTCTGTGGCACCATCTATAAGGGAGGGCTGTGTGGCACCATCTACAAGGGAGGTCTGTGTGGCACCATCACCAATGGGGGACTGTGTGGCATCATCTACAAGGGGGGCTGTGTGGCATCATCTGCAAGGGTTGCTGAGTGGCACTGTCTGCAAGAGGGTCTGGTGGCACCATCTACAAGAGAGGGCTCTGTGGCACCATCTACAAGAGAGGGCTCTGTGGCACCATCTACAAGGGAGGGCTCTGTGGCATCATCTACAAGGGGGACTATGTGGTATCATCTACAAGGGGGGCTGTGTGGTGTCATCTACCAGGATGGGGCTGTGTGGCATCATCTATAAGGGGGTAATGTGTGGCACCATCTACAGGGGGCTGTGTGGCACCATCTACAAGAGGGGCTGTGTGGCACCATCTGAAAGGGGGGCTGTGTGTCACCACTTGCAAGGGGGGCTATGTGGCACTGTCTGCAAGAGGTTCTGTGTGGCACCATCCACAAGGGAGGGCTCTGTGGCACCATCTATAATGGAGGGCTGTGTGGCACCTTCTACAATGGAGGTCTGTGTGGCACCATCACCAATGGGGGACTGTGTGGTATCATATACAGGGGGCGGTGTGGCATCATCTACAAGGGGGCTGTGTGGCATCATCTTCAAGGGGGCTGTGTGGCATCATCTACCAGGAGGGGCTGTGTGGCATCATCTACAAGGGGGTACTGTGTGGCACCATCTACAGGGTGCTGTGTGGCACCATCTACAAGAGGGGCTGTGTTGCACCATCTGCAAGGGGGCTGTGTGGCAACACATGCAAGGGGGGCTGTGTGGCACTGTCTGCAAGGGAGGACTCTGTGGCACCATCTATAAGGGAGGGCTGTGTGGCACCATCTACAAGGGATGTCTATGTGGCACCATCACCAACGTGGGACAGTGTGGCATCATATACAGGGGGCTGTGTGGCATCATCTACAAGGGGTACTGTGTAGCATCATTTACACGGGGGCTGTGCGGCATCATATACCAGGAGGGGGCTGTGTGGCATCATCTACCAGGAGAGGGCTGTGTGGCACCATCTACAAGGGGGTACTGTGTGGCACCATCTACAATAGGGGCTGTGTGGCACCACCTGCAAGGCGGCTCTGTGGCACCACCTGCATGTGGGGCTGGGTGGCACCATCTATAAGGGAGGGCTCTGTGGCACCTTCTATAAGGGAGGACTCTGTGGCACCATCTATAAGGGAGGGCTGTGTGGCACCATCTACAAGGGATGTCTATGTGGCACCATCACCAACGTGGGACTGTGTGGCATCATATACAGGGGGGCTGTGTGGCATCATCTACAAGGGGTACTGTGTAGCATCATCTACACGGGGGCTGTGCGGCATCATATACCAGGAGGGGGCTGTGTGGCATCATCTACCAGGAGAGGGCTGTGTGGCACCATCTACAAGGGGGTACTGTGTGGCACCATCTACAATAGGGGCTGTGTGGCACCACCTGCAAGGGGGCTCTGTGGCACCACGTGCATGTGGGGCTGGGTGGCACCATCTACAAGGGAGGGCTGTGTGGCACCATCAATAAGGGAGGGCTGTGTGGCACCATCTACAAGGGAGGTCTGTGTGGCACCATCACCAAGGGGGGACTGTGTGGCACCATCTACAGGGGGCTGTGTGGCACCATCTACAAGAGGGGCTGTGTGGCACCACCTGCAAGGGGGGCTGTGTGGCACTGTCTGCAAGGGGGTCTGTGTGGCACTGGCTACAAGGGAGGGCTGTGTGGCGCCATCTATAAGGGAGGGCTGTGTGGCACCATCTACAAGGGAGGGCTGTGTGGCACCCTCACCAAGGGGGGACTGTGTGGCATCATATACAGGGGGCTGCATGGCATAATATACAAGGGGGGCTGTGTGGCATCATCTACAAGGGGGTACTGTGGGGCACAATCTACATGGGGCTGTGTGGCACCATCTACAAGAGGGGCTGTGTGGCACCATCTGCTAGGGGGGCTGTGTGGCACCATGTACAAGTGTGGGCTGTGTGGCAGCATCTACAAGGGTGGGCTGTGTGGACCCAATCTACAAGGGAGGGCTGTGTGGCACCATCTTTAAGGTGGGCTGTGTGGCACTATCTACAAGAGGGGGGCTGTGTGCGGAGATATCTACAAGGGAGGGTGTGGCGCTATCTACAGGGGGCTGTGTGTGGCACTATGTACAGGGGGCAGTGTGTGGAGCTATCTACAGGGGGCTGTGGGTGGAGCCATCTACAAGGGGAGTGTGTGTGGGGCTATCTTACAGGGGGGCGGTGTGTGGAGCTATCTACAGGGGGCTGTGTGTGGGGTTAACTACAGAGGGGCTGTGTGTGGAGCTATCTACAAGGGGGCTGTGTGTGGAGCTATCTACAGTGGAGCTGTGTGCGGAGCTATCTACAAGGGGGCTGTGTGTGGCACTATCTACAGGGGGCTGTGTGTGGAGCTATTTACAGGGAGGCTGTGTGTGGAGCTATCTACAGGGGGCTTTGTGTGTAGCTATCTACAAGAGGGCTGTGTGTGGAGCTATCTACAGTGGAGCTGTGTGCGGAGCAATCTACAAGGGGGATCTGTGTGGCGCGATCTACAAGGGGGCTGTGTGTGCCACTATCTACAGGGGGCTGTTTGTAGAGCTATCTACAGGGTGGCTGTGTGTGGAGCTATCTAAGGGGGCCATGTGTAGTGCTATCTATAGGGGAGCTGTGTGTGTAGCTATCTATAAGGGGCAGTGTGTGGAACTATCTACAATGGCCTGTGTGTGGAGCTATCTACAAGGGGGCTGTGTTTGGAGCTATCTACAGGGGGCTGTGTGTGGCGCTATCTACAGGGGGGCTGTGTGTGGGGTTAACTACAGGGGGCTGTGTGTGGCGCTATCCACAGGGGGCTGTGTGTGTAGCTATCTACAAGGGCACTGTGTGTGGTGCTATCTACAGGGGGCAGTGTGTGAAGCTATCTACAATGGCCTGTGTGTGGAGGTATCTACAAGGGGACTGTGTGTGGCACTATCTACAAGGGGGCTGTGTGTGGAGCTATCTACAGGGGGCTGTGTGTGGCACTATCTACAGGGGGCTGTGTGTGGCGCTATCTACAGGGGGCTGTGTGAGTAGCTATCTACAAGTGGGCTTTGTGTGGTGCTATCTACATTGGAGCTGTGTGCGAAGCTATCTACAGGGGGGGCTGTGTGTGGCGATATCTACAGGGGTCTGTGTGTGGTACTATCCACAGGGGGCTGTGTGTGGAGCTATCTACAAGGGGGACTGTGTGTGGCGTTATCTACAGGGGGGGCTGTGTGTGGCAATATCTACAGGGGTCTGTGTGTGGTGCTATCTACAGGGGGTTTTGTGCGGAGCTATCTACAGTGGAGCTGTGTGCAGAGCTATCTTCAAGGGGGCTGTTTGTATAGCTATATACAGGGGGGTTGTGTGTGGCGCTATCTACAAGAGGGCTGTGTGTGACCTGTTTAATTTTTTATTTTTTATTTATTGCTATAGTAACTCCCTTATATAACTATATTGCTTGTAAAAGGTACAAATGGTTTTATGCTCAACATTAAAAAAAAGTTAAAAAAACATATATATCTCATTGATTGGTAGAGAAAGCAAACATGGCAAGAGAGAAGGGAGTGTTGGGAAAGAAGTTGGGGGGGCACCAATCTGAATCTTTGCCCCGGGTGCAGGAGAACCTAGATACACCTCTGATATTAGGGTCGCTAGGGTTAATCCCAGCTTCCCTACCTTTCTCTTGTATTAACACTTTGCTATGTGCGTGTACGCGGATTCACCACACAATAATATAATAAAATCAATACTTATTAATATAAACCACACTTGAATATAAACACAGAACAACGTAAATATATTTACAATATAGTATCAGTATACCCCAATACACATAACAAGTTAATATGTATTGAGTAAACTGACACTACATGTAGTAAAGTACAAGAAATCAACAGTACTATACTATAACACCACCCACTTATCTAAACATACATATAAGTTACAATACACACACGATAAACAATCCCCCACCGCCAGCCATCCCCTACCTGGCTCTAAATCTAATTGTCCCTGTAATACACAATAAGGGGCGTAGGTAAAGAAAAAGGATAAGGTTTGTGGGATGTGGTGGTGAGCTGAGGGTTAGGCAATAAAGTTGTTCTGTAGTGCGGGGTAATGGTTAAGGCTCCTTTAACCCCTTCCCGTCCAATCACGTACAGGTGATGGGAACTGGTGTCTTAACGCATTTCCACTTAAAGAGGCCCTGTCACCAGATTATAAATGCCCTATCTCCTACATAATCTGATCGGCGCTGTAATGTAGATTAAAGCAGTGTTTTTTATTTAGAAAAACTATAATTTTTGACGGAGTTATGACCTATTTTAGCTTTATGGTAATGAGTTGCTTAATGGACAACTGGGCGTGTTTTACTTTTTGACCAAGTGGGCGTTGTGGAGAGAAGCGTATGATGCTGACCAATCAGTGACCAATCAGCGTCATACACTTCTCATTGTTCCACAGCATGATTGTGCAGTGAAAGAAGCTGGGCTGGAACAATGAGAAGTGTATGACGCTGATTGGTCACAGATTGGTCAGCATCATACACTCCTCTGTACAACGCCCAGTTGGTAAAAAGTAAAAGCATGCCCAGTTGTCTATTAAGAAACTAATTACCATAAATCTAAAATTGCTCATAACTTGCTCAAAAATGATAGTTTTTCAAAATAAAAACCACTGTTGTTATCTACATTACAGCGCCAATCATATTATGTAGGAGATAGGGCACTTATAATCTGGTGACAGAGACTCTTTAAAGGGAAGGTGTCATGAATTATTATTATTTTTTTATCATATTGCTTTTAATATGATATTAACATAAATTTTATTTATTTATTTTATTTATACGTGAAGGAGATGGAGCTAGCTCAGGAGCTGAGCCAGCGTCATCACCGCCGGGTGACAGCTGTATGTTACAGCTATTACCCTGAGGTATCGGCCAGGACCGGAACTAGCATCCGATCTGGCCGATTAACCCCTCAGATGTTGCGTTTATTAGAGATCGCAGCATGTGAGGAGTTTTTAGCCACTGGCACCCCGGCTGATGCAAAGGTGATCGGAGGCCCAATACTTACCTCTTGGTCTCCAAGTAACGTAAGCCTCCTATGCCCTGCTCGGCGGCGGGGCCTAAAAGGCTTCCGGTACCATTGTCAAGATGGCGCCGCCTCAGATTCCGGCTCAGAAGCTGAGCCGGCGTCATCATCAGTGGGTGTCCGCTGTATGTTACAGCAGGCACCCCGATGTATCGGCAGGAACCAGAGCTAGCTCCGATTCCTGCCATTAACCCCTTCGATCCATTGCAATTGATGCATCTTAGCGGTTTGTAACAAATCGTCAGCCTGCCATGCGATGGCAAGGCTGGCAACTGCTACTATGGCAACAGGAGGCCTAACAATGGCCTCCTGTCTGACATTACGGAAGCCTGATCGGCTTGCTGTCAGTGAACAACTGACAGTTCCAATACATTGCACTACATAGATAGTGCAATGTATTAGAACATCAAATAAACAGTTGGATATTTCAAGTCCCCTAGTGGGACTAAAGAAAAGTGTAAAAAAAAATAATAATAAAAGTTTCAAGTAATAAAATAAAACACAATCGGCACCTTTTTCCCTTATCAAGTCATTTATAATTGAAAAAAAGAATAAACCATACATATTTGATATTGCTGTGACCGTAACGACCTGAACTATAAAAATGTTATGTTATTTATCCCGCGCAGTGAACGCCGTAAAGAAATAAAAAAATACTGCCATAATTGCTGTTTTTTTGGTCACTTTGTCTTCCAAAAATTGAAATAAAAAGTGATCAAAAAGCTTCATTTATCCAAAAATGGTACCTATAAAAACTATAGCTTGTCTCGCAAAAAACAAGCCCTCATACAGCTCCATCGACTAAAAAATTAAAAAGTTATGGCTCTCACAACATGGCGACAGGAACAATACATTCTCTTTACAAAAGTAATTTTATTGTGCAAAAAGTTGTAAAACATAAAAAAGTGCTATAAATTAGGTATCGCCGGAATCGTACTGACCCGCAGAATGAAGGTAACATGTAATTTATAATGCATGGTGAACGCTGTATAAAAAAACCTATAAAACTATGGCAGAATTGCTGTTTTTTTGTCACCTTGCCTCCCAAAAAATAGGATAAAAAGTGATCAAAAAGTCCCATGTACCCCAATTGGTACCAATAAAAACTACAGCTCGACCTGCAAAAAAACATCCCCCAAACCACTACGTCTATGAAAAAATAAAATAAGTTAAGGCTCCAATAAGTCCGGAAAGAAAAACATTCAGTTGTGCAGCCCGAGGGGATCATTTCTTCAAGAGGCGAATTATCAAGGCACTAAAATTAGGGAACCAGGAAGGGTAGGGCCCAAACATATCTGCTGGAAGCGAGGGTGCCCGTATTATACCAGGACAACACTTCCCAGCAAAATTCCCCAAACTGCAAACGTGCATAGTGTGGACCAAAAGGGGGATAAGGAAGGACATTTATCAGTGCAACACCGGCCTGTGCAGAAAGGATTGTGTCACAGCGTAACACACATCTATGGATTATTTTATTATTATTTTTACCTTATTATTATACCACCCAACTATGCCCCTGATATACCCTTCCCAGCTCACATATGCCCCACATTATAAACGGAAACACCAGTAAGACTCCAAACAAAACTATTACCAAGCAAAATTCATGCTCCAAAAGCCAAATTGCGCGACCTCCCCCTGAATCCTACAGCTGTTTACTTCCAATTTTTGATGTGTGTGTCCCCAGTGGCACAAGCTGGGCACGACATATTTGCCACTGAATTGGCATATCTAGAGAAAAATTTAAATTTTTACTTTGCACCTTCCGCAGCACTAAAATTTATGGAAAATGAAAATGCTCACTACACCCCTTAATAAATTCCTTGAGGGTTGCAGTTTCCAAAATGGGGTCACTTGTCAGGGGTTTCCTTTATTATTTTACATTAGAGCCTCTGCAATTGTGAACCAAAATGTGTAAGTCGCCAAATTAGGCCTCAATTTTACATGGTACTCTTTCACTCCTGAGCCTGGTCAAATGTCCAGGCAAAAGATTAGGGCCACATGCATTGTGTTTCTAAAACCGGGAAACACAGCATAATAATTAGAGAGCTGTCTTGTTATGGTGGCACAAGCTGGGCACCACATATTGGCATATCTATGGAAAAAATCCCATTTTCCCTCTGCAACATCGATTGCACACTAATTTCTGGCAAACACCTGCGGGGTTAACATGCTCACTACACCCCTAGGTGAATACCCTGAGGGGTGTTCTTTCCAAAATGGGGTCACTTCTGGGGGGCTCCACTGTTTTAGTCCCACAGGGACTTTGCAAATGCGATATAGCGCCCAGAAACCAAATGCAGCAAAATCTGTACTCCGAAAGCAAATGGCGCTCCTTCCCTTCTGAGCCCTATTCTGTGCCCAAACAAAAGTTTATTACCACGTGTGGGGTATTGCCGTACTCAGGAGAAATTGTTTTACAAGTGTTGTGGTTCTTTTCTTCCTTTATTTGTTGAGGAAATGAACAATTAAGAGCTAAAACTACGTCTTATTGAAGAAAAAGGATTTTTTTTATTTTCGCTGCCCAATTATAATAAAATCTATGAAACACCTGTGGGGTCAAAATGCTCACTAACCCCTAGATGGATTCTTCAAGGGGTGTAGTTTCCTAAATGGAGTCACTTTTTTGGCGTTTTCACTGTTTTGGTCTCTTAGGGGCTTTGCAAATGTGACATGGCCTCCGCAAACCATTCCTGCTAAATGTCATCTCCAAAAGCCAAATGGCGCTCTTTCCCTTCTAAGCCCTATCGTGTGTTCAAACAGCCATTTATGACCACATGTGGGGTATTGTTTTACTCGGGAGAAATTGCTTTACAAATGTTGTGGTGCTTTTTCTCCTTTAGTCCTTGTGGAAATTAGAAACAAACTTGCTGAACATACATTTTCTTTGAAAGAATGTAGATTTTCATTTTCACGGCCTACTTTCAATAATTTTTGCAAAAAACCTGTGGGGTCAAAATGCTCACTATACACCTAGATAATTTCCTCAAGGGGTGTAGTTTCCAAAATGGGGTCACTTTTTGGGATTTTCAGTGTTTTGGCACCGCAAAAGCCCATCAAACCTCACATGGTGCCTAAAATATTTTCTAATAAAAAGGAGGCCCCAAGATCCACTAGGTGCTCCTTTGATTCTGAGGCCTGTGCTTCGGTCCATTAGCACACTAGGACCACATGTGGGATATTTCTAAAAACTGCAGAAACTGGGCAATATATGTGGAGTTGCATTTCTCTGGTAAAACTTTCTGTGTTACAAAAAAAATAGATTAAAAATAAATTTCTGCAATAAAAAGGAAATTGGAAAATTTCACCTCTACTTTGCTTTAATTCCTGTGAAACGTCTAAAGGGTTAAGAAACTTTCTAAATGCTGTTTTGAATACTTAGAGGGGTGAAATTTTTAAAATGTGGTGACTTATTGGTGGTTACTAATATATAAGGCCCTAAAAACCGCTTCACAACTGAACTGACCCCTGTAAAAATAGCCTTTTGAAATTTTCTTGAAAATGTGAGAAATTGCTGCTAAAGTTCTAAGCCTTGTAATATCCTAGAAAAATAAAAGGATGTTCAAAAAACGATGTCAATCTAAAGTAGACATATGGGGGATGTTAATTAGCAACAATTTTGTGTGGTATTACTATCTGTCTTACAAGCAGATACATGTAAATTTAGAAAAATGCTAATTTTCAGATTTTGTCACAAAATTTGGGTGTTTTTCACTAATAAATATTGAATTTATCAACCAAATTTTTCCACTATCATAAAGTACAATAAGTCACGAGAAAATAATCTCAGAATCGCTTTGATAGGTAAAAGCATTCCCAAGTTATTACCACATAAAGTGACACATGTCAGATTTTAAAAAATGGGTCCGGTCCTGAAGGCCAAAATGAGCTTGGTCCTCAAGGGGTTAAAAAAGGTGTGATCTATTCACACAATGCTCCCAGTCTGAGGAAGACCGGTATTGCCAGCTTCTGGGAGTCAGAGGTTCTGGTAAGAACACATGTTTGTTGTGAGGTGTTGGGCAGAAGGCCTTTCACCCTGATAGCTAGGGAAGCTGTATGTTTCGTTAGAGGCTGGACGGCCTAGGGTTTATTTTTGAACTGTTTTGTAAAACCGCTTTTCATGTGTAAAGACAATAAAGCTGGTTGCGGTCAGTTTCATACCGAATGCACTGTGTGGGAGTGAAAATTCTTAAGTGTGCCAACCAACTTACCCTGGAGATCGTGATCCTGTGATGCTTCTTACCCCAAATTGTCACAATATATGTATATCTACACACACATGTACATATATATATATAAATATATACAACACTTACTTTTATAGTAAGGATCTAAATGACTTTGACAAGGGCCAAATTGTGATGGCCAGAGGACTGAGTCAAAGCATCTCCAAACTGACAGGTCTTGTTTGCAGTGGTTAGTACCTACCAAAAGTGGTCCAAAGAAAGATAACTGGAAAGCCGGTGACAGGGTCATGAGCACCCAAGGCTCATTGATGTGCATAGGGAGTGAGGGCTGGCTCGTCTGGTCCGATCCCACAGAAGAGCTACTTTAGCACAAATTGCTGAATAAGTTCATGCTGGTTATAATAGAAAGATGTCAGTACACTCAGTACTGTGCAGCCTGCAGTGTATGGGGCTGTGTAGATTCAGACTGGCATGCTGACCTCGGTCCACCACCAAGAGCGACTACAATGGCCATGTGAGCAACAGAATTGGACCACGTTTTCTTTTACATCATGTGGACAGCTGTGTACATGTGTGCCGCTTACCTGGAAAATAAATGGACCAGGATGCACTCTGGGTAAAAGTCAAGCTGGCGGAGGAAGTGTGAGGCTATGGGCAAAGTTATGCTTAGAAACCTTGGGCTGTGGCATTCATGTGGATGTTAGTTTGACATGTAACACCTATTTAAAGAGGATCTGTCACTAGTTTAGTAATGCCCAATCTCCTAGCCAATCTAATAGGAGCTGTCACACTGATAATGCTAGTGAAAATTGTTTGCCAAAAAGTTTATTATTTTTAAAGTTATGAGCTTTTTTCTAAATATGCAAATGAGACTATACTTGACAATTGGGTGTCAACATCTGCAATTCTCATGAGGTGGAGCTACCTCACAGCCTCTGACTCTGTCCTATCAGCATGAAGCTGCTTCACACAGTGTAAGAGACTGAGGCTGGAGGGAAGGGGGATCACTACAAATATCTAGCCATATCTCATCAGAAAAGTATTCCTCTAAAGGAGAGAAGTCCGTTGTTAAAGAAAAAGATGGGTCAAGAGAAACGATAGACACATTAAAGTTTGTGGATGGAGAAAATAGAGTCTGCAGGTCCTGAGCTGGTGGTCCCTTTAAAGGATTTGTCTCATGAATACAACCCCTGTCCAAATGCTGTATTAGGGCATATCATAAAAGGACATCATAAAAGGCCAGAACTGAGAACTGTTCTAACAGACCTCGACATGGCAGACGGCACATGAGTGCAGTGGAAATGTTTGGCCAGGAGCGACTGTTATTGCTGGGGGTTAGAGAAGCCAAATATCTGATTCCATTAATAAGAACGACTATTTGCCTTTCAATCAATGTTGCTGTTAGGAAACGTCCGTTTATCTAAGGTTGTCATGACTACTAGCCTAGCTTCTGGGTGGCTCTGGGTTGAGTTGCAGAGCCAATCTCATTTCTCTCTTTTCATCCTATCAGATTCTAGGGGGGAGTATTTAAGTCTGGTCAGTTCTTTCATTGTTGCTTGTGAATTTCTTTGTTTATGCAGTTTCTGATCATGCTCCTGGTTCTACTCTTTATCACATGACTATTTGGATTTTTGTAACTTAACCCTTTTGCAGACTGATTTGGACATTCTGCTCTCGGCTGGTTTTGACCTTTGCAACTCCTGGCATTCTTCTGTTTTCTGATTTGGACTTCACTTTCTCCTGGTTGTGAACTCTGTTGCTGTTTACCCTCTGGCTGTCTGGTTTTCCATTCTAGTATTGCCTGCATTGCACCTCCTGTCCATCACCGTATTGTTAATGCAACCTGGGTTCTATGCAGTCAAATCCAACCTAACTTGCGGTGGGCTCTGGTGAAGACCATAGAGTAGCCTTAGACTCTACTGATCAGAATAGTGATGAACTTGAGGTAGCGGATTATTTGCACGCTTATTCCTGACAGTTTCCAGCTGCCTTTGGGGAATCGCTTACAGATCAATTCCATAACTTGCACTCTTGGGAAATTACTGAACTAGTAATTTCATTACATCTTTTACAAGCCGTTTAAAAATTATCTCTCCACTGTGGAACTTATGCACAGCCTAGTGGAACAGATGCACGGTCTGACTCAGCTGATAAAGATCTGGACTAATGGATTCAACACCATGAGACTGCGCAGCTCCATGCGGTCATTCTAGCTGCTACGCCGATCGAACCAAAGATGAACTTACCTGATCAGTTTTCTGGTGATCGTAAGTCTTTTATTAATTTTCGGGAGAGTTGTGAAAAAGACCTTTTTCCACTGGAACTGAGCAGCAGCGAGTTGGTCTTGTCATTTCTCTGTTGCAAGGAGATCCTCAAACCTGGGCCTTTTCGTTGCGACCTGATGCCCCTGAATTTCTTTCTGTTGAGATCTTCTTTGCAGCTCTAGGTTTGATATATGTAGAACCAGATATCACTGCAGTGGCTGAGGCCAATCTGTTATCTCTCCAGCAGGGACGGCGACCTGTCGAAGAATACTGTTCAGAATTTAGATGGTCGTCCTTCTCTTCACAGTGATGCAGCGCTCCGATGTTAATTCCGCCGAAGCCTTTCTGAAACCATGAAAGATCTCCTTATAAATTAACCTCTGTCCTCGACCTTAGAGGGGACTATGACTCTTGTTGTGTGTCCTGACCGATGTCTAAGAGAGTGCAAAAAAGAAAAACCTGTGATGGTCTCTGCCCTTCCCTGCACTGAGATCCCTTCATCTGATGCACAAAAGCCCATGAAGATGGGATCCACGATCTTTTCTGAAGACATTTCCGGAAACGCAGAGGGTTTTGTTTCTATTGTGGGGATGCTGGTCATATGCCCAGGAACTGTCCCCAAATGTCCAGCTCCGGAAAACTTCAGAGCCTAGATGGTCCCCGGGAATGCCATCTGGACAGTCAGGTTTTTCCCACATTTTCTCAAAAATCCTTTTGCCTGTTACTGTATTGTTTAATAATGTTTGTACTTCTGGTCAGGCTTTTGTAGATTGTGATTATGCGGCTAATGTCTTACATTTTCAGGTTGCTAAAAAATTGTCTATTCCCCTCGTTCAACTGAATATCCTTGTCATAGTGTCTACTATAGATAATACCCCTCTCTCTCAGGGATAGGTCAAGTTCTCTACTCCGCCTGTTACATTGGAAGTGGGTACTTTACATACTGAACTAATCTCGTTCTTTATCCTAGAAAATTTGACTTCTGAGGTAATTGTAATGACGGGGTAGGGAGACAGACAGGTGAGCCCTAATCTACCCGCCACTCAGTCCCTGCCTACTAGCAACGACCCATCCTAGGCGACGGCGTACAACTGGGCGACGGTCCCTACGCTCAATAAGTGCACGACAGACAAACAGACAAGGGTACACAGAAGTTAGGGAAATGGGGCAGTTGCCCACGGCAGCACCGTGAGCAACGAGAGTAGTGAACGAGCCGAGTCAAACCAGGAGTGTACGAGGTACCAAACGCAGAGCAGGAGAATTGTCAGTAAAACCAGGGTCAAAATGAAGCAGAGGACAAAATGTTCAAGCAGCAGCAGAGCCAGGAAACAGAATCACAGGCAAAGGAGGAGCAGAAAATGCAGGTATAAATAGACAGAGGGCGGGAGCTAGGCTGTGATAGGCTGGCCAGGCTGTGATAGGCTCTCCCACTCCTCAGCCTCCCAGCCTGACTGGTAGAAGATCGTGTCACTCTCTCAGGCTTAGGAGCAGGTGCAGACTGATTACCCAGAAGCTGTGTCTGGCAGATCCTTTACAGTAATATTGGGTATACCATGGTTGCAGATACATAATCCTGTTATTGAATGGGTGAAAGCAGATTTGAAAAACCCCTTAAGGACCCAGCCTGTTTTGGCCTTCAGGACACAGCCGATTTTTTCAAATCTGACATGTGTTACTTTATGTGGTAATAACTTCGGAATGCTTTTACCTATCCAAGCTATTCTGAGATTGTTTTCTCGAGACATGTACTTTATGTTAGTGAAAAAATGTGGTCTATAAATTCGGTATTTATTTCTGAAAAACACCAAAATTTAGAGAAAATGTGCAAAAATGTGCATTTTTATAAGTTTAACTGGTTGCCGACACAGGACGAGTATGCTCGTCCTGAGCGGCGAGCACTTCGCGCATTAGGACGAACATACTCGTCCTGTGTGACAGCCGTCCCTGCGCGCGTCTGTGCGTGCGATCGAGAGCGGGACAACGGCTGTAACACACAGCCACGGCCCCGCTCTGACAGCGGAGAGGAGAGAAACATCTTCTCTCCGCCGTTAACCCTTTGAACGCCGCGATGAAAGCTGATTGCGCCGTTCAAAGATGGGGGACTGCACATTGATCGCGTCACAGAATATAACTGTGACGCGATCAAAGCCCACAACTCATATGTCCAGACAGCCCAGGGTCCATTGAAGGACCCCAGGGCTGTCTGAACATATTTCCTGTTGTTAGGGCATACTGAGGTATGCCCTAACAACTGCCTGTGTACAATCAGTACACAGGCTAATATACTGGCATATAGATCTATGCCAGTACATTACAGTTACAAAATAAAAATCTAAATGATAAATCCCTTTATGGGATTTAAAAAAAAGTTAAATGAATGTAAAAAAAAATTAATGATAAATAAATAAATAAATAAATAAAAAGTAAAAAAATACACAGAAACACAATTTTTTTTATAATACATAAACTTTTTAAAATATAAGTCCCAAAACATGAAATAATATAGACATATTGGTATCGCCACGACCGTAACAACCTGTACAACAAATGTATAACATTATTTATGATGATCGGTGTATGGTGTAAAAAAATAAATATTGAAACTGCAGCGGAACTGCTTTTTTTCTGCATATTCGCCAAAATAAAAATTTATAGAAATTAAACGATAATGTATTTGTACCAAAAAATGGTACCTACATAAAGTACAACTCGTCCCTCCAAAAACAAAGTCTCATACAGCTACGTCTTACAAAAAAAAAAAGAGTTATGAGTGTCGGGATGCAAAGAGGGGAAATGTAAAAAAATTGATCTGTCCTTAAGGCCAAAATTGGCCGTGTCCTTAAGGGGTTAAACGTATATCTGTGTGTATAAATTTTTCCCTTCCCTTTTCCCGTCCCTTTGTTGAAGTTCATGGACATGTGTCTTTTTTCAGCCGTACTAACTATGTAACTCTGTAACTATGTAACTATGTTTGTAATACCACAAAAAATATTAACTAGTTAACATTTCCCTTATGCCTACTTTATGTTTGCATAGTTTTTTGACTGTCCTTTTATTTTTCTAGGACGTTACAAGGCTTAGAACTTTAGCAGCAATTTCAAATTTTTTTTTTTCTTTGAAACATTACATTTTTATTTGTATATAACAATGAAATCTAGAAAGGAAAATCTGTATAACAACTTTTCCTTATAATCGTCAAAAAAAAAAATATCTGAACATGTATGGAGATACATTTCACTTTCGTGTTTACAAGTTTTTGGTATTTAGCACAATCAGTTTACAATAAACTAAAAAACAAAGAAAGAAAAAAACAAAAGAAACTAGGTTTCCATGGTACAATGAATGCAGGGACCACGATATTCCTTGAGTTTGGTGATTGGATATGTCTTGGAAAGAGCAATTAAGACATCATCTGCAAATAATCCTATTCTATGTTCTTCAGAACCTATTGAAATACCAGAAAGATGAGGTGAAGATCTAATGGATTGAGCGAATGGTTCCATTAAAAGAGCAAAAAGGAGAGGGGACATGGGACATCCCTGCCTGGTACCATTGGTAATTTTGAAAGGCGCAGATAGGAAACCAGAAGAATATACAGTTGCACTAGGTGAGGAATATAAAGAAAGTATTGCCGATAAAAAAGGACTTTCAAAACCAAATTTCTGTAAAACCAATTTTAAGTATCCCCAATGGACCCTGTCAAAGGCCTTTTCTGCATCCAGAGAGAGGAGCAAAGAAGGCGTCCGACGAGAGTGCACAATATCGATTATATCAACAAATCTCCTCGTGCCATCCAAGGTTTGACGGCCTTTAATAAAGCCCTCCTGGTGGGGATGAACAATTGAAGGAAGAATGTTTATGAGCCTATTCAATATCAGTTTGGCCATTATTTTAAGATCAGAATTTAATAAAGATATTGGTCTGAAATTTGCAGGTACATCTGGAGATTTCCCTGGTTTAGGAAGGGTAACAATAATTGCATGAAGCATTTCGCTGACTGCTACCAATAGATACAATATTAGTTAAACAATGCAAGAGATAGGGAGTTATTATGTGATGGAAATTTTTATCATATTAATTCGGGAGTCCGTCAGGTACAGGAGATTTGTTGAGTTTCAGACTTTACAACTTCTAAAATCTCCCAATCTGAGATATCTCTGTTTAGGATCTTTAATTGGTCAACATTTTGCGTAGGGCCAGATCCACACCACCCAGAACGGCATTTATATCCTCCAGAGATGGTTGAAGAGTATCAAGATCATCCTGTAAATTGTATAAAGAGGAATAATAACTACCAAATTTGTTTGTTTTTATCTAGCAGGAAAGGGATTCCGGATTTTGCAGCTTTTTTCTTTAATTTGTTCGCCAAAAGTTTTATAATTTTACCAAGTTTAGCTTTGCGGAGACGGAGTTCATACTTATTCTGGAGGGTAAGGTATAGTTGGTGAGGAAGGGATTTTATTTTTTCAGTTGTTGACGAAATGTTAGATTTATTTTTATTTTCCAGGATATATAATTTGTCTGTTAATTCCTTAACAGTAGCCAATCTGGACCTTTTTTCCCATAGATGTGCTGCTAATTTAAGAAAGTGACCTCTTATAACAGCCTTGTGGGCACACCACAAAGTAGTTTTGGAGATGTCATCAGTATTGTTTAATGAAAAATATTCTGACTACGCATTTTCTATGGTAGATACATACGACTCGTTGTTGAGAAGATAATTATTCAGTCTCCAGGGAGATGTTGGAGGAGAATTAAAAGATTCTTGAAATGTGATGGATGTCGGTGCGTGGTCCGACCATGTGATTGTATCAATTTCTGCGCATATTTTCTGTAGTAACCATTAATCTACTAGTATCAAATCTATGCGGGAGTATGTGTTATGTGGATTGGAAAAAAAGGTATAATCTTTTTCGGATGTATGAGTAACTCTCCAAGCATCATACAGTTCCTCTGTATGCAATAAGTTACGAAGATCACAATTCTTATCACTAGAATGAGGGGGATTTCTATCAAGGATAGGGTCTATAGTCCTATTGAAATCTCCACAGATTAGTAAGCTACCTTTTTTCTTTGATTGAACTAACTCGATTCGTTTTTTCGTAAATTTCTGTTGATGAGAGTTGGGTGCGTAAAGATTGACTATAGTAAACGGGGCATTGTTAATGAGACATGTGATCACCAGATATCTACCCTTTGTGTCCGATATCAAAGATGTAACAGTAACTCTGAAAGCTATCAAAACTCCTTTTTTCTTTTCCGTTGCATGAGAGTCAAATATATATATGGGAAATGCCTATTACTCATTCTAGGGGCATCTCCCTCATTTAAGTGAGTTTCTTGAGCATAAATTATGTTGCATTTTTGTTTAACGCATTCCTTCCAAAACAGAGACCTCTTAAAAGGGCTGTTGAGACCCTTAACATTCAAAGCACATATCTTAATAACCATATTTAGAATTTCAAATATATGCTATAAAGGCATTACTATGAGAAATATTGATGACATCACATCTAAGGACAACACATCTCGCACACAGGAGTTTCAAGTTTAAATGCAGCATTAATTGTCTAGGAGAATACCATGGAAACAATAAAACAAAAAATAACCTGAACAATTGAAAAACATCCCAAATATCTGAGAATTTTGGGTAAAAAAGTCTTGGTTCTAAGTGAACCCGTCTGGACATCCTAGGATAGTCACTTGACATCGAGGGGTCTGGAAGTACAAGATCAAGGGAAAGTGGGAGAAAAAAATATGAACTGTGCATCAGCAGGCTACATGAGGTAGTGGAGGTGAAAAGAGCACGCATCTTTTCAAAAAGCAAGTTTCATAGCAAGGTAAGTCTGCAAAAGTGAATTACTACAGTTCAAGTAGCCGGAACAGAGGAGGATTCATGACATTCTGCAGGGGACCATTCTTGTTGAATAGAAGCTGGTTTCTTTCTTTTTGGTGACATGTTGTCGTCATCTAGTGGGAGTTCCAGAGACCATTTCTTAAGTATGCTAGTAGCTTCTTTAGGGGAGTGGGTCTTTCCATTATGCCGGACTATCAATTTGACTGGAAAACCCCACTTGTAGGGTATATTATGTTGTCTCAAGACCTGGGTAGTTGGAGCAAATTCTCGTCTCCCGGCCAGTGTGGCTATGGATAAGTCTGCATACAGTGAAATATCTTGAAATCTTTCAGGAAGATTCTTTGTGGTGGCTGCAGCTTTCAGCAGCGCATCTTTGAAGTGATTTTTTTTTATCCAAGCCAGAACATCTCGAGGAATTGCAGGAGCCAGGTGTCTGGGCTTAGGAACCCTGTGGGCCCTATCAATTAGTAGATCCCTTTCCAATGCGTTGGGAATCAATGCTGTAAATAAATCCACCAAATATCTTAACTTGTCATCAGCAACATTTTCAGGTATATTCCTGAAGCGACTATTATTCTGCCTAGAATAGTCTTCTAGGTCAGCTAATTTCAACTTAATAAGTGCTAGGTCATCTTCTGTAGCATTATGAGCGTCCACCAAACTATTATGAGCTGTGGTGAAATCCTCCATCTTATCCTCCAAATGTGCCGTTCTTTCTCCAATATCTATCAGCTCAGTGTGAAGAGATAATATTGCACCATGAATGTCTGCATGTATCGTTTCCTTTAACTCATTCAGCAGGAGTTTCATGTCAGACCTAGTAACAGGAAGTTCTGCAGAAGACATGGTGGTCAAGGGACCATCACTACCTGGGGAAGATGTGGCAGCAAATTCCCCCATAGATGTGCTGCAGCGATTCTGGAGGGACAGAGGAGATTGTCTGGGGAGCACACCTTGGCCGGACTACTGAAGAGTCGGGAGCGGGATCCTCGCACTCCTAGCCGCATTGGCACGAAGAGACGACCGAGGACTTTCGTCTTGCAGTGAGGAGGACGGAGCACCATGCGGTCCGGTGCCATCTTCGATCTGTCCCACGCTGGAGAAGGAGGTAAGTTTGGTCGGACTCCCCAGCTTTAGTCTCGCCCTGGTCAGGTCGGCTGATGCACTGGGTGACAGCTAATTAGTGAGTGTGAGTAAGGTGGTGATTTTGGCAGTAACATGCCTTCTTTGAGCCGTTTTGTCCCACTGATGCACGGAGCTGTCTCTCCTTGCTGCTACTCCGCTCTACATCCGGTCACGCCCCCTCTCATATTTTGAAGAAAATTTCAAATGGCTATTTTTACAGGGGGCAGTTCGGTTCTGAAGTGGCTTTGAGGGCCTTATATAGTAGAAAGTCCCCATAAATCACCCTATTTTGAAAACTTCACCCCTCAAGGTATTCGAATCAGCATTCACAAAGTGTTTTAACCCTTTAGGCGTTTCACAGGAATAAATCAAAGTAGAGGTGAAATTTACAAATAATTTTTTTTTTGCCCGAATTCATTTCTATCACATTTTTTTTTGTACCACAGAAGGTTTTACCCGAGAAATGCAACTCAATATTTTATTGCCCAGATTCTGCAGTTTTTAGAAATATCCCACATGTGGCGCTTGTTTGGTAATGGACTGACACACAGGCCTCAGAAGCAAAGAAGCACCTAGTGGATTTTGGGCCCCCTTTTTTTAGAATATATTTTAGGCACTTTGTCAGGTTTGAAGAGGTCTTGTGGTGCCAAAACAGTGGAAATAAGAGAAAAAAAGAGAAAAAAAAGACGGCGCCACCTTGTGTAGATCAGTGTTGCTAACCATGTTAAGTGTCATTTAGCGCAACCCTAGATGAATACCTATGCCTGATATGGCCTTCTCTTATTTAAACAATATATGCCTTTTAATAATAATAATTTTAATACCTTACCCACGGCAAACATTGTTCTATCATTTGTTCCTTTCCTTTTTGTATTCCTCTGGTCGTCCTGGTAACGAGGCCGCGTCCCGGCATCGTCTACTACGGACTTACTCATATTAATTTACATCCTCTAAAAAAGATGCCAATTTCTGTAACTAAAAATATGCCGCATACTTCAACTACAATCAGGACGTTACTAAGTTGCTAACCACGCTAAATGTATTCATCTAAGAATAATTTTTTATCAGCGTAGCTATTTAATAAAACTTATGCCTGACACGGCATTTAAGTGCACTCTTTTATTTAATTAACACACACCTCCAGGCAGCCTTCAAATGAGTTCAATGCCGTACACACAGCAAGCAGTGTTCCATCAATTCGTTCAATTGCTGCATTTTCTGCTTGGTTGTCCTGGCAACGAGGCCGCGTCCCGGCTTCGTTCAGTCCTAACTAAGATATTTCTTCCAACTTTGGTTTTATTTATTTTTCACTTATTTCTTTTTCTTGTTTTAACTGTATCCCATTTTATGAATAAACACCTAACTTGTATGTTGAAACACATTATGCAACTATATTCAGGCGATGTGAACTTTTTTTTTTATTTTTAAAAAAA
Source organism: Rhinoderma darwinii (assembly GCF_050947455.1). Lineage (NCBI taxonomy): Eukaryota > Metazoa > Chordata > Amphibia > Anura > Rhinodermatidae > Rhinoderma > Rhinoderma darwinii. Next base: position 71,723,892 of record NC_134696.1, read on the forward strand.
CCGGGAGTGACGTCATGATCGCACCTTGACCCCGTCAGATTTGGCGGTTTTTTCAATTATGTTAATTTGTACCTACAGATTATATAAGTTGTGTCTTTCCCGAATTGTACATGGCCTGATGAAGACGATTGTTCATCGTCGAAACGCGTAGCCACTGTCAATAAATTGAACTATTAAATATCTCGGGACTTCGTTCCACATCATTTTATACCACACAGCAGCGCCTCCAAAAAGATCCAATTTTCTTTTACCTGCAATTTTCTAAAACAGTGGAAACACCCCAAAAGTTACCCCATTTTGGAAACTACACCTGCCAAGGAATTTAGCTAGGGGTATAGTTAGCATTTTGACCATGCAGGTTTTTCGCTAAATATATTGGAATTAGTCTGTAAAAATGAAAATCTACTTTTTTTTCTGAAAAAACATAGACATTTTTAATATTTACAAGGAATAACAAAGAAAATGCACCCCCAACATTTGTAAAGCAATGTCTCCCGATTATGACAATACCCCATATGTGGTAATAAACTGTTGTTTGGACCCATAGCAAGGCTCAGAAGGGAAAGAGCGCCATTTGGATTTTGGATTTCTGATTTTGCTGGAATGGTTTTCGGTGCCATGTCGCATTTGCAAAGCCTTGGAGGGACCAAAACAGTGAAAACACCCAAAAAGTTACCCCATTTTGGAAACTACACCTCTCAAGGAATTTATCTAGGGGTATACTTAGCATTTCGACCACACAGGTTTTTCGCGAAGTATATTGGAATTAGTCTGTGAAAATGAAAATCTACTTTTTTTCAGAAAAAACAGACATTTTTAATTTTTACAAGGAATAAAGGAAAAAAAAGAACCACAACATTTGTAAAGCAATTTCTCCATATTATGGCAATACCCCATATGTGGTAATAAACTGGTGATCGGACCCATGGTAGGGCTCAGAAGGGAAGGAGCGCCATTTGAATTTTGGAGCACGGATTTTGCTGGATTGGTTTTCGGTGCCATGTCGCGTTTGCATTGCACTGGAGGGACCAAAACCGTGGAAACCCCCAAAAGTGACCCCATTTTTAAAAAACTATCAAGACATTTTTCTAGGGGTATAGTGAGCATTTATACCCCACGGGTCTTTTGCAGAATTTATTTATATCAAAATTTTTTCCACTAAAATGTTGAATTTTCTCATTTTCACATGGGATAAAGGAGAAAAAAAACAACCATTTTTTATAAAACAATTTCTCCCGAGTATGGAAATACCCCACATGTGGTCATACGGTTTTTTCATTAGAAATAAATTAACCCTTTCAGGACTGATCCATTATTTGCTTTCTTATTTTCGTTTTTCACTCCCAGCCTTCCAAGAGCCATGGTATATTACTACCGGTAGCTTACTTAACCCGATTGACCTGCACTATGTGGCACCGTGCTTTTTGGTTTTATTTCCAAGAGCCATAACTTTTTTCTTTTTCCATCAATAGAGAGGTGTGAGGGCTTATTTCTTGCGGGAGGAGCTGTAGCTTCTATTGGCACCATTTAAAGTGCCATAAAATGTACTGGGAAACGAAAAAAATATATATATTTGCAGGCTTGAAATTGGAAAAAAAATCTGATTCCATTTTTTGGGGGTTTCGTTTTTACAGCTTTCGCCGTGCGATAAAACGAAAACTTGACTTTATTCTGCGGCTCAATACAATTACGGTGATACCGTAAAAAAAATTGTTTTGTTTCACCACATTCTGTGAGCCGTAACTTTTTTATTTTTTGATTCATTGCGCGGTGGGAGGTCTTATTTTTGCGGGACGAGCTGTAGTTTTTATTGGTAAAATTTTTTGGTACATAAGAAGTGATTAAAAAGCTGTATTAATTTATTTTTTTTGAGAGCTAAGGTGACAAAAAAACAGCAATTTTGGTGCTTTAAATTATTACATTTTTTTACGGTGTTCACCGTAGGAATTAAATAATGGTATATTGTAATAGTTCAGACTTTTACGGATGTAGCGATACCAATTTTGTTTATTTTTTTTACATTACTTTAGAAGAAAAGTGGGAAAAGTTTTTTTTTTTACTTTTTCAAAAAAAAAATCTCACTACTAATAACTTAAATTCTTCTACATATTTTATTAGTCCCCTTGGGGGACTTAATCCAGCGACCATTGGATCGCTGGTACAATACACTGCAATACTAATGTATTGCAGTATATTGTTATTTTTACAGGCTCCTGTAAAAGCGCGATCGCTGTACCTGTCCGTTAGTCCCGGGTGTCAGCTGTAATACACAGCTGACACCCGCAGCGTATAGAGCGGGCTCAGCACGTGAGCCCGCTCCATACATCAACCCCCGCACCATGGCGTGCTATTAACCCCTTAATGACCAGCCTATTTTAGACCTTAATGACCAAGCCATTTTTTACGTTTTTCCATCGTCGCATTCCAAGAGCTATAACCTTTTTATTTTTGCGTCGACATAGCCGTATAAGGTCTTGTTTTTTGCGGGACAAGTTGTACTTTTTAATAGCACCATTTTGGGGGACATATTATTTATTGATTAACTTTTATTAACTTTTTTTGGGGGGGGATAGAAAAAAACCCTGAAATTTTGCCACGCTTTTTCATGTCTTAAATCTACGCCGTTTACCGTGTGATATATATAACACTATAACTTTATTCAGCGGGTTGTTACGATTGCAACGATACCAAATTTGTATAGTTTTTGTATGTTTTACTACTTTTACACAGTAAAAACGCTTTTTTTTTCAAAATGACTTGTTTTTGTGTCTCCATGTTTGAAGAGCCGTAACGTTTTCATTTTTTCTCCGATGCGGTCGTATGTGGGCTTTTATTTTGCGGGAAGACTTGTCGTTTTTATTGGTACCATTTTTGAGTAGATGCGACTTTTTGATCTCTTTTTATCACATTTTTTTTAAGTCAGGATTCACAGAAAACAGCAATTTTTCCATAGTTTTTTATTAAATTTTTTACGGCGTTCACCGTGCGGGTTAAATAATGTAATAGATTTATAGTCGGGGTCGTTACGGACGCGGCGATACCAAATATGTGTAACTTTTTTACTTTATTTTGTTTTTTTAATAGTAAAGCATTATGTACGGGGAAAAGCTGGGTTTTTCATTTTTTTTCACATTTTTTTTTAAAATTAACTTTATTAAACTTTTTTTTCACTTTTTTACTAGTCCCACTAGGGGACTATAATATGCGATTCTCCGATCGCTATTATAATACACTGCAATACTTTTGTATTGCAGTGTATTACTGCCTGTCCGTTTAAAACGGACAGGCATCTGCTAGGTCATGCTTCCGGCATGATCTAGCAGGCATTCGCTCCAGGCAGACCTGGGAGCCTTTATTAGACCCCCGGCTGCCATTAGAGACACAGACACTCGGCGATCATATCGCCGGGTGTCGGTGGGAGAGAGAGGGAGCTCCCTCCCTCTCTCCAAAACCACTCAGATGCGGTGCACGCTATTGCGCACCGCATCTGAAGGGTTAAACAGGTGAGATCGATACTAATATCGATCTCACCCGGCCGAGCAGGGACGCTCCCAGCCCTCTGCTGCCTCTAGCAGCTGAGAGCAGGCAGATTTGACGCTCCCTGCACTGTTTACTTTATCCTTATGCAGTGCCGTAAAAAGACATATGCATCAGAATAAAGCCCATTAGTGGCCGCCGTTAAAAGGCGTATTGGCGGTCACTAACGGGTTAAGTCATAGTGCGCAAAGGGGTTAATACACAGCGGATGGTTCAAAGTGAAAATTGTAATTTTCCACTGATATGCCATTTTAGTGCATAATATGTTGTGCCCAGTTTGTGCCACTGAATACAAATACCTCATAAAACGTTAAGCGGGCTCTCCCGGGTATGGTGATGCCATATATGTGGGTGCAAACTGCTGTTTGGGCACGCTGCAGGGCTCAGAAGTGAGGGAGCGCCATTTTGCTTTTGGAGCGTAGATTTTGCTTGGTAGTAGTTCTGTTTGGGGTTTTGCTGGTATTTCAGTTGATAATGTGGGGGCATATGTAAGCTGGGCAGAGTACATAATGGCATAATAAAAGGGTATAATAATGCGGTAAATAAATAATAATCCGCAGATATGTGGCCGGTGTCGCACTGATAAATGGTGCCCGATCTTATCTGCTTTTGGAACACTGCACATTTTGCATCGCCATATTCTGAAAGCCAGAACTTTTTTATTTTTTCACCACTAGAGCTGTGTGAGGGCTTTTTTGTTTCGGGGCAATCTGTAGTTTTCATTGGTACCATATTGGGGTACATGCGATTTTTTGATCACTTTTTATTCCATTTTTTTGCAATCTTGACCAAAAACCAGGAATTCTGACAATGTTTTTTAGGCCTTATTTACACGAGCGTGTGCATTTTGCGCACGCAAAAAACGCGGCGTTTTGCGTGCGCAAAAGGCACTTAACAGCTCCGTGTGTCATCAGTGTATGACACTCCGTTTGAATGTGGTGCTTTTCTGTTTACATTCAGAGTTTGACAGCTGTTGCGCGAATCACGCGCAACCCACGGAAGTGCTTCCGTGCGGTGCGCGTGATTTTCACGCACCCATTGACTTCAATGGGTGCGTGATGCGCGAACAGCGCACAAAGATAGGACATGTCGTGAGTTTTTTTCAGCGGACTCACGCTGAGCAAAACTCACGGACTGTCTGCATGCCCCCATAGACTAATATAGGTGCGTACGACACGTGTGAAAAGCACGTGCGTCTCACGCACGTATATCACGCTCGTGTACACGAGGCCTTAGTTTATTTTTTTGCGGCGATCATCATACGCTATAAATGACATTGTTACTTTATTCTGCAGGTCGGTACGATTATGGCGATACTATATGTATATAGGGTTTTTTATGTTTTGCAGCGTTTGCACAATAAAATCACTTATTTATCAAAAAATATATATTTTCTGTGTCACCATATTCTGAGAGCCATAACTTTTTTATTTTTTAGTAAAAAAAGCTGTTTAAGGGCCAGATTGTAGTTTTTATTGTACTATTTTTGGGTACATGGGACTTTTTGATCACTTTTTATTCTTTATTTTGGGAGGGGTGGTGACCAAAAAATATCGATTCTGGCGTAGTTTTTTTATTGATTTTTTTTGGGGTGTTCATCGTGCGGGAAAAATAACATTATAGTTTTATAGTTGGGGTCGTTACGAATGCGGTGATACCAAATATGTGTACTTTTTTAACGTGTTAATTTTTTTCCTAGAATAAAAGTCTTTTTATTTACCAAACAATTTTTTGTTTATGTAACATAACTTATTTTAAAACTTTTTTGAAAGCATTTTTATTACCTTTTTTTAACTTTATTTACTTGTCCCACTAGGGGACTACGAGACTTGCAGCTTTGATCGCTGCTAGAGTACATTACCTACGTATTGTAATTTATTCTAACTGTCATTGTGATGTGACAGTCACACTGACAGGAAGCCTCGGAGGACCAGCCTGCAGCTGCTCCTTCTAGGCTTCCGTACATGGCAACCCGGAGGTCATTGTCTGGCCTCCGAGTGCCACAACAAGCATCGTCAGCCCCCACAATCACTTTGTGGGGGCTGCCGATATGCTTCAAACCCATTAAATGCGTAGATCGCAATCGGTTGCCGCATTTACGGGGTTGATTGCCGAAAGCAGCGGCAATGGACCGCTGACCGGCAAGACAGTTGTGTCAGCTGTCTGGGACAGCTGGCAGTGCCGTCTTGTCGCTCTGTGTATACACAGAGTGACAGTTTGAAATAGTGACGAAAATGAACGTCCTGGTGCGGGAACTAATACCGGTCGGGAAAGGGTTAAATGGAATCCCAAATGTTATGAATCTTGCATGTCTCTGTCTACTACTAATGTATATTGCAATGCACCATCGTTGCCTGAGTGTATTCAAGATTTTGAGGATGTCTTTTCTGAAATCGGATCTAAATCTCGCCCTCCTCATAGACCGTATGACTGTCCCATTGTACTTCTCCCTAATGCTAAGCTTCCTAAAGGGCGGATTTATAATCTTTCTGCTCCGAAAAGAAAGGCTCCGAAAGATTATATTACAGGCAGTCCACATAAGGGTCGTATTCGTCCATCTACTTCTCCGGGTCTTTCTTTGTTGAAAAGAAAGATGGCGGTTTAAGACCCTGAATCGAGTACCATGAATTAAAAAAGATTACCCTTAGGAATCAATATTCTCTTCCTCTCATCCCGGACTTGTTTAATCAGATCTCAGGGGCCAGGTGGTTCTCTAAAGTAGATTTACATGGGATCTACAATTTGGTTCGTATATGCAAAGAGGATGAGGGGAAGACAGCATTTAATGCTCCAGATGGTCATTATGAGAATTTGGTCATGCCTTTTGGTTTAAGTAATGCTCCAGCTGTTTTTAAGAATCTTCTAAATGATATTCTAAGAAATTGTATTGCATGTTTTGTTGTTGTGTATCTGGACGATATTATTGTGTTTTTTTCCAATTGGTCCTCTAATGTTCAACATTTAAGTTCCGTCCTTCAAGTACTGAGGGAAAATTGTCTTTATGTGAAATTTGAAAAGTGTTTTTTTTTTAATTCAGGAAGTTAATTTCTTGGGGTATGTTCTGTCTCCTCATGATTTTCGTATGGACTCCGCTAAGGTTCAGACGATTCTTGATTGAGTTCAACCCACTTTGCTAACAGCTCTGCAGAGGTTCTTGGGTTTTGCTAATTATTACCGAAAATGTATTCATAATTTTTCCTCCATTGCCAAATTTTTGATGGATCTTACGAAAAAAGGTTCTGACCTTGTAAATTGGAATACTAGTGCGGACTCAGCCTTTGAAACATTGAAACAATGTTTTATGGAAGCGGCTGTACTTGTTCAACCTGACCTTTCTAACCCCTTTATTGTTGAGTTTTGCACGCGTAAAAAACTCAGTGGTTTTCTTGCGTTGCAGTTCCGTGTGACATCCGTGTACAGTGTGTGTCTGCGTTTTTTACGCGTGTATGTCATCTGTATGTCAGGAGTTTTTACGTCAGCAAAATAAACTGAAGGAGGTGTTTTTTTTTCTCATCATTTTTTTAGCAACTGTTGCATGAAAAATACATGGCACACGGATGTACGTCCGTGTGCTGTCTGTGATTTTCACGCACCCATTGACTTCAATGGGTGCGTGATGCGCAAAAAATGCACAAGTATAGGACATGGAGTGAGTTTCACACAGCGGACACACGCTGCGTGAAAAACACTAAATGTCTGAATGGCCCCATTGAATTGCATAGGTCCGTGTGACATCCGTTGTTTTAACGCGCGTAACATGGACGTGAAATATGCTTGTGTGAATAAGGGCTTAAAAATATGTGTGGGGGCGGAGCTAGCACTGAGACTGCATGGTTGTGTCTCACTGAGCTCCGTACATCCAGCGACCTACAGAAGCTTACGATCGCGGCACAGACCTCATAATGGTCAAGATTGGAGGCAGTAAGGCTAGGGAAGCATCGGAGACCACTGCTCCGGCTCCCTCCCAAGCTAAATTGGAGAAATTCTTTGAGAACAAATCTACTTCTCTTCCGCCGCGAAGTCCCAAGATGGCGCCGTCTTCCCGCCTACAGAGAGGAGACGAGAGTGCAGATGCCACTGACACAGATAGTGAAGCAACAGGCATATCGGCTGCTGGAGAATTACCCTTAACAAGACATTTCTTCAAGCAGGTACTGTCAAAAACGTTAGAACCTGCTGTAAAAGATATAGCTGAAATTAAACAGGATATTAAGCAAATCGGTTACAGGGTGGTAACCCTTTAAAATACACATGCGGCAATTCTGGATTTTAACGCAGCTACTGTACAAAATGTTTCCTCTTGTCAGACTACATTTAATAGCATTTTTTGATCACTAGAGGATCAAGAAAATCATAGCAGCAGAAATAACCTGCATTTTTGTGGTGTTCCGGAATCTGTGCCATCTGAGGAAATCCTAGATGCCATTTTGTCTATTTCTCACTCCATTCTGGGAGATGCTTATTCAGATGATGAGATTGTCATTGAAAGAGCTCACAGGGCTTCGCGCCCGAAACCCAAGGCGAACGAGCCAACTAGGGACATAATTTGTCGATATCTTAACTTTAAGGTGTAAGATAAGATTATTTTCAAGTCCAGAGAAGCTGCTACATTTCTATTTAAAGATACAATAATCTCAATTTATCAGGATTTAGCTGCTATCACACTACAGAAGCAGCGGAAGCTTAAACCACTTACTGATCTTCTACGGAACAAGAAAATTCTCTATAGGTGGACTTTTCCTTTTGGACTTTCTTTCTCGGCAAAAGGTCGCCGATTTACCATTTCCTCGGTCGGAGGAGGTCGGAGGAGGTCTATGATTTTGATGAATCTTCGGATTGCTCCATTACAATCTGAGGAATGGGACCTTGTTACGAATCTCGTTTCTCTTCCTCAAGTTACACAGACCACTCCGTGGAGACGAAATCCTGCTTTCAAAGCGCCAAAACATAAGAAGAAATCAGGTCGTATGACTCCTAGGAGATTACTGGAAGAAAATTATTGATAAACTGCGATTTTCTGTGTTTTCCTTGTTAAGGAACTGCTAATGTCCACTGGCTTTTTGCATATTGTTTATATAAAGTTTATTTTCTCATTTACTTGGCATGACATAACTTGTTAGTAATTTGATCCTTCATCTTCACTTTCTATTATATATGCTATTTACCTGTATAACTGCCTTCAGGTTGCCCTTAGAGAGTCTTCATCTTTTGGGTTGGGAACCTCTTTAAATGATATTACCCACCCCCCACCACCTTATTGTTCTTTATTTATATTACTGGTTTAAATATTGACACGTTTACGGAAATGGATGAAAGATCCATGCGATCATATGACGGAATATGGTCTGCTCTACTGATGTTTCTACAGTTTAATATGCTACATCTCTCAGATATGTCTCTCTGTTTTCTGTACATGTATACATATACTTTTTTGCATTTACTGGTAACGGTTTATTATTTTGTCATATCAATGAATCTAGAAGGGAATTACTGTAGAGTCTTACTTCTTGGTCATTTTTCTATGCTTATCGCTTTAAATGTATTCTTGCATTCCACTCATGGCTTCTTTAAAGGTTGTTTCTTACAATGTTAGAGGATTTAACTCCCCTTCTAAGAGATGTCAGATCTTTTCATTCCTCAAGAAAGCTTCATGTGACGTCGTACTATTGCAGGAGACGCTGTAAAGGATTTGCCAGACACAGTTACTGTGTCGACGCCCGTGGTTAATCAGCCTGCATCTGTGCCTAGGTCTGCTGGAGTGACTCGATCTGCTACCACTCAGGCTGGTAGGTTGAGAAGTGGGAGAACCTATCACAGCCTTGCCAGATGGTTCTAGCTCCTGCTCTTGGTCTATGTATAGCTTAATTTGCTGCTTGTCCTTTGCCTGTGATTCTCCTGTTTCCTCTGCTGTTCCTGCTATATACATTTGACCTCTGCTTCATATCGACCCTGGCTTGACTGACTACTATTCTTCTGCTCTGCTTCTGTTACCACGCACTCTCCTGGTTTGACTCGGCTCGTTCACTGTCCTGTTGCTCACGGTGTTGCCGTGGGCAACTGCCCCACTTCCATGCTTCAGTGTACCCTTGCCCTGTGTTGTCTGTCATGCACATATTGAGTGTAGGGACCGTCGCCCAGTTGTACGCTGTCGCCTAGGACGTGCCGTGCAAGTAGGCAGGGACTGGGTTGCGGGTAGATTAGGGCTCACCTGTCTGTCTCCCTACCCCGCCATTACAGACGCACTTTAAAGAGGCTCTGTCACCAGATTTTGCAACCCCTATCTGCTATTGTAGCAGATCGGCGCTGCAATGTAGATAAGAGTAACGTTTTTATTTTTAAAAAACGAGCATTTTTGGCCAAGTTATGACCATTTTTGTATTTATGCAAATGAGGCTTGCTAAAGTCCAACTGGGCGTGTTTAAAGTAAAAGTCCAACTGGGCGTGTATTATGTGTGTTACATCTGGGCGTGTTTACTTTTTTTACTAGCTGGGCGTTCTGACGAGAAGTATCATCCACTTCTCTTCAGAACGCCCAGCTTCTGGCAGTGCAGACACAGCGTGTTCTCGAGAGATCACGCTGTGTCGTCACTCACTCCCTGCCCCAGGTCCTGCATCGTGTCGGACGAGCGAGGACACATCGGCACCAGAGGCTACAGTTGATTCTGCAGCAGCATCGGCGTTTGCAGGTAAGTCGATGTAGCTAATCAACTGTAGCCTCTGGTGCCGATGTGGCCGACACGATGCAGGACCTGGGGCAGGAAGTGAGTGACGTCACAGCGTGATCTCTCGAGAACACGCTGTGTGTCTGCACTGCCAGAAGCTGGGTGTTAATGAACAGAAGTGGATGATGCTGATTCGTCAGCATCATACACTCCCATTCTTAACGCCCAGCTAGTAAAAGAAGTAAAAACGCCCCGATGTACACACATAATACACGCCCAGTTGTACTTTTACTTTAAACACGCCCAGTTGTACTTTTACAAGCCTCATTTGCATAAATACAAAAATGGTCATAACTTGGCCAAACGTTACGGCTCTTCAAATATGGAGACACAAAAACAAATAATTTAGAAAAAAAGCGTTTTTACTGTGTAAAAGTAGTAAAACATACAAAGACTATACAAATTTGGTATCGTTGCAATCGTAAAAACCCGCTGAATAAAGTTATTGTGTTATTTATACCACACGGTAAACGGCGTAGATTTAGGACGCAAAAAAGGGTGGCGAAATTTCAGATTTTTTTCTATTCCCCCCAAAAAAAAAGTTCATAAAAGTTAATCAATAAATAATATGTACCTCAAAATGGTGCTATTAAAAAATACAACTTGTCCCGCAAAAAACAAGACCTTATACAGCTATGTCGACGCAAAAATAAAAACGTTATAGCTCTTGGAATGCGACGATTGAAAAACTTAAAAAATAGCTTGGTCATTAAGGTCCAAAATAGGCTGGTCATTAAGGGGTTAAACCAATTTCATTATTATATAAAAAGCTTGTATTTGTTGATTCCCCCTCCTCTATTTTGTTAGATTATGGAACAGAGATCTTAATCGAACCTTTTCTGATATCGTACTTAATAAGGTGATGTTAACTTTACATACAATGTCCAGATGTGTTAGAATACAGGAAAATGGTTATAAGATTCTATCCCGTTGGTATAAAAGTCCGGATGAAACCTCTATATACACACCTACACACTCTGATGTTTGCTGGCATTGTAACAAAGAAAGGGTCTTGTGAAGTAATCATAAAATGGTGGAAGGATAGCTTTGAACAATGCAATTTTATTTGCGGTAATACTATCCTAACTTCCCCAGACTTGGCTCTTTTGCTAATCACTCTAATATTAAGGTTATCCCATCCAAACTTTTTAGGATTCTACTAGTTGCTGCTAGGCTTTTGATTCCGTCTTACTGGCTGTCTGCCGAAATTCCTTCTATAGAGCACTGGATTGCGAAAGTGGATAACATTTATCGTTTTGAGAAAATTTCTCATTGGGAGAGCTATTCCAGGGATGCTTTCTTGAAAATATGGCAGCAATATAGAAATTTTGAGTAGACTCAACTCTCTTCAACCTTTATAATTTTAAGTGATTATTCCTTCTACAGGGACTTTTACTGTGATGTTGACATTTTATGTACTTTACTTGTAATTTGCGTCCCTGCGCTTTTTTTTTCTTGCAAATTTTCTGCCACTGAGAAGATCTATGAAATAGGTAATCGTGAGATTCTTGCTTTTACGTGGGCGTTTGAAGAGTGGCACCATTTTCTAGAGGCAGCTAGACATCAAATTACTCTACTGACTGACCATAAAAACTTTACTTTTTTAAAATCAGATAAAATATTTAATCCCAGACAGTCTAGGTGGGCCTTGTTCTTTACCAAATTTGACTTTATTGTAACCTACAGACCCAGGTCTAAAAATGTCAGGGCCGATGTATTATCTCAAAGTTTCTGCTCCCCATCTCCTTCCTAGGAGACACCAGCGCTCACTTCCACTCCAGTCTGCTGTGTCCCGTAGGCCCCAGCCCCTCTGATTCTTGTCTGAGCGTTGTTAGTTTATCCCAAGTCTGTCTTGCAAATGGTCCCTTAGTGTTTCCGTTTCCAGTTGATACCCGTGCCCTGTTACCTGTTCCTGTATCCTGTGCTGTTCTTGTTCCTGTGCCTACTAGTGTTGGAGTCGTGTCTACTGCACCTGCTGTAGTTTGCAAAGTCCAGTGTCTTCTGCCACATCCAGTGTCTTCCGCCACGTCCAGTGTCTTCCGCTACGTCCAGTGTCTTCCGCTACGTCCAGTGTTTTCTGCCACTTCCGGTGCCTTTTTCCACTTCCGGTGTCTTCTGCCACGTCCAGTGTCTTCTGCCACATCAGATATTGCCCGCCACATCTGGCGCTAACTGCTGCAACGACCTCCATCCGTGCTGAAGCCACAGCCACTGTCTGGACTAGTTCAGGTACCCAAGTGTTACGAACTGCTATAGACTTTTGTATAGACTGTGACCTGTCAGCTGCCTCTCCGCTACGGCGGAGAGGCCTAGTGGGTCCACATACCCTGTGACCGTGACAGTTTCTATGTCTCTGCTTGTGATGTCTACGCTTATACTAAGACAAATACGTCCTGTAACGGCCATGGCCGTGGACCCTCGTTCCTACTCACCGCTCGACGGCCGCGGCCATGACTCTGTGAGTGCTGGCTGGCATGTCCTTGATAGGAGATGCCAGCACTCACTTTCATTTTGCTTCACTGGGTCCCGTGGTGTGTGTGCGAGCACTATCGCCTGGCCTTAAAGGGCCAGTGCGAGCACATGAAAAGAATATCTAATTAGCCCATAATCACCATGGACTATAAAAGGGGCTCTGCCCTTTCACTTATTGCCTGAGCGTTGTTGTGTTTACCCATGTTAGTGTTAGCAAATGGCCCCTTAGTGTTATCCTGTTCCCGTTGTTCCAGTGTCCTACTACCTGTATCCTGTATCCCGTGCTATATTTGTTCCTATGCCTTAGAGTGTTGGAGTCGTGTTGTGCCACCTGTCACACCTGCTGATATACACCACGTCTGGTGTCTGCAAGTTCATCTGTGCCAAGCCTCGATTACTGTCTGGACTGTTAAAGGTACTCTGTTGTTTGGCCACCTGCGGTGCGGCCTAGTTGGTCCACATACTGCACTCTAAGCCTGCCGGCCTGCTCCAACCTCTGCCTGTGCCCATTGATCCCTGGCAGCATATAACAATGGACTTTGTCACAGACCTTCCTTCCTCTGCAGGATGCAATACGGTCTGGATGGTGGCGGACCGGTTCTCGAAGATGGCTCATTTTATCCTGCTCACCGGTCTACCTTCTGCTCCTCGACTGGCTAACCTCTTCATCCAACACATCTTCCGCTTGCATGGCTTGCCTCTTCATATCATGTCTGATCGGATGCCTTCCTATAAGTTTGCTCCCAGGTTCCTCGGACCCTTTGAGATACTACAACAAATAAACCCAGTCTACTATAAGCTTCGGCTGCCTCCTACCCTCAGAATCCCCTACTCCTTTCATGTGTCCCGACTGAAGCCTGTGGTCCTGAACCACTATAGTAAGACTCCTGATCCCGCAGTGGCTCCCAGCGGTTCATCTGACGTATTTGAGGTGAAGGAGATCCTGGACTGCAAGAGGGTAGGAGGAAGAACTTTCTATTTGGTGGACTGGAGAGAGTTTGGTCCTGAGGAGAGGTCCTGGGAGCCAGAAGAGAACCTTAATGCCCCTACCCTCATTAGGAAGTTTCCCTTTCGCTCTGGTCCTAAGAAGAGGGGGCATAAGAGGGGGACACTGTAACAGCCATGCCGCGGATCGTCGTTCCTACTCACCCGTCAGCGACCATGACTCTGTGAGTGCTGGCCGGCATCTCCTTCCTTTAGCACACCCTTCCGCCTTCTTTTACTAGGTCCCTTAGAGTGTGTGCGCTCACGCCCGGCCTTAAAGGGCCAGTGCGTGCACATGAAAATAATCTCTAATTAGCCCATGATCACCCTGGACTATAAAAGGGGCTCTGCCCTTTCACTCATTGCCTGACCATTGTTGTGTTTAATCATGTTAGTGTTAGCAAATGGTGCCTTAGTTTTATCCTGTTCCCGTTGTTCCCGTGCCCTGCTACATGTATCCTGTATCCCATTCTATATTTGTTCCTGTGCCCTAGAGTATTGCAGTCGTGTTGTGTCACCTGTTACGCCAGCTGATATACACCACGTCTGGTGTCTGCAAGTTCATCTGTGCCGAGCCTCCATTACAGTCTGGACTATTAAAGGTACTCTTGTACTAGGACTGTTGTTTGGCCAGCTGCTAATCCGCTACGGCGGTGCGGCCTAGTGGGTCCACATACCCACGGATCGTGACACGTTCTATGTGTCAACTACTTCCATTGTCTGTTCCACATAAACCTTGATCTCATCTATCTATGGATTTTATTACCGATTTGCCTTCCTCTGAAGGGAAAACTGTAATTTGGGTTGTGGTGGACCACTTCAGTAAAATGTGTAATTTTCATTCCTTTGCTTCAACTCCCTGATTCCAAAACTCTATCTAAATTATTTATTGATCAGGTGGTTCGTCTGTAAGGTATTCCGGAAAATATTGTCTCTGATAGAGGTGTTCAATTTGTGGCTAACTTTTGGAGAGCTTTTTGTAAGGAAATTTATGGTTTTCATCCCCGTTTTGGTTAATTTTCCGCACCTTCTAGTGATAACCCTCAGGTGAAAGTTGAATCAAATAAACGGTGCACAGTTTGGGCTCAGGTTCAATCGAACCTGAAGAACTCCCAAGTTATTCAAAAGAAAAATGCTTAAAAATGTCCTGTGTTTAGTGTGGGTCAAAAGGTGTGGCTTTCTACTAAGAATCTGCGACTTAAAGTACTGTCTCGTAAGTTTGCTCCTATGTTTATTGGTCCTTTAGCTCTACTAACTATATAAAATTGTTCAAGTTATTAACCCTGTGTCTTTTTGCCTGGCTCTTCCCCCATCTTTTAAAATGCATGTTTTTCACAAATCTCTTAGTTAAAAAATATTGTACCACCATCTAATCCACTCAAGAAACCTCCTCCTCCTGTTCAGGTAGAAGGAAATATGGAATTTGAGGTTCAAAGGATTGTGGATTCCAGAAGGATCAGGGGTACTCTCTAGAACTTGGTGCACTGAAAGGGGTATGGGCCAGAAGAACAAACTTGTGTTCCTGCCTATTCAGTTCATGCTAATCGTTTAGTTAAAGTCTTTCATTTGAAGTTTCCTTTAAAACCTAGGCCGAGGTTTAAAGCTCCGGTGGCCTTTCGTAGAAAGGGTGGTACTGTTAGGAAACTTCAGTTTCTTTAAGGTTGTCATGACTACTAACCTAACTTCTGGGTAGCTCTGGGCTGAGTTGCAGAGTCAATCTCATTTCTTTGTTTTCATCCTATTAGATTCTAGGGTGGAGTATTTAAGTCTGGTCAGTTCTTTCATTTCTGCTTGTGAATTTCTTTGTGTACGCAGTTTCAAATCAAGCTCCTGGTTAAATCCTGTATCACATGACTATTTGGATTTTTGGAACTGGACCTCGGCTCTGTCTTTGGATTAACCCTTTTGCTTACTGATTTGGACATTCTGCTCTCGGCTGGTTTTGACCTCTGCAGCTCCTGGCATTCTTCTGTTTTCTGATTTGGACTTCACTCTCTCCTGGTTGCGAACTCTGCTGCTGTTTACCCACCTGCTGTCTGGTTTTCCATTCTAGTATTGCCTGCATTGCACCTCCTGTACATCACCGTATTCTGTTAATGCAACCTGGGATCTATGCAGCCAAATCCAAGCTGCCTTGTGGTGGGCTCTAGTGAAGACCATAGAGTAGCCTTAGGCTCTGCTGATCAGAGTAGTGATAGACTTGAGTTAATGGATTATTTGCACACTTATTCCTGACAGTTTCCAGCTGCCTTTGGGGAATCGCTTACAGAGCAATTCCATAACTTGCACTCTTGGGGAATTACTCAACTACTGATTCCATTACAGTTGCAAAGGACAAGCCATATTTGAACAACAGTCATTGGACAGTATTTGACTGAAAAAAGTGAGTTTCTCCATTGCTGCTGAGTTCCTCCATCGCTGCTGAGTTCCTCAACTGTCATTGGGTTTATCTACTGCTGCTGAGCTCCTCCATTGCGGCTGAGTTCCTCCATTGCGGCTGAGTTCCTCCATTGCGGCTGAGTTCCTCCATTGCTGCTGAGTACCTCCATTGCTGCTGTGCCTTCATTGCCGGTGAGCTCCTTCTCTGTTGTCGAGATCTTCCATGGCTGAAGATTTCCTTCAATGCTGCTGAGCTCCTTCGTTGCTGTAGAGCTGTTCTATCGCTGCGGAGTTCCTCCTTCCCTGTTGAGTCTCTTCATTGTTGCTGAGTTCTGCCACGGCTTCTGAATTCTTCTACTGCTGCTGAGTTCCTTCATTGCTGCTGAGCTGCTCCTGAGTTGCAGGGTTTTTATATAGGGAAAAACAGCCTGAAAAGGCCAATTTTCAACGCAGATAGGGGAATTGTGTACCAGGATACCAGAAAGAGGAAAAACTACCAAAATTTGGATACATTTCTTAGCTCCCCGATGTCATCTGGCATAAGAACAAATACTGGGGGGTGTGGCCAGATGCCGAGTGAGTAGGAAGTGTGAGGCAGGAGTTCCGTGCTACTTTCACCATTAGCGGCTCAAACAGAAGCAAAAACCAACCAGGACACACATTCATTGTGCCTGCTTACCTCCTTTCACCCTGGGGCATTCGACAATAATGACGAGGAGTAAAAGGAAAGGTCAGTGTCCGCCGAAACGAATGTCTTTTTTCCCGCAAGTCCCCCAAGATGGCGCCGGAGCATGCCGGAGACCTGCACAGCTCCTAGCAGCTACGGAGGTGAGCTCATCCCCTTCTGTTAGCCCTACTATATCTTCGGCGGTGCTAAACCTCCAGGCAAGCAGACCACCCAGCCTTTCTCTGGATAAACTACCCTTTCCTCCATCCCTTTCCCCTGAGGGGAACTTTGTAAAAGCAGCGCTGCCTCCATCTGATCTCCCAGTCTCCTCAGCAAAGATGAGACTTATTTTCCAAGTGTTCAAAGAAGCTCTGCACAATGACATCCAGTCAGCAATCTCCATTATGCATGCTAATATTACAATGGTGGGGGAGAGAACGGCTCATTTAGAAGAAAAAAATGGAGGAATTTGTTAATGCTCACAATTATCTGGTTGACACTCACAATGACATGAAGGATGATATTTCCATTATAAAGCTCAAACTAGCTGATCTGGAAGACCGCTCCAGGAGAAACAATATCAGGTTCAGGAATATTTCTGAATCTGTCTGAGACACACAATTGCAAGATTTCCTGACCTTTTTATTTGAAGCTCTCATTCCTACAGCTAAACAGAACTCATAGAGTTTCTAAACCAAAGAACCTTCCCTCCAGTGTGTCAAGGGACGTTCTTGCATCCCTTCACATCTACCATTTTAAGGAGGCGATAATGAAGGCGGCAATCCATAAAACTGATCTACCAGAACGCTGTCAACAAATCTCTTTATTCACAGACCTCTCCCCTACCACTCTCTCTAGGAGAAGAAAATTTGCAACATTCACTAAAATTATGAGAGACAACAGCATCTCTTCTAAATGGGGATACCCTGTTAAATTAATCATCATGCATAATGGCACTACTCATGTTCTCAAAAGATGCAGCCATTCTGCTGACAAATTGGTCTCTCTATCAGCCACAAGATGGCGACAGATCTCCACCTAAGAAAAAACCTCCTCCAACTCTTGCTCAGGAATGGATAACATCAAAGGATGGCAGACATTCTCGCGATGCTACTTGAATACAGGACTTAAGGCTTCTCAGGTATCACCTATTCCTACGGAAAAGTTTTGTCCTGTTTCTTTGAAGCCTACAGTTGACATTCACAGCATATGTTTGATTGCTTCCTCGTGTCAAGTCCCTTTATTACAAGCACAAAATAAGTGAACTACCTTTTGCTTCATTCACTTGGTTGAAGGCGCCAGAGCTCCTTCTGCCTTTATTTGGTAATTTTTGCAACCACCGTCCATTTTGGGTTGCCTCGCCAGTGGTTTCCCAACCGTTCATTTTAAACCTGGACTGTAATTTTATGCTATATTGTATAGTGCTTTGTTTATTTTATTATGCTTTGTATTAATGTTTTACATGGTTTTTTTTTTTTACGTTTTTCTTTTCATTCAACGTGATAAGATAGTCAAAACTCTTTAACCCGATGCTCTTTTGTGCTCTTGGTCTATCGTTCGACACCTAAGGCTTAACTCAACTCCTCTAAGTATGTATAAATGGTGTTCAAAATATCTTCTCTAAACGTTAAGGGATTTAACAGTCCCTTTAAATGCTCACAGCTATGGAGAGAGATTCAAAAGCAGAAATGTGATATCTGCTGTGTCCAAGAAACCCATCTCCTGCAATCTGACTCAGTGAAACTACATAACAGTAACTTCCCAAACATTTTTTTGCTCGTACTTCTACTAAAAAGAGAGGTGTCCTTATTGCCTTCAAAAATACTTTAGCATTCCAACTTACAAATGTAATTGCTGACCCAAAAGGGAGATATCTGATAGTAATGATTGAAATGGCTGCTAATTTACAGCACGGTTCTTTGTTGTTGGGTGGTGATTTTAATATGGTCTCTGATCCAGTAATGGATAAAAGTTTCTCCGCCAACCCTGGTAAAGATCCTAGTTTACGTGATTTATTATTTAGGGAAAACCTATTTGATCCTTGGCGTATACTTCATGCGTCTGGAAAGGATTACACGTATTACTCCCCGCCTCATAATGTTTATTCACCCATAGACTTTTTCTTAACTGACAAATAGCTTCTTCAACGGATATCTAACACCCATATTGATATATATCTACATGGTCAGACCATGAGCCTATCTCATTAACCATACAGGAATCCCTCAACCTCACTCTCACCTCCCCTTGGAGATTAAACAGCTCTCTCTTAACCCCTTCAGGACACAGCCTGTTTTGGCCTTGTGGACACAGATGATTTTTTCAAATCTGACATGTGTCACTTTATGTGGTAATAACTCCAGAATGTTTTACCTACCAAAGAGATTCTGAGAATGTTTTCTCGTGACATGTTGTACTTTATGTTAGTGAAAAAATTTGGTCGATAAATTCAATATTTATTTGTGAAAAACTTCAAATTTTATCGAAAATGTGCAAAAAATTTGCATTTTTCTGATTTTAAATGTATCTGCTTGTAAAACAGATAGGAATACCACACAAAATAGTTACTAGTTAACATTTCCCATATGTCTACTTTATGTTTGTATCTTTTTTTCACTGCCTTTTATTTTTCTAGGACGTTACAAGGCTTAGAACTTTAGCAGCAATTTCTCATATTTTCTAGAAAGTTTCAAAACGCTATTTTTTCAGGGACCAGTTCAGATCTGAAGTGACTTTGAAGGCCTTATATATTAGAAAGCCCCCATAAATCACCCCATTTTGAAACTGCACCCCTCAAAGTATTCAAAACCGCATTCAGAAAGTATTTTAACCCCTTAGGCGTTTCACAGGAATGAAGGCAATGTAGAGGTGAAATTTACAAATTTACATTTTTTTTTGCTGAAATTAATTTGTAATACATTTTTTCTGTAACAAAGAAGATTTTATGAATGAGTAAAGAAAAAATAAACAAACAGTGGGCCTCAGTAGTGCTGTTTTATAAATAAAGTCGAGCCCATTTCAAACTCATGAGCTCACTTCGTATGGTTGTGATTTTGTGTAGGAACACAAAGCAGCCATTCAACACCATCTGGGAATATCCTCTGTGTCAGTTATCAGCAGAAAAAGACAATGTGAACTTCAGTAGACGTCTTCTTTCTGAGGGAGGAGTCTCAAATACCTCAAAATGCGTTAATTTTAGAGACTAATGAAACAGTGAATTATCTAATATTATGTTTTAATACTGCATCTTCTGCAGTTTAGCACTCATAGCATCTACTTGTGCTCTGGCGGATCCATATGGTCCTTTAAATCAAATCTGTCAGCTTAAAATACATGTGTAGAATTAAAAAAGATATGTTAAAACATGAATGCAGTTTTTGTATGTGTAACAATTAATCACGTTTTTCTGGTTTTAGTTAGCTACAGTCTGAACCGAGTGTATTAGGCTGTACAGCAGCACACAGAGGTCGTGTGCCACTCTACCATAAGTCATAATGTGCCGTATGTAAGAGCCATTCTACACAAGAATAAATACGGCATATGAATTCAGAGGCATACAGTAAAACCCGAGGCACCTCTATGGGTGCCCTATCGCAGCTCCATACAAAACAGAGCTATAATATGACTACGCACAATTAAATATAGACTACTAAGTGATGTCTGCACATTTTCTGCTGATTCTCTATAATCACTTGCAATATGGTTTTGTGGTAACTAAAAGACTTACAGTGACTATTATGGAAGCTTACCATTGTCTTTCTTTTTAAAATATGCCCATAATTTATCTGTTCTTTTTTGCGGTGTGTTTTCATCCTCAGGTAGATTTTTCTGTTCTTCGGCAGGAATCATCTTAAATATTGCCTGTGAGCAATGACAACATTTTTTAGAAGTTTTGAGTGAAACTGTTTAAATAGTTCCATCATTTGATTAGTTATATGACAATAACTATAAGGCATTAATGTACAACTGTTCAGACATTGCTTTCTTTAACATGTATCTCAATTTATGAATAATGATCAATGCATAGCACAATGAGGAAAGATAACTTATAAGATGATATTAATTATCAATTCACCTCTTTTTATGAATAAAGTCTTCATTTTGTAATCACACCTCATATAATGCTTGAAGTATATAATGTAACAAGTATGGCAGGATAAACATTATTGGAGCCTTAATAAATGCTATCTAATGTTCAGGTGTCTCTCATGAAAGCATGTAGATGCAAATAGACTGACAGCACGCCTAGAACATCTTCTGACCATCATAAACTCAACGCAATACTGTGCCTGCTACGATCAGCAGGTTTGTGGACCCACTGGGCTACTCCACCAGTTTGGCATAGGGTCATCTCTAAGGGCGTTGTCTAAGTAGCCTCCCCGATCTTCACCCTTTAACCCCCATACAGGGATCCGGTCTTTGCTGCTTGGAGGCTACCAGGGATGATTCTAGCTTTTCTGCTACCTCAGGCAAAAATTTAAATGGCGCCCCCCCCCCCCCCCCCCCCGAGATCTTGATTGCCATTCCCATAGCTGTTCTACTTCACAAGCAGCCTCGCAAAAAATGTAAATCATTATCTCGCTGCGTATCATACAGTGACTACAGCACTAATTAAAGGCAGAATTAACATTTACATTTAGTGACTCACAGGTTATGTCTCTATCCGGTCCAGACCTCTATGTTGACTTCTCCCGGCCACAGCCCATTTCTGCAGTTTTCCACTCAGATATCTTCAGCTTCTCGATTTTCAAACATTTCTGCACCTATAAACGAAGATAAAATTCTCATGGTGCCACACAATACGCACCTAAATATAATAGTGCCATATACTGCACCTCTAATTCCAATAGAACCATACACTGTGTCCCTGATTATAATATCACCATACACTTTGTCCCACACACACACACACACACACACACACACACACAGACACACAAACACACACACACACACACACACACACACAGTGCTCCCTGTAGATAGTGCCCCTGTATATCGTGCCCCCTGTAGATGGTGCACCACAGAGCCTCCTGTAGACAGTGCCCCACATAGAGCCCCCTGTATACAGTGCCCCACATACATAGTGTCACCTATAGACTGCCTTGCCCTATCAATCAATAACGCAAGTGGCGCAATGATGACATTATTGAAAGGCGCTTAATGGACGGTGCAGCCCTGAGTTTGCTAGCTGTTGGAGTGGTCCTGACAGAGTAGCTTCTGGCTAAACAGACCCAAGAAAGGCACAGGCAGATGGTACCTTGACTAATGGATGCAGACAGTGGATCACTGGTCACAAGTGGAGAGCTGATAGCTGGACACAGGCAGATAGCAGGTAACAGGTCATCAGGCAGGTAGCAGGTAACTGGACACTGGCAAATAACAGATAGCAACAGAGGACTGGATACAGGCTGGTAATGGACAACTGGATACAGGCTGATAACTTGCAGCAATAGCAGTCAGGATACAGGTGTATACAGGAACCTTCACTGAATAACACTAGGTTGTTCTAATATTGCTCAGGCACCTGGTGGATAGTGAAGGTGCCCTAAATAGTCCTGGGGGCAACAGGGATTGGTGAGACACTTTTGAATTTTGTGCCCGGTCAGAGTGTATGCGCACTAGGAACAGTGCGGCCATGAGCAGGGAAAACAGTCAGACACCGGCGGCCTGGAGGAGAGAAAGGCTGCTGGACAAGGTACGAGACCCGGCGGCGGGGACTACCGCGAGGAGTGGAACCCAACACCGGCGTTACAGTGCCATAAACTGTCCAAGATTAGAGTTGCAACTGACACTCTTGAATTGTGCCAAATAGCAGTGCTCACAGCAGACTGTGCCCTACTAACACCGCATAGTACTAACACAGTGATATTCTCTGCCGTTATTCTCTGCCGTAATAATACCAACACAATAATAACCACGCAGGATTACCCAAACCACAACACTGCCCAAACTAATGTGGCTTTCCACAATGTCCCTACAATAATGGTAGCCATAGTGTCCTGTAATCCAACACAATTTTCTCCTCCATGTTCCCATATTGCCCTCTCTATCACTATGCATGTAATTGTCTCTACCTGTGCCAGTCGCTGTAGTCAGAGATCAGCATTGGAGAAGTCTATTGAAATAAGCGATCTATGATCGGTTTCTACTGGGACGTGTGAAGTCCCAAGAGAATAGGCCAGCGATAGAAATCCTAAATGCTATTAAAAGTCCTGTGGATTATGACAGGTTCAGTGTTGGCTGGACCTGCGTGTCTGTGACACGCAGGATCCACCTGTAACCGATCACATCTCTGTATAAAATTATAATATATAACCTACAAAAACAGGGTACAATTAACACATGAAGTTTAAAAAAAATATAAAAAAAATGCTTTATTTAGATGTATACAAACAATTAAAAGATGAGCCATGCAAAGCAAAAAAAAAGCGTCTGACTATTGAGATGGAAGCCTGGACTTTTATCCTCCATTTTATATATTATTCTCAAGTTTTAAAACTACTGATTCAGTTATACAGTATAATACTTTAACCTTTGTTCTTCCTTTTAGATGTCTCACCGCAAGCTAAAATGATACTTCCCCTTTCTTAGACAGACTATGAATCTGCTGGCATAGCTAAAATATATAATGACGCCGAGCGCGTACCTAAAATATGCTGATTACAAATATAACAAAACATGTGATATAAAATGATATAATGTGATTTAATGTATACGTGTTCTTTTATGATGACTACAGGATAAAATCCCTCGTGATTTAGAGGAGGAGGAGACATGGTCAATATTGATTGGATAGACTGAAGGCCATGACCCCTCTTATGTGATTGGGGAGGGAGACGTGGGCAACACCACTTTTAATGATATATAATCTGTATATTGTTTGCTAATAAACTAGAGAATCTGATTGCACTTACAAAATGTGTGAAGTGTGTAGTTTCTCTCCGATGCATCGTCAAGCTCTCCCACATATTTGAAACCAGATAAGAGACATCGAGGTCCAGTTGATGACTTGCCTAAATTGATGACCCTTAACACTATGCAGGGAGCATATGCAAGAAGTGATGCAACAGGGGCATGGAAAAACAGCAAATGGTAACAAAAAGAATATATATAGATATATCTGCAAGACCCTAAATAAAGTGTGAACCCACAAATAGAAACGAAGGTGTAGCATATAAGTAACAGAAAAATGTAATCGTCTGTACCATCAGAAAAAGCCTAAACAGATTGATTTAGTAAGTGCTGTGAAACATGCCCAAAATAATCAACATCAAAATAATCAAATAATCAAAAGAGCCCAATATGGTGTCAAACTATATTAAGTGTGCGAGAGCACAACAGGCTACACTTGCGCTTTTTTTTATTTATGAGGTGACGGGAGCTCCCAACGCAGGAACGTCTGGGAAGAGAGAGGTAAGTATGGGCTGCTTTCTTATTTTAACCCTTTCAGGACTGAGACATTTTTTGATTTTTTCATTTACGTTTTTCACTACCCGCCTTCCTAGAGCCATAACTGTTTTTTATTTTCCCGTCAATATGGTGGTGGTTATTCTTTGCGGCATGAGTTGTAGTTTCTATTGGCACCATTTATAGTACCATATAATGTACTGGGAAACGGAAAAAAATTCCTTTGTGGGCTGAAATTAGAAAATAACTGTGATTCCTCTATAGTTTTTTGGGTTTCGATTTTACGGCTTTCATCGTGCGGTAAAAACAGCAGCTTAACTTTATTCTGCGGCTCAATACGATTATGGTTGTACCAAATTTATATAGGTTATTTATAGATTTTACTACTTTTACAAAGGAAACTATTTGTTAAAAATAAAATAAAATTTGGTTTCACCACATTCTGAGAGACATAACTTTTTTTATATTTTTGTCTAAGCGGTGTGAGGGCTTATTTTTTGCGGGATGCGCTGTAGCTTATAATTTGGTACATGCAACTTTTTGATAATTTTTTATTACATTTTGTTGAGAGCTAATGTGAACAAAAAACAGCAATTTTGGCTATTTTACGGCCTACAAAGTGTGAGTTAAATAAGAAGTAATAAAAAGTACCAACATTGCCCACGTGGACAGCAGTTTTAATATTTTTGTCCTGTTATACAAAAGATAGCCTTTGAGTAAACGGAGTAAGGGCCAGTTCACATGTTGCGTAAATACTGCAGATTCTTCCGCAACAGAATTTGTTGCAGAAAATCTGCAGCAAATACAGTGACAGTAAAGTGGATGAGATAAAACAAATCTCCTCCACTCGCTGCATAAATACTGAGCGGAAAAAACTGACCTGCGGTGCAGAGTTTTGTTCTGCAGCATGTCAATTGTATTTGCGTAAACGCGCCTTATTTGTTGGCGATCCCGCCACAAAAAATGCCACTCACAAAACACACAATATATTATACTTACCTAGGAATCTGTGTTTTATCCTCCTGGGATGACGCTTCATCTTATGTGACCTCCGCTGCAGCCAATCACAGGCTGTAGCGGAGGTCACATGGATGAAACGTCATCCCAGGAGGCCGGCCTGGATGATGTCAGAGGGCCGGCCTCCTGGGATGACCCTTTATCTCATGTGACCGCTGCTGCAGCAGTCTCCTGGGATGAGAGGTAATCCCAGTGGGTTGGCCTGCAAGCAGGCTGGCTAAGAGCTGCAGTTTTTTGCAGTAGACATTCCAGACGAGAAACTGCCCCACTGCCCCTGTGGTGCACAGGGCGGATACGCTGCATTCTTTTATGCACCTAAAGTTAATTTCACATTAAATCCTGCCCATCCGTGTAATGCATGCACCGGGAAAGCTCCCAGAAAGTATGGTAAACAGTCCCATACACCTGATGGAGGTTAAAAAAGCCTCAGTTCGGGTGGGACTGCGCTATTTTATGTAGTGGCGTCCAGTAAACCACGTTTTTCGATGTGACAAATGCACAAACAAGTCAAAAATGTCTCAAAATACGGAGCTGTTTTCAAGAGAAAACAGCTCCTGATTAGAGATGAGCGAACCGGGACAACCGAACCCGGTTTTGGTCCGAACATCGGGAAAAGTTCGGTTCGCAGGGAATCTGAACTTCATCGGGTTCGGCCGAATACGTTTTGACAGAACCCGGCGGAGATAGTCACTGTCCAGGGTGCTGAAAGAGTTAAACTATCGGCAGTAACTGTTTCAGCACCCTGGACAGTGACTTCCGATCACAATATACATCAACGTGTAAAAAAAATAGAAGTTCCTACTTACCGATAACTCCCTGCTTCTTCCTCCAGTCCGACCTCCCGGGATGACGATTCAGTCCAAGTGACCGCTGCAGCCAATCACAAGCCAATCACAGGCTGCAGACAATCACAGGCCAATCCCAGGCTGCAGCGGTCACATGGACTGCCGCATCATCCAGGGAGGTCGGGCTGGATGTCAAGAGAGGGACGCGTCACCGTTGCCTTGGTGACGCGTCCCTCTCGACATCCAGTCCGACCTCCCGGAATGACGCGGCAGTCCATGTGACCGCTGCAGCCTGGGATTGGCCTGTGATTGGCTGCAGCGGTCACTTGGACTGAATTGTCATCCAGGAATGTCGGGCCGGATGTCGAGAGGGACACGTCACCAAGGCAACGGCCGGGAGACCGGACTGGAGGAAGCAGGAAGTTCTCGGTAAGTATGAACGTCTTTTTTTTTTACAGGTTACTCTATATTCTGATCGGAATTCACTTTCCAGGGTGCTGAAACCGTTACTGCCGATCAGTTAACTCTTTCAGCACCCTGGACAGTGACTATTTACTGACGTCACCTAGCAACGCTGCCGTAATGACGGGTGCACACATGTAGCCACCCGTCATTACGGCAGCTCCATAGACTTCTATGGGCTGCCCGTGCCGTTATTACGGCCTGAAATAGGACATGTTCTATCTTTTTCAACGACACGGGCACCTTCCCGTAAGAAAACGGGAAGGTATCCGTGGCCAATAGAAGTCTATAAGTCGTAAATATGACCCGTAATAACGGGAGTTTTTACGGTCGTGTGCATATATGCAAATGAGCTTTGAAATGGACAACTGGGCGTTTTTTTTTTCGTTATGTCCAACTGGGCGAGTACTGTGTTTTTAACTGGGCGTGTTTATGTGTATGACGCTGACCAGTCAGTGGCCAGTCAGCATCATACACTCCTCAACATCTGCACGCTCCTCTCCTGAAATAACCTGTGTTGCTGTGAACTCTGCTCTTACCATTACGTAGCTCTCAGTCTGTTACCTCTCCTCCACTCCTGTCCTCAATAACACCTTCACATGATTGGCAAGTCACCACCCCGCACAAGATCCGCACGCTCATCTCCTGAAATACTCTGTGCTGCCTTAAACTCTGTCGATTGGTCAGGATCCTGTTTCTTTTAAATGCTGCTGGGGAACCCGCTCGATCCACTATATAAGGCTGCGCCTCCATCCTCTTCTGACCCAGTCACTTATTACCAAGCACTGTAAACTTTCAGATTGGTTGCGCTGTGAATATTCGGAGAACGTGATTGGTTTATGTGCAGGGTAATGAACATACAGACAAGCAGTAGAAGACTGACTAAGGGCTGAGCATTTCATTGAATTCAGTCTTCTACTGCTTGTCTGTATGTAAACATGGGCTAAACAAGCTTGGTTAATTTTATTTATATATATATATATATATATATATATATATACAGAAATAAATAAAGATCTATTTATATATATATATATAACTATATATATATATATATATATAAAAAAATATATGCAAAATTATCGCAGCACTCCAAAAGTTGGTATCAAATGGAGTTGTGGTTTATTATTCCATGTTCAAAGACAAGCTACATCTCAGTCCTCTCATAGGACCTTTCTCAAGCTAAAGTGATATGTGCAAAACAGGGTTTTTCTACCCATGTGCAAACAATGCATATTCAGCAGTGATCAGTATCAAAACATACAGATAAGGCCAACATTTGGCTAATACGATACAAAAACTGTGCACAGCACTGTATAACAATATTACAAACATATTCAATCCAATGTGAACTAAAAAATTGTTACAGAAACAATATAATCTAGTATTTGCAAAACATTGAAGAGTATGCATACTCATAAAGGGGAGGCGTTCCGAGCCACTCACCAATCGCCGAACCACAGACACATATTTGCAGATACTATTTAAATTAGAGTCTACGATCATCCAGCATCTGCAACAGTCAACAGCGCATGCGTAACAAAACGTTAATCAAGAAGAGACCGGCATCCAATCAGCAGACGGTGTCTCACGTTGCCATGGCCACAGTCTACGATGGCCTATCAGGAGCCAGATAGTCTAGTTGTTAAAGTAACGAAGCCTCACCTATTAACAGCGCTCGTGCAATATGTATTACATACACAATATTAAAGGGAATCATGCCAGCACTCGACTCAAATAAGTACTATCAAATGAGTCATGGAACGCAAACCATATTAACTCCAGGTACTAATAGTAAGTTTGCAGACCGGGTCATTGTCTAATCATCCACATATATAACGTAGTATATCAGACAAGCTCCATGTCTAATATGGTCTGCCACCAACACTTTCGCGTGGTGGTTATCCATTATAGGCATAACGGTGAAGTATGCATTAAAGCAGGGAAACAATAGGAGTTGAGATTATGCAAAATGTAGAGAAAATTTAGAAAAAAACAAATTTTTCTGAATTTAAAAGCATCTGCCTGTAAAACAGATGGTTATACCACTCAAAATAGTTACTAGTTCACATTTCCTATATGTCTACTTTAGATTGGCATCGTTTTTTGAACATTCTTTTATTTTTCTTGGACGTTACAAGGCTTAGAACATAAACCAGAATTACTCATATTTTTAAGAAAATTTTGAAAGCCTCTTTTTTAAGGTACCTGTTCAGTTCTGAAGTGGCTTTGAGGGGCCTATTATTAGAAACCCCCCTAAAACACCCCATTTCAAAAACTAAACCCCTCAAAGTATTCAAAACAGCATTTAGAAAGTTTATTTAACCCTTTAGGCATTTCACAGGAATTAAAGCAAAGTGGAGGTGAAATTTGCAAATTTCATTTTTCTTGCTGAATTAAAATTTTTCTGCAATACAGAAGGTTTTACCAGAGAAACACTATGAAATATGTATTGTTCAGTTTCTGCCGTTTTTAGAAATGTCCCACATGTGTCTCTAGTGTGCTCGTGGACTAAAACACAAGCCCCGTAAGCAAAGACGCACCTAGTGCATTTTGAGGCCTCTTTTTTTATTAGAATATATTTTAGGCAGAATGCCAGGTTTGAAGAGGTGTTGAGGTGCCAAAACAGTAGTAATCCCCCAAAAGTGAGCCCATTTTGGAAACTACACCCCTCAAGGAACAACATTTTTTACACAGCACGTATTTGAATTGGGCGGTGAAATTAAAAAGATGACATTCTTTCCAATAAGTTGTCATTTTTCATCACAATTTCTTATTTTCACAGGGAACAAAATACCCCATTTTGTTGCCCAATTTGCCCAATTTCTCCTGAGTGCAGCAGTACCCCATTTGTGGCAAAAAAAACCCCTGCCGTTTGGGCCCATGTGAGGCCTCAGAAGGGAAGGAGTGCTGTGTGTTCTTTGGAGTGCAGATTTTGGTGGATTGGTTTTCGGGTGCCATGTCGCATTTGCAGAGCCCCAGAGGTATCAAAGCAATGGAAACCCACCAGAAGTGACCCTATTTTGGAAACTACACCCCTCAATGAATTCATTTATGGGTGTTGTGACCATTTAGTTGTGACCCCATAGTTTTTTCACAGAACTTATTTGAATTGGGCTGTGAATTAAAAAAAAATTAAATTTTTCCAATAAGATGTATTTTTGGCTCAAAATTTCTTCTTTTCACAAGAAATAAAATACCCAATTTTTTTCAGAAGCCCCTGAGGTACCAGTACAGTTGAAAAACCCAAGAAGTGACCCCATTTTAAAAACTACACCTCTTGAGGCATTCATCTAGAGGTGTCTTGAGCATTTTGACCGAAGACATAAACCGCATAAACTGTAATGTGGGTTCTCCTGTGTTCGGCAATACCCTCAATGTGGCTGTTAACAGCTGTCTGGGCACACGGCAGGGCTCAGAAGGCAAAGATGATGGGGATAAGCTGTGCGGAGTGCATCAGGGCAAGTAAAACTGGGGTAGATTAAAAATCAAGGGATGTATGATAAATTTTAAAACACTCTTTCATACAGAGCCCTGGTTTTTCGGGACACGTGTCACATTGATATATTGTGTCCTTCCTTATCCCTCTTTTAGCAGACTTTGCACCTCTTTTGACTTTTTCCCTTCTTGCCAGTTTGGGGAACTTCTCCTGGAAAGTGTTGCCCTGGTACGATGCATGTGGCCTGGCTTCCAGAAGTACTGGGTGCCCCCTTCCTGCTCCCTAAAGATTAGTTTCTTGATAACCACCTCTTGAAATTCCAGGAAATTTCCCGTCTGACCTGCACATCGACGTAGCATGTACGCATTGTACAATGCCATCTGTATGATGTACATGGCCAGCTTCTTATACCACACAGCATTGCGCTGTAGGGCTTTAGGACTTGATTTGACATGTCCACCCCTCCCATGTACCTATTGTAGTCCAGGATGCGGTCTGGTTTTGGGGTCTCTGTACTGGTACCTCGTACAGGTACATGGGTACTGGTGTGGCCATGTATTGTCAATACAAGGACATCTCTCTTGTCTTGTACTTGACATACAATATGTTGCTTCTAGATTGTGCCCTGCTCTCAGCCCTTCTGAGTGTTTCCCCAAGCAGTGTCTTAGGGAGGCCTCTCAGATTTCTTCTAGCAGTGCCGCATGCCGCAATAGTTCTGGAAGCGAGGCAGTTGAAGAGCGGGACCCTGGTTTAAAAATGATCCAGGTAGAGTTGGTAACCCTGGTCCAGCAGTGGGTGAACCAAATCCCACACAATTTTTGCATTAACTCCCAGTAAGGGGGGGGCATTCTGGGGGCTGAGCACTGGTGTCCTTCCCTTCATATATCCTAAATTTGTAGGTATACCCTGATGCACTCTTGCACAGCTTATACATCGTCACGCCATACCTTGCCCTCTTACTCGGCAGGTACTGGCGGAATTGAAGCCTCCCTTTAAAATGTACCAAGGACTCATCAATAGAAATACAATACTCGGGGGTGTATGCTTGGGAAAACCGGGCACTGAAACGGTCTAATAGGGGTCTCCGTTTATACAAATGGTCAAAAGGGTCATCTCAGGGTAGGCACTGCTCATTATCAGTATAATGTAAGAAGCGAAGTATTGCCTAATTTATTAATTTTTTTAGGTTCCAGTTCAGTTCTGAAGTTGCTTTGAGGGGCCTATATATTAGAAACCCCTATCAAACACCCCATTTTAGAAACTAGACCCCTCAAAGTATTCACAACAGCATTTAGAAAGTTTATGAACCCTTTAGGTGTTTCACAGGAATTTAGAGCAAAATAGAGGTCAAATTTACATATTTATTTTTTTTGTCAGAAAATCCTTTTTATTCCATTTTTTTCTGTAAAACAGAAGGTTTTACAAGAGAAACGCAACTCGATACTTATTGCCCCGGTTCTTCAGTTTTGAGAAATATCCCACATGTGGACCTAGTGCAGTAATGGACAGAAGCACCGGCCTCCGAAGCAAAGGAGCACCTAGTGGATTTTGAGGCCTCCTTTTTATTATCACCATGTCTGGTATGAAGAGGTCTTGTGGTGCCAAAACAGTAGAAACCCCCCAAAAGTGACCCTAATTTGGAAACTAGACCCCTTGAGGAATTCATTGTAGTTTTCATGGGGTGCATGCATCTTTTTGATCAGTTTTTATTCTATTTTTAAGTGGCGTGTTGACTAAAAGACAGCAATTCTACTACTTTGTTATAGCGTTCCCCGTGCGCTATAAATGACATATTCAATTTTTTCTGCGGGGCGATACGATTACGGCGATAACATATGTTTATAGTTTTTTATATGTCTTACGACGTTTGCACAATAAAATACTTTTTGTGAAAAATCATTTACTTTTTGTGTTACCATATTCTAGGAGCCATAACTTTTTTATTTTTCCATCAAGAAAGCCGTGCAAGGTTTTTTGCGTAACGAACTGTCGTTTCGATCAGATCATTTTAAAGTACATGCGACTTTTTGATCTCTTTTTATTCCATTTTGTTGGAGGTGAAGTGACCAAACAATTGTGATTCTGGTACGGTTTATTATTATTTTCTTTTATGGCGTTCACCGCGCGGGATAGATAATGAAATAATTTTGTAGTTCAGGCCGTTACGGACGCGTCAATACCAATTATGTATAGTTTATTTGTTTATTTATATATATTTATTAATAATAAATGACTGATAAGGGAAAAAGGGGGATTTTTACTTTTATTACTTTTAAAACTTTTATTTTCTTATTTTTACACAACTATTTTTTACTTTTTTTAAACTTTATTTCTTTGTCCCACTCGGGTACTTGAGGGCAGGAGGCCCTGATCGCAATTCTAATACACTGCACTACATGCAT
The DNA here is from genome assembly GCF_050947455.1 of Rhinoderma darwinii. Lineage (NCBI taxonomy): Eukaryota > Metazoa > Chordata > Amphibia > Anura > Rhinodermatidae > Rhinoderma > Rhinoderma darwinii. The sequence continues at coordinate 71,756,168 of NC_134696.1, forward strand.
AGTGCAGTGTATTGGAGCAGTCAGCTACTCACTGACAAGTGTAGGATATGTCAATCTACATATGTAAATAACGGAGGGAGTTAGAAAAATAATTTTACGTGAGACAGGGTTTGTGAAGCCTTTCCTATAACTTGCAGCATTCAGCTGCACATGTTTGGGGAGGTGAAAGGTTCTCTTTAAGGAAGTCTAATGTGGAAGGGTCTAGGTGGAATGAAAGCATTTGGGACTTCTGCGTATTTAATTTGTAGTATGAGAGTTTGCTAAAGTTAGTAATGTCGATAGCCGAAGTCAATGAAGATTCTGGGTTCGTCAAGGATAAGATAATGTCATCAGCATACAAAGAGATAGTATGTGGTTATGGCCTGAATCTCCGTATGGAGTTTAATATGTTGAGCCAGTGGTTCCATCCAATGCATTTAAGGGGTTAATTGCCAAAATCAGCAGCGATGAGCCGCTGATCGGCAACAGTGGAATGTCAGGTGTCGGTTCGTGGACACTGTCACCGACAGTGTGCATTGCGAACGACACAGTGACTTCCTGTCACTCTGACAGGAAGCCTATCAGGAGGCTGGTCCTGATAGGCTTCCGTACATGGAAGACACGGAGGCCATTGTTTGGCCTCCGGTCAACATGCTAGCCATTTCCAAACCTCGCAATTTCATTGTGCTAGAAACCCCTAAAATGCGGCGACTGCAATCGATCGCTGCATTTAAGGAGTTAATTGCCGAAATTAGCGGCAATGAGCCACTGATCGGCAACAGTGGAGTGTCAGCTGTTGGGGACAGCTGGCCTCTCGGTGCACGATATCGCCGTCAGTGTGCACCGGGAACCGCGCAGTATGCCTGAGGCATGACCTAGCAGGCGCCTGTCAGTTTTATACTGACAGGCAATAATACGCTGCAATACAGAAGTATTGCAGTGTATTATAAAAGCGATGAGAAGATCGCATAGTGAAGTCCCCTAGTGGGACTAAAAATAATGTTATAAAAAAATGTAATAAAGTTAATAATAAATAAATAAAAATTCCAAATTAAAAAAAAAAGAAAAACTAATTTTTTGCCTTATAAAATACTTTAATATGAAAAAAAAAAAAAAATGAAAACATTACACATATTGCTGCGTTTGTGACGACCCGACCTATAAAGCGATTATGTTATTTAACCTGTACGGTGAACGCCGTAAAAAATAAAATAAAAAAACAATGCAAGAATTGCTGTTTTCTGTTCATCCTGCCTTCAAACAAATTTAATAAAAAGTGATCTAAAAGTCGCATGTACTCCAAAATGGTACCAATAAAAACTAGAAGTGTTCCCGCAAAAAACAAGCCCTCAAACAGCTGCATCGGCATAAAAAGAAAACAATTATGACTCTTTAAACATGGCGACACAAAAACAAATAATTTTGAAAAAAAAGTGTTTTTACTGTGTAAAAGTAGTAAAACATACAAAATCTATATAAATTTGGTATCGCCACAATGGTAATGACCCACTGAATAAAGTTATTATGATATTTATACCACACAGTAAATGGTGTAAATTTAAGATGCAAAAAAGAGTGATTTATGTTTTTTTTTTCCATTACCCCCACAAAAATGTTAATAAAAGCTAATTAATAAATTCTATGTACCCCAAAATTGTGCTATTAAAAAATACAACTTGTCCCGCAAAAACAAGACCTTATACAGCTATGTCGACGCTAAAATAAAAATGTTATAGCTCTTGGAATGCGACGATGGAAAACCGCAAAAAAAATAGCTTGGTCATTAAAGAGGCTCTGTCACCACATTATAAGTGCCGTATCTCCTACATAAAGAGATCGGCGCTATAATGAAGGTGACAGCAGTGCTTTTTATTTTAAAAAAATTATCTGTTTTCACCACTTTATTAGCGATTTTAGATTTATGCTAATGAGTTGCATAATGGCCGTGTTTTTACTTTACATCAAGTGGGCGTTGTACAGAGGAGTGTATGACGCTGACCAATCAGCATCATGCACTCTTCACCATTTAGTCAGCGCATAGGGATCCTTTTAGATCAATGAAATAAATGAATGGAGAGGAGTACATGACGCTGATTGGTCAGCGTCATACACTCCTCTGTACAACGCCCACTTGATGTAAAGTAAAAACACGGCCACTTGGGCATTAACCCTTACACGCCGCAGCCCTTTTTCAGATTTTCATTTTCGTTTTTTCCTCCCCACCTTCCAAAGGCCATAACGCCTTTATTTTTCCGTCGATATAGTACTATGAGGGCTTGATTTTTGCGGGACGAGTTGTAGTTTTTCGTAGCACCATTTACTTTGCCATATAATGTACTAGGAAACGGGAAAAAATTATTTGTGGAGTAGAAAATGAAAAAAACAGCGATTCCTCCATGGTTTTTTGCGCGCCATTTTTACTGTACAATTAAAACAACATGTTAATTTTATTCTATGGGTAAATATGATTACGCCGATACCAAATATGTGTAGTGTTTTCGATATTTTACTACTTTTACAAGTAAAAACCTAAGTGTAAAAAAGAAAATGTATTTTGTTTCGCCAAATTCCGAGAGCCGTAACTTTTTTATTTTTCTGTCAATTAAGTGGTATAAGGGCTTATTTTTTTGCAGGATAAGCTGTAGTTTTCAATAATACCATTTTGGTGTAAATCTGACGGTTTGATCACTTTTAATTTCATTTCTTGTGGGAGATTAGGTAAACAAAAAATAGAGATTCTGGCGTTTACAATTTTTTTTTTTACGGCGTTCACCGTGCGGTTTAAATAATGATATATTGTGATAGTTCAGACTTTTACGGATGCGGCGATACCAATTATGTTTATTTATTTAATTTTTTACTATTCTCTAAGGGGAAAATGGGAAAAGAGGGGTTTCTTTGAACTTTTAATTTTTTTATTTTTTTTTACACAAAAAAAAAACTTTATTTAACTAATTTTTACATTTTTTATTATTCCCCTTAGGGGACTTCAACCAGCGATCGTTAGATCGCTTGCACGATATACTGCAATACTAATGCCGGAGGCAAAGCTTCATAGGAGTACCAAGATGGCGGACCTGGGGGACTACGTCAGGCCCCTAGGCAGCAGTGCGAACCAACGGCTCCCCCCGATCTCGCCAAAGGGGGGACCGTTGAGACGTTACAGGTGGTCGCCCCCCTGTTTTTAGTCATTTAAATGCTGCGATCTCTATTGAACGCAGCATTTAACGGGTTAAACAAGCGGGATCGCGCTAAAACGCGATCCCGCTCGTAACCCAGTAGTGTCGGCTGTTACACACAGCCGACACACTCGCTCTATGGAGCGGACTCAGCCCGTGAGCCCGCTCCATATTCCCCCACCCGGCGTGCGCCGTATATATACGGCGGATGTCGGGAAGGGGTTAAGCAACTCATTAGCATAATAAAGTGGTGAAAATAGATCGTTTTTTTAAATAAAAAGCATTGCTGTCACCTACATTATAGCGCCCATCTCCTTACATAGGAGATAGGGCACTTATAATGTGGTGACAGAGACTCTTTAATAAAATAGGCTGGCCATTAAGGGGTTAAACTCTGTTGAGGAACGTCACCGCAGATGTAATAATAATCTATGACTTTACTGTGGTGACTATAGATTTTATGTTAGAGATTTCCAGTAAAGCTGGGAAACTCCAGTGCCAATGGTAAGTAGTGGAGGCTAACCTAGGCAATACTACCTCCGCTCAAAAGATTACCATACCTGTTCTCCTGTCTACCCCTAAAAACTGCTTTATGAGAAAATCCTCTCAAATGCCCCAGTTGATGAAGAAGTTCTGTGTTAGGTCATCCTCCTTGTCACTGTGCCTTTAACCATGCCGGTAAGGACAAATTTATTTTTATGTTTTGCAGAACTCCATCAGTCCTCTACTCCTTTGTCTTCCGTAGCTACAAAAACATGCACTGCTCATTGATTGAAACTATAGCCAGATTACTCGATGGAGAAACCCCTGCCATCAATGTTGCCTGACAATGATTTGCCCTCCTTTGCCCAGATCTGCAAAACAGGTTTTGAGTGGCCTACTAGAGCCCTGTGCCAACTTTGCAGATGTTTTCAGTAAGCATCAAGCTGAGATTCTTCCACCACGCAGGAACTATGATTGTGATATTTACTTGCTTCGGCCCCATGCACACGAACGTAAAAACGCCCGTAACCACGGGCCGTAATTACGGCCCGTAATTATGGGCCCATAGACTTCTGTTGGCCATGGGTACCTCCCCGTATGCTTACGAGAAGGTGCCCGGGCCGTTGAAAAATATAGAACATGTCCTATTTTAGGCCATAATTACGGCACGGGCAGGCCCATAGAAGTCTATGGGGCTCCCGTAATTACGGGTGACTACGTGTGTGCACCCGTAATTACGGGAGCGTTGCTAGGCGACGTCAGTGGATAGTCACTGTCCAGGGTGCTGAAAGAGTTAAACGATCGGCAGTAACTCTTTCAACACCCTGGACAGTGGCTACCAATTACAATATAGATCAACGTGTAAAAAAGAAAAGACGTTCATACTTACCCAGAACTCCCTGCTTCTTCCTCCAGTCCGGCCTCCTGGGATGACGTTACAGCCCATGTGACCGCTGCAGTCAATAACAGGCCAATCACTGGCTGCAGAGGTCACATGGACTGCCACGTCATCCAGGGAGGTCGGACTGGATGTCAAGAGAGGGACGCGTCACCAAGACAACGGCCGGGTAAGTATGAATTTCTTTTACTTTTATTACGGAAAGGGCTGTCCCTTCTCTCTATCCTGCACTGATAGAGAGAAGGGCTGCCGATTACTGCAGCGCAATTTTGCAGCGAAAACATGCCCGTAAATTCGGGTGGAATACTGGTGACACCGGACCCGTATTTACGGGCATGGGTCTGTAAATACTGGTGCAATATGGGTCGAATACGTGTGACCAAGGACCCGTATTTACGCCAGTATTTACGGGAGGACAAAAATACGTTCGTGTTCATGAGGCCTTCCCAGTACTACGCCACCCTGTGGCCTCCCATATACCCTTTGACCCTTCCAGAGACTGTAGCCATGTCATAGTACATATGTCATCTTCCCCTGTAGGAGCTGGCTTCTTTTTTTTGTTAAGAATAAGGGATAGTACTTACCAGTATTGACTATCGAGTTCTTAATAAGGTCACAGAAAAAAACAAATACCTACTGCCTTTGATTACTTAACTTTTTCATTTGCTTCAGGAGGCGAATATTTTCACTAAACTGGATTAAGTGTGGCCTACAATTTAGTCTGCATCCATGAAAAGGGTGAATGGAAGAATGCGTTTAACACCTGGGATGAACACTTTAAGAACTTGTAATTCCCTTTAGGCTCAGCAATGCCCCAGTTGTCTTCCACGAGTTTGTCAACAATATATATTCCAAAATCTTCTATATGTCTGTTTGATGGTATATCTGAATGACATGCTTATGTTCTCCCATGAATTGAACACTCCCCAGGAGCAAGTATGTATAGTTTTGCAATGTCTTCAGGAGGATTATAAATGCTGAAATGAATCCAACATTGTCATTAGTAACCTTATCATATCTGTGGTTGTCTTCTATTGAAAAAAATTATAACCCCTGCTTCTTATCTACTACTGTTCTACTTGTGTGCCAGTCTTTACTGAAATTTTGGTATTCTATTCATGAATCAGGATGCTCAGGGTGAACCGTGTTTTAGGTCATTTCCAGATAGGAAACTGCTTCAGTAATGAAACTGTGTTGGAACACAGGATAAAGTGAATATAACTGATAAAATAAATCTATGATCTGTAATAAACTCAGTCATTATAATTAGTAAGAATTATAACTGATTACACCCATGGCACAGGAAGCGTTTTTGGCAACAAATTATTATCTTATTTCTTTTGTAAACATAAGATTGGTGTTATGTTTGAAACAATATATAAGTATATGTACTGCACTTTCACCTGCTGACAGCCAGCCTGACTATTGGTCCTCTCAGTTGCATGTCAAAGTTGAAACCATTGAACCTGTATGACATCAGGGAGACCATGACTCATCACTTTTTAGCGTTTTTTTAAAGTGTTTTTTTAAGTGTATATATGATTGTGTTTATTTCCCTGTTTGTAATGTCCTGATGAAGACACCAGACCGGTGTTGAAACGCGTAACCACATCACTTATGGATTTTATTTAATAATTTTTTTAATCAATTAATAATAAATAACTTTGATCTTAAACCCTCTGGATATCAGCAGAGCTTTTCTGGAAACTCCCATTTTTCTTTGCTTCCTTGTTGGAGTATATTTTTTACTTTAGTTACCCTTTAAAGACTTCCTGTTTTACGCTTGCTTCTCGATTCTTGGGTACCTATAATGTTTTATAGAGAAAATAATCCAGTTTCTTACAAGCTTCGCCTTCCAGGGTCTTTGCGTATACCTAATTCTTTACATGTTTCCATCCTCAAGCCTCTGGTCCTGAACCGTTTCTCCAAAAAGTTTTCTATTCTGCTGGCCTCTTCTGCTGGTCCTAATGCAAAGTTTAAGGCTAATGGGATTCTTGATGTCAAAAGGTCCAGAGGTAAAATCTCATCGATTGGAAGAATTTTGATTCTGTGGAGAGGTCCTGTGAGCCTAAAAAAACATCCATGCTCTTTCTCTTCTTAAAAAATTCTGCTGACGAAGTTTAGGAAACACAGACGTAAGGTAGGGATACACCTAACTTCCACCTGTCTGCTCCCTCTGCCTTGTACTAATTTCTACTCGGCCTCCCGCTCTCCTTCAAGCCTCCCCACATCTACTCTGCCTTGACGGTCTTCCCAATTCTCTTTTGGACAGCTCTGCTCGGCATCTCCCTCGCTGCCTCCACTCTTCTCCTGGAACTTTTTATGTGTCTACTCCGCGCGCTAACTTCCAACTTCTTAAAGGGTCAGCACCCCAGTTTTCCTTGACTTCTTAAGACCACCTCTCCCATCACTCAGGGCATGAGCAATTCGTTTTTTTTTTAGTTTCCTGTGCTTTGTAAGGGTGATCTTCTCTTTTGGATATTCTGTTATTGACTTAGATTGTTCTTGACCACATCCATTGTCTGCTGCCTACCTGACCAGCTCCCTATTTACCATAATAAAAGTACCGGCCCTGACTGCTGCCTGCCTAACAAAAACTGCCAGATATAGCTGAGGGCTGGGGCCGTCCCTGCTCAAACGTGTGAGATCGATATAAGTATTGATCTCACCCGTTTAACCCCTCAGATGCGGTGCTCAATAGCGTGCGCCGCATCTGAGTTGTTTTGGAGAGAGGGAGGGAGCTCCCACTCTCCCCCACCGACACCCGGCGATAAGAACGCCGAGTGTCTGTGTCTTCGATGGCAGCCGGGGGCCTAATAAAGGCCCCTAGGTCTGCCTGCAATGAATGCCTGCTAGGTCATGCCAGGGGCATGGCCTAGCAGATGCCTGTCCGTTTTAAATTGACAGGCAGTAATACACTGCAATACAAAAGTATTGCAGTGTATTATAATAGCGATCGGTGGGACTAGTAAAAAAGTAAAAAAAAAAGTTTCATAAAGTTAATTTAAAAAAATTTGAAAGAAAAATGAAAAATCCCCTTTTTCTCCTTACAAATTGCTTTACTATTAAAAAAACAAAATAAAGTAAAAAAGTTAAGCATATTTGGTATCGCCGCATCCGCAACGACCCCAACTATAAATCTATTACATTATTTAACCTGCACGGTGAACGCCGTAAAAAAAATAATAAAAAACTATGGTGTTTTATGGTGTTTGCTGTTTTCTGTGAATCCTGATGTGATAAAAAGTGATCAAAAAGTTGCACCTACTCCAAAATGGTACCAGTAAAAAGTCTTCCCGCAAAAAAAAAGCCCTCATACAACTGCATCGGCGGAACAATAAAAAAGTTATGGCTCTTCAAATATGGAGACACAAAAGCAAATAATTTTGAAAAAAAAGCGTTTTTACTGTGTAAAAGTAGTAAAACATACAAAAACGATACAAATTTGGTATGGTTGCAATCGTAGCAGCCCGCTGAATAAAGTTATTGTGTTATTTATACTACACAGTAAACGGCGTCGATTTAGGATGCGAAAAAGAGTGATGGAATTTCAGGGTTTTTTTCTATTCCCCCCCCCAAAAAAAGTTAATAAAAGTTAATCAATAAATAATATGTACCTCAAAATGGGGCTATTAAAAAATACAACTTGTCCCGCAAAAAACAAGACCTTATACAGCTATGTCGATGCAAAAATAAAAAAGTTATAGCTCTTGGAATGCGACGATGGAAAAACGTAAAAAATACCTTGGTCAATAAGGTTTAAAATAGGCTGGTCATTAAGGGGTTAAATTCCACTCTCTGGATAAGCTCCAGGTCAAATCTGTTAGCAATCCATGGGGTTCCCATCACCTTGTCTTAGCTTTGTGACATCACCTTTGCTGATTTGAGAAGGTTATTGATCAGATTGGCTACAAATTTGTTCACCGTGTAGTTGAACATGGTTTAGTCAAAGTCAATATACATGAAATGTTAAACTAGAATGTAGAAATGTAATATGGCAATTCAACACCAAAATAATACCGCCATACTCTGCTAAATAATACAAGGCCCTGGGCAATTAGCCAGTTTGGCCTTCCTGAAAACCAAATCTAAGTATAAGGCTGGGTTCACACTACCTATTTTCAGACGTAAACGAGGCGTATTATGCCTCGTTTTTACGTCTGAAAATAGGGCTACAATACGTCGGCAAACATCTGCCCATTCATTTGAATGGGTTTGCCGACGTACTGTGCAGACAACCTGTCATTTACGCGTCGTCGTTTGACAGCTGTCAAACGACAACGCATAAAAATACAGCCTCGTCAAGGCAGGACACTTCTTTCAGACGTAATTTGAGCCGTTCTTCATTATTGAAGTCAATGAAGAGCAGCTCAAGATTACGGGCGTCAAAGACACCTCGCATAATACGAGGAGGAGCTTTTACGTCTGAAACGATGCAGCTGTTTTCTCCTGAAAACAGTCTGTCTTTTCAGACTAAGGGTATGTTCACACGATGAGAGGCATTTACGTGTGAAAAGACAGACTGTTAACAGCTGCCTCGTTTCACACGTAAATGCTCCTCCTCGCATTTTGCGAGCCGTCTGAGACGCTCGTAAATCTTGAGCTGTGCTTCATTGAGTTCAATGAAGAACAGCTCAAATTACGTGCCAAAGAAGTGTCCTGCACTTCTTTGCCGAGGCAGTCCATTTACGCGTCGTCGTTTGACAGCTGTCAAACGACGACGCGTAAATTACAGGTCGTCTGCACAGTACGTCGGCAAACCCATTCAAATGAATGGGCAGATGTTTGCCGACGTATTGTAGCCCTATTCTCAGACGTAAAACGAGGCATAATACGCCTCGTTTACGTCTGAAAATAGGTCGTGTGAACCCAGCCTTAAAAGGCACTTCTCGTGTGCACATACCCTTAGTATCTCAGACACAGAAGTTCCTTGTTTTCATTAGCAACTTTAGGCTGGATTCACACATGTAGTTTATTACAATAGTATTAGTGTTTCTTTTTTATGTCCCTGTCTTATGGATCCATTCGTTGCTTTGGCTAAAAAAAACTGCAACAAATACTGCATATGTGAATCCAACATTTTGTGAACAAACCCACTGATGAAAAGTTGATCACAGTGTAGGACCTCTACAGATCAACTGTAATCTGTAGGGGAACTTGTCTGCAAGTGTTCAGTTCCCCTACAGTGCTACCACAGGGAAAATTAGTCATTAAACATTTTGCATTAAAATCAATTAGTTGTTCTTGTTATGTACATACTGTAGTCTTACAGTCTCGCAGAATGACATGCTCTGTGGCTGTTATCTGCTCTGGATAATAGCTAAGGGTTATGAACAACAGACTCCCCTCTATTTACTCAGAATTGTATTAGGCTGTAAGAAAGCAGGACTAATCCATATCCTTAAAGAAGACCTGACACCTCTCCTGACATGTTTCAGAAAAAATAAAAATATTCTCCATGAATTAACAATTCTGGAGCATATCTTCTAAGAACTCTATGTTGTGCCATTCCTCTGTTATTCCTCCTAGAAATTAAAAAATAAATGTACAACTGGGTGTTACTAGTTGGGAGTGTGTCCCTACACAGACTGACACTGTCTAATCTCTGCTGACAGAGGGACACATCCCTTTGACAAGGGGAAAGTTAACACCAAGTTTTCAATTCATTCCTACATTTCTATCAGGAATTACACAATAGTAAATACTTGTATTCTTCATGAAATAACAATTCAGGAAATGTGTTCTTATATGTTTCAGAAATGTTATTTCATGGGGAATACAATAATTTACTAATTAAACATTTCAAGGGTGTTTGTCTTTGGCAGGTTCAGGCAATGATGACTGACTACTTTGTTTTTAAATTATTTGGAGCTGGTAAGAACGTCTCGGAAGCCATTGTATTTAATGTGTTTGCCGCAGGGACGTTGCTGTGTCTTCACCCTGGGGGTGGTGCATAGTTTGTACAGGGGTAGTGTGGCACTATCTACAGGGGGTGGCACTATTTACAGGGGACCTGTGTGGCACTATCTACAGAGGGTGTGTGACACTACCTACAAGGATGGGTGTGTGGCACTATCTACAGGGGATGTGTGGCACTATCTACAAGTAGGGCTGTGGCGCTATCTAGTGGGGGGACTGTGTGACACTATATACAAGAGGGCTGTGTGGCACTATCCATAGGGGGTGGCACCATGTACATGGGCACTGGCACTTTATATGTGGGTACTGGCACTTAAATGTGGTTCTGTTGGCATTGTGGCACTATGTGGGCACTGTGGCATTATCTACATGGGCACTGTGGCACTATATGGGCACCATCTATATGGCCATTGTGTCACTATGTGGGAACTGGTATTTATATGTAGGCACTGGCACTTAATATGTGGGCACTGTTGTGGTATGTGGGTACTGCCACCATCTATATGGGCAATATCTACAGTGGCACTTTCTACAGGTGCATTGTGGCACATGGGGCATTATACTGTATGGGGGTATCTGTGTGGGCATTATAATGTATGGAGGCAGCTATTGGGGCATTATACTGTATGGGGACTGCTATGGGGCATTATACTGTATGGGGGCATTTGTGCTGGCTTTATACTGTATGGGTCCATCTATGGGGGCATTATACTATATGGGGCATTATACTGTGTGGGGAAGCTATTTGGCATTATACTGTGTGAGAGGCACTATAGGGTATTATACTGTATGGAGGCAGCTATAGTGGCATTGTACTGTGTGGGGGCATTATGCTGTGAGGGGGCACTGAGGGAGCATGATACTTTGTGGACTGAACCAGGTGTGTATGGGCGAGGATTGCGCAGATTTATAGGCGTGGCTTAAAAGGTTAAGAATGTGTCTCTCTTTGAAAGTTGGGAGGTATGTCTTTCCTTTGTATCCACTCCTGTGTTCGACTCAAGAACCTGAGACAAAAACTGCCACAAAAACTGCATCAAAACTGTGTGTGTGTGATCCTGGCCTTAATGTAGTTTTATTTTAGCCAAAGCCAGGAGTGGATAAAAAAGAGAGTAGACATACCTTTTTACTTTTCCTTCCTTAAGGATCCACTCGTCACTTTCAATAAAAAACTGCATCCAAAATTGCATGTGTGAATTTTGAAATTGTGAATTGACAATTTTCTCCTGTCAGCACCTTTTTGTGACACAAACGAGCATGATAGATGCCGTAGGTAAATATGTGTGTAAAAAGTGATCTGCCATATTGGATTCACATTTTCTTTGCTATCAGATTATTTCTTTCTGTTACTAACATATAATGCGCAAAAATTTGAGAATAAACATTGCCAATAACACATTGTACTGACTTCCAAGTGCCTCCAACAACCCCGATTGTCACTTCTAAATAGCTCACAAATAGAATCTATTCAGACGAGCATTGTTCGCGTCCAATGTGTCTGTTTTAGACTTGGACAGCACACGGACTGAACACTCAATGGGCTAAACCACATGTCAGTTTTTCTGCACGGACTGTTGGTCCGTGCAGAGAAAATTGCAGCATGCATTACGTTGGTCGAATTTTTGCATTAGATGGACAGCACACATACGCCAAATTAATACGGTCTATTTTTCATGGATGGATTGCTAGGAGACGCTGAAAAGAAAGCCGGAATTTTTTTTGAAGGATGTGAAAAATTGGTGATCACTGATGTTACACAGATGTTAACCCCTTCCCGATATTTGTCGTATGGATATGTCATGGAAATCTAGTGCTAGTGGACACCGGCACAGAAGCTGAGTCAGTGCCACCATCCCCGGGTGTCGGCTGCATGTTACAGCTGGCACCCTTGGGTAATGGCGGGGACCAAAGTTTGCTCCGATCCCCACCATTAACCCCTTAAATGCAGCCGTCAAAACCGATCGCTGCATTAAAGGGGTTTGCAGCTCATCGGCACCCCAGCAATGAAATTGCCAGGGTGCCAGTGGCAGCAAAGGCAACTGGAGGCCTAACACTAGCCTCCCAATATGCCTAGTACGGAAGCCTTTCAGGCCCTGCCCGGAGGCGGGGCCTAAAAGGCTTCCGTAGCCGCTGGCAAGATACGCGCTGGCTCAGGAGCTGAGATGGCGTCATCAGCGGTCATTCCACCAGTAACGACAGGAACTGGAACTAGAGATCGCGAGCTAGCTGACATCCACCAGTAACGGCAGGAACCGGAGCTAGCAATCGCTGCATCTTAGAGGTTAGTAGCAGATTGGCAGCCCTGCCATGTAATCAAGGCTGCCTCCTGTTGCCATAGCAATGGCTCCTGCTCTGCCATTACGGAAGCCAATTAGGCCCCGCCCAGAGGCGAAGCCTAATCGTCTTGTTGTCAGTGAATGACTATCAGAGCTAATACATTGCACTACATAGGTAGTGCAATGTATTAGAAAAAAAATCTGACAGTTGGACCTTGAAGTTCCCTAGTAGGACTAAAGAAAAGTTAAAAACAAAATGAAAGAAAAAGTTGTGAAAAATATAATAACAGTTTCAAGTAATAACATTATGAAATGTAAAATACTTTTGTGTCAAAAAAGACAAAAGTATAATAGGTATGATACCTTTATTGGCTAACCATAAAAGTTCTATATGCAAGCTTTCAGAGCACAGAGGCCCCTTCTTCAGGCAGTTTACAAATGAATGACTTAGAAAAAAGCACAAGTCATTCATTTGTAAACTGCCTGAAGAAGGGGCCTCTGTGCTCTGAAAGCTTGCATATAGAACTTTTATGGTTAGCCAATAAAGGTATCATACCTATTATACTTTTGTCTTTTTTGACACAAAAGTATTTTACATTTCATATTGTCTCTGGCTAACACGGTACTACACTATTTTTTACTGTACCAAGTAATAACATAAAACACAATCGCTCTTTTTCCCTTATAAAGTCCTTTATTATTGAAAAAAATAAATAAACCATACATATTTGGTATTGCCGCGTCCGTGACGGTCTGAACTATAAAAATATTATGTTATTTATTCCACACGGTGAACGGTGTAAAAAAAAATGTAAATACAATGCCAGAATTTTTGTTTTTTGGTCACTTTGATCAGTGATCAAAAAGTCGCATGTATCCAGAAATGTTACCTATAACAACTATAGCTTGTCTCGCAAAAAACAAGCCTCATACAGCTCCATCGATGAAAAAATTAAAAAGTTATGGTTCTCACAACATGGTGACAGGAAAAATACATTCAATTTACAAAAGTAATTTTATTGTGCAAAAAGTTGAAAAACATAAAAAAGTGCTATAAATTTGGTATAGCCGGAATCGTACTGACCCGCAGAGTAAAGTTAACAAGTAATTTATAACGCATGGTGAACGATGTATAAAAATAACTAAAAAATTCTAGGATAAAAAGTGATCAGTCACATGTACCACAAAATAGTACCAATAAACATGACAGCTCGTCCTGCAACAAAACAGCCCTCAAGCCGCTACGTCTATGAAAAAATAAAATTAGTTAAGGTTCCAATAAGTCAGGAAATAAATATATGCAGTTGTGCAGGCCCGAGAGGAACATTTCTTCTGTTTCAAGTGGCGATTTATCAAGGCACTAAAATTAGGGAACCAGGAAGGGGAGGACCCAAACATATCTGCTGGAAGCGAGGGTGCCCGTTTTATACCATGACAACACTTTCCCAGCAAAATTCCCCAAACTGCAAAGGTGCGGAGTGTGTACCAAAAGGTGGATAAGGAAGGTCACCATTTATCAGCGCGACACCGGCCTGTGCATAAAGGATTGAATCTCAGCCTACACATCTTTGGATTACTTTACCCCACTATTATACTACCCTGATGTACTCTGCCCAGCTTACATATACCCCCACATTATAAACTGAAATACCAGTAAAACTCCAAACGAAACTACTACCACGCAAAATCCACGCTCCAAAAGCCAAATGTCTCTCCCTCCCTTCTGAACCCTATAGTGTGCCCAAACAGCTGTTTACTTCCACATATATGGCATCGCCATATCCGGAAGAACCCTTTTAAAAAAATTTTGGAGTGTGTGTCTCCAGTGGCACAAGCTGGGCATGACATATTTGCCACTGAATTGGCATATCTAGGAAAAAATTGAAATTATTACTTTGCACCATCCGCAGAGCAATCATTTATGGAAAAGACCTGTGGGGTGAAAATGCTCACTACACCCCTTAATAAATGCCTTGAGGGGTGCAGTTTTCAAAATGGGGTCACTTTTCTGGGGGTTCTTTTATTATTTTACATCAGAGCCTCTGCAATTGTGAACCAATACTTTGTAAATCGCCAAATTAGGCCTCAACTTCGCATGGTACTGTTTCAATCCTGAGCCCTGTCAAATGTCAAGGCAAAAGATTAGGGCCACATGTAGGGTGTTTCTAAAATCGGGAAACACAGCATAATAATTAGAGGTCTGTCTTATTATGGTGGCAAAAGCTGGGCACCACATATTGGCATATCTATGGATAAAATCCCATTTTCACTCTGCAACATCGAGTTAATACTAATTTCTGCAAAACATCTGCAGGGTTAACATGCTCACTACACCTCTAGGTGAATACCTTGAGGGGTGTAGTTTCCAAAATGGAGTCACTTCTGGTGGGTTTCCACTGCCCAGAAATCAATCCAGCAAAATCTGCACTTCAAAAGCCAAATAGCGCTCCTTCCTTTCTGAGCCCTACTTTGTGCCCAAACAGCAGTTTATGACCACAAATGGAGTATTGCCGTACTCGGGAGAAATTGCTTTACAAATGTTGGATTTCCTTTTTTCCTTTATTTGTTGAGAAAATGAAAAATGTTCAGCTAAACTACGTCTTATTAAAGAAAGAGGATTTTTTTTTTATTTCACTGCCCAATTCTAATAAAATCTATGAAATAACAGTGGGTGTCAAAATGCTCACTACACCCTTAGATGAATTGTTCAAGTGGTGTAGTTTCGTGAATGGAGTCACTTTTGTGTAGTTTCCACTAGGGATGTCACGATACCAGAATTTGGACTTCGATACCGATACTTCGTTTAGTATTGCGATTTCGATACCAATTCGATACTTTGCCAACAGTAATAAAAAAGAAAGTTCTTCCATTTTCTGATGTGAGGCACGTGGTGTGATGATGAATTTAACCTCTACATGCCTCACATTAATAGTAATTAACCCCATCATGTTTCTCAGTCATAATGGGTTAATGTGTAAGGTACATGATGGGGTTAATTACTATTAATGTGAGGCACGTGGAGGTTAAATTCATCACACCTCGTACCCCATAATAAGTGAAAGAAAGCAGTTTTTATTTTATTTTTTTACAGCGTACAAATCATAAATGATGCAAAAAAATTGTTGTGCAGGTTATTACGGCCGCGCCAATACTCAATGTGTGTATATTTTATGTATTGAGACTTATTTTAATGTTTATTGTAAAAAAGGTGTATGTGTATTTTTTTTTTTTTATTTAACATTACTTTATGTCTTTATTTTTTAAACTTTAATGTACTGGCATATATCTATATTACATTACATTAGCCTGTGTACTGATAGTACACAGGCAGTTGTTAGGACATACCTAAGTATTCCCTAACAACAGGAAATATAGTAGGACAGACCTGGGGTCATTCATTGGACCCTGGGCTGTCTGCCCATATATGGTATGTCTCTCAATCGCGTAACAGGAAATTCCTGTGACGCGATCCAAGGGGCATCCCCCCTTCTCATTTTCCCCTGAATGCTGCAGTCCGCTGTGATCGCAGCATTCACTGGAGGAGATGAGAGGTTTCTCTGATCTCCGCCAGCGGGGTTGCGGCTGTGTAATACAGTCATTGCCCCAGTCCTGACAGTAAGTGCGTGCGCGGTCAGCATGAGGTGATGCGGCCGGAGCTGCACTAATGAGCAGCGGTTCAGGCACTGAGGACAGAACATGGGGGGTGTTTTGTAGTACGCCCGCCATGTTCTGTCTTCAGTGCCGCCGCCGCTCATTAGTGCAGCGCCGGCCGCATCATCCTGACCCGCACAATTGTTATCAGGACTCAGAAGCGCAGCAATGACTGTATTATACAGCCGCAGCTCCGCTCTCATACGGCCGCACAGCTAAGTATCGAAATACATGAAATAATGGTATCGAACCGCTTGGGGATGCAGAGTATCGAAACAGTATCGAAGTTTCGATGCATCGTGCATCCCTAGTTTCCACTATACTTGTACCTTAGGGGCTTTGCAAACGCAACATGGTGTCAAGAAAGCAATCCAGAAAATCTGTGCTCAAAAGCCAAATGGCGCTCGTTGTCTTCTGATCCTTGCCGTGTGCCCAAACAGCAGTTTATGACCACGTATGGGGTATTTCCGTACTCCAGAGATGTTGCTTTACAATTGTTGGGGGGAATTTTTTTCTTTTATTTGTTTAGAAAATTAACATTTTTTAGCTAAAGCTACATCTTATTGAAGAAAAAGGATTGTTTTTATTCTTACTGCCCAATTCTAATAAAATCTATGAAACACCTGTGGGGTCAAAATGCTCACTACACCCGTAGATGAATTCCTCAAGGGGTTTTGTTTCCAAAATGGGGCTTTGCAAATGCAACATGGCCTCCACAAACCATTCCTGCTAAACTTGACCTCCAAAAGCCAAATTAAGCTTTTTTTCCTTTAGTCCTTGTGGAAATTAGGAAAAATTAGCTATACCTACATTTTCTTTGAAAAAAAATTAGATTTTCATTTTCACTGCCTACTTCCAATATTTTGTGCAATAAACCTATGTGGTTAAAATGCTCACTATACCCCTAGATAATTTCCTTAAGGCAGCAGGCTATAAGGATAAAAAAGGAAATACAACTCCTGATAAAAAAAAGACTTATCCTATATGTATCTTCCTAACAATATGTTTCCTAAAAAAATATTCAGAAATGCCTACTACTTAATGTAAAATATGTGTTCAGTTCCCCTGAGAAGTATTGTACATATTTCAATATAAAGAACTGTAAATAATATGACGCCATAATGGTTTAATTTTAAGATTTTACTTGTTTATTTTCCAAACTAAAAAAACAACATGTTTCTTGCAGGTTTTTTGCAGCATTGTGCCTGCAATCATATTGTGTCTTATCACAATCGCTTGCCTGTGAATGTGTATGTTTAAGGAAATAAACTCCTGCCATTCAAATGAGTTTACATGTACAGGAAAAGGTCTACTCCCTATTTACAATTGCCTATTCATATCAATATACTCACAAGGAGTGCCTGAGACATAATGTTAGTGCATGAGGAAGGATTCAGGAAGGAGTCTGAACACAGATGGATTACAGATAGTTGTTCGTAGTTAGAGAAAAGTGAATAATAAGGGGCTTCTGACTATAATATGAAAAGACAATAGAATTTACTATACTAAAGTTTTTCTCATTCTAAAGTGCATTGTGAGACAGTAGTATAACTTACATGGAGATCTAGAAATAAAGAATGATGCAACTAAAAAGCAATTACACCAATAACCACTTGAATTCACAGACATTTTTTGTTTTTTTTTGTTTTTCACTCCTGCCTTCTAAGACAATAACTTTTTTATTTTCCAGTTATGCCTCGTGCACACCATCCACGGAGTGACAGCCATCCACGGAGTGACAGCCGCCCGCAAATCGCGGGCTGTGCACCTGGTCGCTGCCATTATTTTCAATGAGCCCGGACCCTAGAACACGGCCTTAATAAGGCTTGCCCGTTTTTTCTGTGGTCCGGGCTCCGGGGCCATGCACACACCGTGAAAACCACACTCGCGTGCATGGCCCCATAGGAATGTCTGGGGCTGCAATTCTGCCGTGGATTTTCGGGGGAATTGCAGCCGCAAAAGCATGTTTTTGTGCATAGGGCCTTAATGGAATGGTGTGAACACAAACTTTTATTGCAGGAGGAATTGTAGTTTCTATTGCCGCTATTTAAAGTACCATATAATATACTGGGAAACTGAAAAAAAATTCTTTGTGGGGTGGAATTGGAAAAAACTGCAATTCCTCGATTTCTTTTTAGGTTTTGTTTCTACGTCTTTCACAAAGCAGTAAAAACGATAACTTAAGTTTTTTCTGCTGGTCAATATGAATATGCCGATACCAAATTGTATAGTTTTTAAAAAAAAGTTTTACTGATTTTACAAGGAAAAACTATTTGTTAAAAAAATTGTTTTGTGTAGCCACATTCTGAAAGCCATAACTTTTGTATTTTTTTGTCGATTCAGTGGTGCGAGGGCTTATCTTTTCGGGACGAGCTGTAGTTTTTACTGTTTTTTTGGTACATACAACTTTTTGCTAACTTTTTATAGAAAAAATTGTTAGCACTAAGATAACCAAAAAACAAGGCGATTCTGGCGGTTAATTTGTTTTCTTGGCGTACACGTTACGTGCAAGTTAAATAATGTTATATTGTAATAGTTCGGAGTTTTACAGACGTGGCAATACCAATTTAATTTTTTACATTTTTTCCATTTCTTTAAAGGAAAAATGGGAAACCAGTGATCATCAGTGATCATCAGCAGAGCCGGCCTTAGGGTTGTGCGACCAGTACGAGTGCTGCAGCCTCCCCACATGTAGGGGGCGCCACTGGGCAGGCTGTTTGAGCTCTGTTCTTGGCTCCTCGTTACACCGCCTGTAGGAAGCAGAGACAGAGCAGACGAGAAAGCTCCGCCCACAGCCCGACCTGCAAGAAGCCTGTAAGCAAGAAGAGTTGGTAAGTGCCTATTTGTGTTTAGATGTCTTTGTGTCTATATGTTTCAGTGTGTGTATGTGTATAGTTATCAGAGTGTGTTATCTGTGGTGGGATCTCTGTGGTATGACTGCAGGTAACACTACCACATTATCTGTACTCAGAGATTTATTACTGTGTGTTTTATGTGGTGTTACACAGGACTTCAGGTAACACTACTACATTACCTGTACTCAGAAAGTTATCACTGTGTGTTATCTGTGGTGTTACATAGGACCGCAGGTAACACTACTACATTATCTATACCCAAAGAGTTATCAATGTGTTATATATGGTGTTACATAGGACTGCAGGTAATTCTACTACATTATCTATACCAAGAGAGTTATCAATGTGTTATATATGGTGTTACATAGGACTGCAGGTAACACTACTACATTATCTGTACTCAGGAAGTTATCATTGTGTGTATTATCTGTGATGTAACCTAGAACTGCAGGTAGCATCTACTACATTATCTGTACTGAGAGACTTATCATTGTGTTATTTCTGGTGTTACATAGGACTGCAGGTAACATCTACTACATTATCTGTACTCAGAAAGTTATCACTGTGTGTTATCTGTGGTGTTACATCGGACTGCAGGTAACACCACTACATTATCTATATTCAAAGAGACATCACTGTATTTTATCTATTGTGTTAGATAGGACTGCAGGTAACACTACTACATTATCTATAACTAAAGAGTTATCAATGTGTTCTATATGGTGTTACATAGGACTGCAGGTAACACTACTACATTATCTGTACTCAGAGAGATATCACTGTGGGTTTTCTGTGGTGTTACATAGGACTGCATAAAACACTCCTACAATATCTGTACTCAGAGAGTTATCACTGTGTTATCTGTTGTGTTACATACGACTGCATGTAACCTCCACTACATTATCTGTACTGAGAGAGTTATCACTGCGTGTTATCTGTGGCATTACATAGGGCTGCAGATAAAACTGCTATATTATCTGTACTCAGAGAGTTCTCAATGTGTTATATGTGGTATTACATAGGACTGCAGGTAATACTGCTACATTATCTATACTCAGAGAGTTATCACTTTGTTATTTGTGGTGTTACATAGGACTGCAGGTAATATCCACTACATTATCTGTACACAGAGAGTTATCACTGTGTGTTATCTGTGGTGTTACATAGGACTGCATGTACCACTACTACATTAATTGTACTCAGAGAGTTATGACACTATGTTATCTGTGGTGTTACATACAACTGCAGGTAACACTACCACATTATCTTTACTCAGAGAGTTATCACTGTGTGTGTTTTCTGTAGTGTTACATAGGACTGCAGGTAACACTACTACATTATCTGTATTTAGAGAGTTATCAGTGTGTTATATATGGTTACATAGTACTGCAGGTAACACTGCTACATTATCTGTACTCAGAGAGTTATCACTGTGTTTCCTGTGGTGTTACATAGGACTGCAGGTAACAATGCTACATTATCTGTACTCAGACAGTTATCACTTTATGTTATCTGTGGTGTCACATACGACTGCAGGTAACATCTACTACATTATCTGTATTCAGAGAGTTATCACTGTATGTCATCTGTGGTGTTACATAGGATTGCAGGTGACACTACTACTGCATCTGTACTCAGAGGGTTATCAGTGTGTCTTATGTGGTGTTACATAGGACTGCAGGTAACACTACTACATTACCTGTACTCAGAGTTATTACTGTGTGCTTTCTGTGGTGTTACATAGGACTGCAGGTAACACTACTAAGTTATCTGTACTCAGAAAGTATCACTGTATGTTATCAGTGGTGTACATTATCTGTATCTGTACTCAGAGAATTATCAGTGTGTTATATGTGGTGTTACGTAGGACTGCAGGTAACACTACTACATTATCTATACTCAGAGAGTTATCAATGTGTTATATATGTTGTTACATAGGACTGCAGGTAACACTGTTACATTACCTGTACTCAGATAGTTATCACTTTATGTTAACTGGGGTGTCACATAAGACTGCAGGTAACACTACTACATGATCTGTACTTAGAAAGTTATCACTGTATTATCTGTGGTGTTACATAGAACTGCAGGTAAACCTACTATAATATCTGTACTCAGAGAATTATCATTTGTTATATATGTTGCTACATAGGAATGCAGGTAACACTACAACATTATCTGTACGTAGAGAGTTATCACTGTATTATCTGTGGTGTTACATAGGACTGCAGGTAACACTGCTGCATTATCTATATTCAGAGAGTTATCACTGTATGTTATCTGTGTTGTTAGATAGGACTGCCGGCAGGGGCGTAGCTAAAGGCTCATGGGTCCGCGTGCAAGAATTCAGCTTGGGCCCCCCTACCACTCCCCAACACCACCATCATTATCATCAGACCCCTGTGTGCGCCTATGCCCAGACGCCTTGTCCAACAGCCCCCATAGTATAATGCCCCCACACAGTATAATGCCCCATAACGTATAATGCCCCATAACGTATAATGCCCCCCCATAACAGCCCGTACCGTATAATGCTCACCATACAGTATAATGCCCCCCATCTTATCAGCCCCCATACAGTATAATGCCCCAATATGTGCATAATAGAAAAATAGCATAATTTACTTACCTATCCCCGTTCCCACGTCGGGTGGAGGATCCTTCGCCTCCTCCGGTGTGTACTATGAGTGACTCGGTGCAGACAGGCGCGATGATGTCGCTACATCCCGCCAGCCTGTGTCGAGCCGCTCAGGGCACAGGGAATGCTAGATCAAGGAGATGTCAGCTCCTTGCTCCAGGATTGAATGGAACCGGGACCTCGGTGATTGACTCAAGAACCCCCAGGGGGACGCGACCCACAGTGTAGGGATGTCACGATACCAAAATTTGGACTTCGATACCGATACTTCGTTTACTTTGTGAACAGTAATAAAAAAAAAAAAGTTATTTCGTTTTCTAATGTGAGGCGCGAGGTGTGATGCTGAATTTTGAATGTGTCTCACATTATTAGTAATTAACCCCATCATTTTTCTCAGTCATAATGGGTTAATGTGTGAGGTACATGATGGGGTTATTTACTATTAGGCCGGGTTTACACGAGTGTGTGCGTTTTGCGCACGCAAAAATTGCGGCGTTTTGCGTGCGCAAAAGGCACTTAACAGCTCCGTGTGTCAGCAGCGTATGATGCGTGGCTGCGTGATTTTCGCGCAGCCGCCATCATTATGACACTCTGTTTGGATGTTTGTAAACAGAAAAGCACGTGGTGCTTTTCTGTTTTCATTCATCCTTTACAGTGCTGTAGCGCGAATCACGCTTGTCCCACGGAAGTGCTTCCGTGTGACATGCGTGGTTTTCACGCACCCATTGACTTCAATGGGTGCGTGATGCGCGAACAGCGCACAAATATAGGACATGTTGTGCGTTTCACGCAGCGGACATATGCTGCGTGGAAATCACGCACCTGTCTGCACGGCCCCATACACTAATATAGGTCCCTGCGACGCGCGTGAAAATCACGCGCGTTGCACGGATGTATAACACGCTCGTGTAAATGAGCCCTGAATGTGAGGAACATGGAGGTTAAATTTATCATCGCCCTTCGTGCCCCACAATAAGTGATAGAAAGCAGTTTTTTTTTTACAGTGCACACATCATAAATGATGCAAAAAAAATGTTGTGCAGGTTATTACAGCCGCGCCAATACTGATTATGTGTATGTTTTATGTATTGAGACTTATTTTAATGTTTATTGTAAAAAAGGTGAATGTGTCTTTTTTTAATTTAACATTACTTTGTTTTTACTTTATTTTTAAACTTTAATGTACTGACATATATCCGATATATGCCATTACATTAGCCTCAGGACAGATAGCACACAGGCAGTTGTTAGGACATACCTAAGTATGCCCTAACAACAGGAAATATGGTCCTTCAATGGACCCTGGGTTGTCTGCCCATATATGGTATGGCCCTCGATCGTGTCACAGGAATTCCCTGGGACACGATCCAGGGGCATCTCCCCTTCTCATTTTCCCCTGAATGCTGCAGTCCGCTTTGATCGCAGCATTCAGGGGAATAGCGGCGTAGATGGGAGGTTTCTCTGATCTCCGACGTTATAGAGCGGGGCTGCGGCTGTGTAATACAGCCATTGCCCCGCTCCTGACAGGAAGTGCGCGCGCGATCAGCATGAGGTGATGCGGCCGGCGCTGCACTAATGAGAGGCGGTTCAGGCACTGAAGACAGAACACGGGGGTGTTTTGTAGCGCGCCCGCCATGTTCTGTCTTCAGTGCCGCAGATCATTAGTGCAGCGCCGGCCGCATCGCATCATCCTGACGGCGCGCACATGTCAGGACTCAGGAGCGGGGCAGTGACTGTATTACACAGACGCAGCCCCGCTCTCATACACTCATGTGTACTATACTGTATTGTGTTGGATTGTGCAGTTTGCGGTGGAGAGAGGAGGGGGGGCTGTGATTTAACGCCCCCCCCTCTCCACCGCAAACAGCACAACACAATACATTACAAGACATTACATTACAACACAAGACATTACATCACAATACATTACATTCCAGACTGCAGCTTACCTGGAGTCCTCCGCACCGACTCCATTCCACTGTCTGGAAGTCGTGTCACGTGACAACACGGTCACATGGTACACTAAGTGTACCATGTGACCGTAACCAGGAAGTGCCGGCTTGGCACAGAAGATTTCTTTAGGAAGCGTGCTGTATGGCAACGGGGGCCCGTGGGCCCCCCAGGCTTAGGGGCCCGGTTGCAAATGCGACCGCTGAGACCCCTATAGCTACGCCACTGACTGCATGTAACACTACTACATTATCTGTATTCAGAGAGTTATCGCCAGTGGCGTAACTACCGCGGTAGCAGCAGTAGCGGCTGCTACGGGGCCCGGGGCTTGAGGGGGCCCGGTGGCGCCGCTAGCAGCCGTTATGGCTACTACAGCGGTAGCGTCGCTACTGTGGGGCCCGCGACGCCGAGCCTTACACAGGCCATCTCATGCCTGTAGGTGTCGCTAGCACCGGAGGGGGCCCCAGTGCTAGCGGCAGCCAAATACATGAATGGCCGGGCATGTTCCGTGCCTGACCATCCAGTGCCTTACAATGACACTGATTGGCTAGCGGCGCGATGACATCATCGCGCCGCTTCCATGCTTGGAAGGTGCTGATTGGCGGGGCAAGTCATTCTGCCCCGCCAATCAGCGTCATTGGAGGACGCTCGTTCAACTCCTGCAGACATGCTCAGAAGAGAGCATGTCTGCATCGCCAGTGAACAGCGTGGGAACCGGAGAATGTGAGTATGGCAAGTTTTTGTTTTTTTTCCCCTCATAAAAATGTGAATGGCATTATCTATGGGGGGGGGGGGGGTCATCTTTATGTGGGCTATTATATATAGGGGGTCTATATGTGGGGCAGTAGCTACAGGGGGGGTCTATATGTGGGGGTGTGGGCCATTATATACAGGGGGAGCTATATGTGAGACACTATATACAGAGGTGGGCTATACGTGGAGCACTAACTATAGGGGAAGCTATATGTAGGGCAGCACGGTGGCTCAGTGGTTAGCACTATTGCCTTGCAGCTCTGGAGTCCATATGTGGGCACTATCTACAGGGGCTTCTATGTAGGTCACTATCTACAGGGGACATGTTGTGTGTTTGTGACAGTTATATTTAGATGTGTTGAGAATTTTAACTTCGTTTTATAGGTGCAGAAATGTTTTAAAAGTGAGAAGCTGTAGACATCTAAACGGAAAACTGCAGAAATGGGTCATGGCCGGGAGAAATCCATCATAGATGTCTGAACCGGAGGGAGAAGAAAAGAACTAGAATCTGAGACGTCACCGGTGAGTCACTTAATGTAAATGTTTATTCTGCCTCTAATCAGTATTGTAGTCCCTGTATGATCTGCAGCGAGATGATGGTGATAGGATTTTTTTTGTGAAACCGCATCTCCCAGCATATCCTTACCATTGTTCCGGCCATGCTGGGAGCTGTAGTTTTACGCCGTACAAACTTATACGCAGTGGCGTAACTACCGCTATAGCAGCCGTAGCGACTTCTACAGGGCCTGCAGCATGAGGGGGCCTGTGCCACCCGCCGGCACGGCCCCCTCCCATGGCCGCAGGCTCCGCTAGCAGCCGCTATGGCTGCTACAGCGCGACGCCACTGAAGGGGTTGTTCCTACATAAGACATGTATCCCCTATCCACAGGATAGGGGATACATGTGTGATCGCTGGCAGCGATGAGGAGAACGGGGGACCGAAAGTCCCCCCTAAGTTCTCCATGACAAACCTCGGACTTCCGGGGTCTGTGTCGGCAGCTCCGTAGAAATGAATGGAGCGCCGGTCGCGCTTGTGCGCATGCGTGACCAGCGCTCCTTTCATTTTTATTGAACTGCGCAGACGCCGGAAGTCCGAGGTTAGTCATGGAGAACTTCGGGGGACTTTCAGTCCCCCGTTCTCCTTATCGCTGCCAGTGATCACACATGTATCCCCTATCCTGTGGATAGGGGATGCATGTCTTTTGTAGGACAAACTATAGGACGTTTTTTTTTGGGGGGGGGGGGCTGTATGGCGTTATCTACAGGGGGGGCTGTATGGCGTTATCTACAGGGGGGCTGTATGGCGTTATCTACAGGGGGGCTGTATGGCGTTATCTACAGAGGGAGTCTGTATGGCGTTATCTACAGGGGGGCTGTATGGCGTTATCTGCAGGGGCTGTGTATGGTGCTATCTATAGGGGGGCGCTGTGTGGTGGAATCTATAGGGAGGCACTATCTACAAGGGGGGGGGGGGTTGTGTGATACCCAGCAGAGGGGGGGCCCCAGTCAAAAGTTTGCTATGGGGCCCAGTCTTTCCTAGTTACGCCCCTGGTTATCGCTGTATGTTATCTCTGGTGTTACATATGATTGCAGGTAATACTGCTTGTAACAGGTTGAGGGGGTTAATCTGCCAATGGAGATCTATCCATAGACACCTATTAAGGGGTTAACATAGGGTCTTCCCTCCACACAGGTGGAGGGTAATTAACTAAGAGAAAAACACTGCTGGGTGTGTGTGTCAGAGAGGAGCAGAGAAGGTGAAGACTGGTTTTCTACTGAACAGATCTGACATTTACAGAGGGGTGAAAGCTAACCCCTGCAGAGGGCTGGACTGTGTGTGCTAGACCTGGACTTTTGTTACGTGAAACATTTCTTGCTATTCTAACCTTTGTGTATGCTGATGAGGCACGCTACCGTTGTGTTTATTGGAGTTCCCTGACTGAAAGAGAAATAAAGCTTCTAGGAATAGATATTATGTACTAGATGTGGCAATAATCTACTCGACTTCCCAATTCAAAGGCATTTTCCTTAAGAAAAAATTATTAGTTTTTATTAGATAAAACATTTATTTATTCTTCTAAAACTTTTTTTTTTTTACACTTACTAGGGGACTAGAAGATCTGATCTTCTGATTCCCTGTACAATACACTGCTTATACTTATGTAGTGCAGTGTATTGTAACTGTCATTTTAAAACTGACCATCAGTCTATTAGGTCCTGCCTTTGGCCGACCAGGAAGTCGTTGCTAAACTTGGCCAATGGGGTGCAGAGGGTGCCCCCTCCCTCTGTATTAATCACTTAAATACCGCTGTCACTATTGACAGCAGCATTTAAGGGGTTAAACGACAGTGATTGGAGAGAACAGTGATCGCAGCCGTTGCATCGGGATGTCTGCTGTATATTATAGCCGACACCCGCTGAAGATGAAGCGCGCACAGCTTCTGTGCCCGCTTCATCCTCAGGGCGTTACTATACACCCATTTGCGGGAAGTGGTTAATAAAAAGGTTTTTTTTTTACATGTCTTTCTCTGATCTCCTCACGGATCTCACAGAAAAGAGATCAGAGAAAGTGACAGGAGGTTTCTCCTGTAGACCACGTCAGAGACGACTGTGATTGGTCAGTCTCTGTAGAAATCGCCGGCATGGGGGCCTGCTGATTCGTCCCCAGGCCGGTAACAGAGACGATTGGCTGTCAATGACAGCTGCCGTCACTGTCTTATCACTATGTGAAAACAGAGAAAAGAGAACCTGTTAAAAATTTTAATCCCACCCCTGTTCCACCCATTTTACATTATGTGAAGGATTTATTCATCACCCCAATCTGTTCATAGAGAGTTTCATGGCAATGTTTTGTAAATGCAAGGTTTCTGTACTCTATTCATATTTCTGGATAACTTTATTCTATTGAAGAGTTCAAAATCTGTTCTATATTTAAAGAAAAAACATCCATGTGAAAGTCAAACTTAAAAAGACTTTCCTAGATGTAATTTTAGAAATTGGATTGTAAAATGTTAATTCTCTACAAAATAAAACGTTACAAAGGGAGGGTAGGGGCTGGCAGGGCATGTATTTTGTTCTAAGGTGCACCAAGAAGCCACTCTGCTTTGGTCAAGGTATGTAGAAATGGGGCTGGTGCATTAATCAGAATCTTTGCCCCGGGTGAAGGAAAGCCTAGCTATGACTCTATTACTGTTATGAAAACAGTAGGCACCACTAATATAAGGTTGGGATGCTCCATATGTGTCAGTATTATCATAAGCAAAAGGAAAGATGACATATAAATATAACCATGTACACCCAATAACGTATAGTAAATCTTTATTTATTTTCTTTCTTTCCGACCGCCCAGGACCAAAATCTATATCAACGTCTTTTAGCATTGCTGTAGAAAAAAGTTTGTAGGCGTATAACCACAGGGCCTTTGAATGCAGAAATAGGGTCAAATTTGTAAGTGGGTGGGCTATGGTAGGCTAGGGGAGGGTCTGGTATTCTAGGGTGGGTTATATATATCTCCCCCCCTCACGTTTTCCTCTTATTGCGAGGAAAGTTTGTTTTCTATCACTTCCTGCATCATGTCTATTAAGTTCAACCAAGGGATGGGAAACTGGGAAGGGATGAAACTAAAATACTACACATTGACGTTGGAGCCGATATTTTTTCGTTCTAGGAAATTATCTATGCCTTTTTTAAAGCCATCTACTCTCCCTGCTGTGACCTGCTCATGCAGTAGGCTATTCCACAAATTCACACAGATTCCACAGTTCTCACAGTACAGAAGGCTACTTACCTCTACAGATTGAACCTTTCTTTCTCCAGACGGAGGGAGCTGCCCCTTGTTTTGAGGGGGTTTTACATGGAACAGGATTTCACTATGTTTCTTGTATGGGCCATTCATATATTTATATAAGTTAATCATGTCCTCCTCGTCTCTTTTCAAGGCTAAATAGGTTTAATTATTTTAATCTTTCCTCATAACTTAGATTCTCCATGCCCCTTATTAGTTTAGTTGCTTTTCTTTGTATTTTTTCCAACTCCAGTGCATCCTTTCTATGAACTGGAGCCCAGAACTGAACTGCATATTCTAGATGAGGCCTTACTAATGATTTGTAAAGTGGTAATATTACATCCCTGTCCCGTGAGTCCATTAGACTCTTTTAATACACGAAAATATCTTGCTGGCCTTTGAAGCAGCTGATTGACATTGCATGCTGTTATCTAGTTTATGATCTACAAGTACACCCAGATCCTTATCAACAAGTGACTCCCCCAGTAAACTTCCCCCTAGGACATATAATGCATGCAGGTTGTTGGTACCCAGATACATAACTTTACATTTATCTACATTAAACTTCATTTGCCAAGTAATGCCCAAATATTTAGTGTGTTCAAATCAGATTGCAACTTACGAACATCTTCCATAGACTGAACAATATTTCATAGCTTGGTGTCATCTGCGAAAATGGAAATAGTGCTATTGATCCCATCCTCTATATCATTAATAAATAAGTTGAATAATAGTGGTCCCAGCACAGAACCCTGGGGTACACCACTTATAACCGGGGACCATTTAGAGTAGGAATCATTGACCACAACTCTCTGGAAACGGTCCTTGAGCCAATTCTCAATCCAATTAAACTATATCTTCTAAACCTATAGTCCTTAATTTACCCATTAGACGTCTATGAGGGACAGTGTCAAATGCCTTTGCAAAGTCCAAAAACACTACATCGACAGCGACCGCTCTGTCTAGGCTTCTGCTCACCTCTTCATAAAAACAAATCAGGTTGGTTTGACAAATTCTGTCCTTATTAAAACCGTGCTGGCTGTCACTTATAATACTATTTTTTGTCGCATAATCCTGTATATAGTCCCTCAATAGCCCCTCAAACATTTTCCCTACGATGGATGTTAAGCTTTCTGGTCTATAATTACCCGGGGAAGACCTAGAGCCCTTTTTAAAAATAGGCACCACATTTGCCCTGCGCCAGTCCCTTGGCACTATACCAGTCACTAGAGAATCTCTAAATATTATGAAGAGGGGGACAGAAATAACTGACCTAAGCTCTTTAATAACTCTAGTGTGTAACCCATCTGGTCCCGGGCCTTGTGTACATTTATTTTATTTAACTTAGCTTGGACATATCTACATTCAACCAATTCAGTATATCAATTGATATATTAACAACACTGGCTGCGGCTACATCAGCTGCTCCTTCTTCTGTTGTATATACAGAGCTAAAGAACCAATTTAGTAACTTTGCCTTCTCTTGATCCCCTGTGACTAACTCCCCATTACCACTATTCAGGGGTCCTACATGTTCAGACCTTGGCTTTTTTGCATTTAGATACTTGAAGAATTTTTTGGGGATTTGTTTTACTATCCTTGGCCACCTGCCATTCATTTTGTATTTTTGCTTATTTTATTACCTTTTTACAGATTTTATTAATTAAGCTCTTTATAATTACCAAAGGCTACAGCTGTACCCTCAGATTTATATTTTTCAAATGCCCTTTTTTTTTATCATATATTGCCCTTTTTACAGAAGGTGTAAGCCATGTGGGGTTTCATTTTAGTCGTTTATACTTGTTACCTATAGGAATAAATTTGGCACTATAATTACCCAAATTAGATATTAAATCTATATCCTGAATTGCAGCCCTCATCCTGGGAAAATTGGCCTTCTTAAAATTAAGTGTTTTTGCCCTCCCAGCCTGTGTTTGTTTTTTTACAGTTTAGGTAAAATGTAACTATATTGTGATCACTGTTACCGAGGTTTTCACGAACATTGACATTCCCAACAAGCTCTGCATTAATAAAAATGACCAGATCCAACAGAGCTTCACCTCCTAGTCAGGTCTTCCACAAACTGGCCCATAAAATTTTCCTGCAACAGGTTGAGGAAATTTCTCCCCTTTGCAGTTGAAGCCGAACCATGACCCCAATTTATATCCCTGTTTTCAAAATCTCCCATTATCACTACAGTACCAGCCTGTGCTGCCCACTCCATTTGTTTATATAGCTGATATTCCATCTCCTCAGTTATATTGGGGGGTCTATAGATTACACCAAAAGTAATTTTTTCAGTGTTTACCGCCCTTTGTAATTCCACCCACAAGGTTTCAATCTCCTCACAATCTTCACCCACTATTGTCTCTTTCACACACACACCTTCATATCACTTCTCACATACAGAAATACACCCCCGCCTTTCCTATTTGCCTGTCTTTCCGAAACCGTGTAAAACCAAGTAGATTTACAGCCCAGTCAAGTGAACAGTCTAGCCATGTTTCAGCAACACCAACTATATCAATATGTTCCTCCAGTACCAAGGCCTCTAGCTCCCCCATTTTGCTTGCTAGACTTCTGCCATTTGTGAACATACACTTTAACTTGCCTTTCAATTTCTCACTTTCAGTATCAGAAATGTGATTATTTGACATTATTTGGGCATTATTGTTTTCATTGCTGTTTTGTAACAAAAGGATCTACTTATCATGTTGTGTAGTCCCCCAACAGTCTATTTCTCCCCTTACCAATTTAGTCTGACCTCTCTCTAACCTAACTAACTTTATTTTCTACATTGACCTTCCTCCTCAGCCCTAGTTTAAATACTCTGCCTCCCCAGCTAGAATTCTCTCCCCCAGTCCAGCGCCCCTTTTCCATTTAGGTGCAAATCATCTGCAGAATACAGTTTGTACCCCAATGAAAAGTCAGCCCAGTGCTCTAGGAACCCAAAGCCTTCTCCTCTACACCAAGACTTAAGCCATACATTTAACTCCCTGAGCTACCACTGTCTTTCCCTTCAGCTTGTTGCCTAATTCTTTAAAATTATTCTTAAGGCTCCTCCACCCACTATTTATTCTGTCGTTGGTTCCCACATAGACCACGACAGCTGGATCATCACCAGCCCCTCCCAGTAATTTATCCACCCATTCCACCGCATGTCGAACCCTGGCACCAGGTAGACAGCAAACCATTCGGTTGAGGCGGTCTTGGCGACAAATTATTCTATCCGTCGTCCTGATTATAGAATCCCCTACAACTACCAATTGTCTGGCCTTACCTGCATTACCATCCTGCCGACTACTAGCTGGGCTGTTCTCCTGGCTGTTAGGGAGGTCAGTATCCACTAGGGCTGCCATTTCTGAGACTGACACCCTCACATCATCACCCAACTTCGCAATTTTGCTTGGAATATCAGAAACAGGATTGGCCTTCCTTTTTTTGGACCCCTTTCTACTGCCCCTAACTACATTAACCCAGCTACTTGCCTGGTCCTGCTGACCCATGTCTATACCCTCCAGTTCTACCCCACTAACTGCTTGCTCAGTGAGCAGCATGCTCCGCTCAAGATTGTCTATCGCCCTCAGTGTTGCATTTTGCTCCTCTAGATCTCTAATGTGAGCTTCCAGGTGAACAGCATGCTCACATCTGCCATAGAGTTATTCACCCTGGAACTCCGTCTCCAGTCATGGATACATATGGCAAACTGTGCACTGAAGTAAAACTCCAATCTTGCTGTCCATTATCCCAGTTACAAAAAAGCAGTGAACAATTGTTAAAGTGTAATAAAAGAAGAGTACTTACATGGGCTTTAACTCCAGTTTAGTAACTCCACTTGATATACAAGCCACTATTTTTAGCAAGGCCAAAGCAGAGCAAGCTCAACTGAGTCCTGCAGGCTAATTTATATCACCTGACAACAGTTAACCCCTCCCCATAGTCAGCTGCACAACAGGACAGAAGCTAAGAAGGAAAAATGGTTTTAAATTGTGTCAGTTTTGCTAACTTCTATTAGCAAGCACTCAATTCAAATATCAACACAGTTTCACACACAGGAACACAGCAACCAATCCGGTTTAGGAGCTCCACTTGAAATACAAGACACTTAATTTAGCAAGACCAAAACAGAGCAAACTATATATATGTATATATATATATATAAATATATATATATATATATATATATATATATATATATATATATATATATATATATATATATATATATATATTTTAATATCCCCCTCTTTCGTTTTCCTCTCATTACAAGGAAACATAGCTACCCTCCCTCCCCTTTTTCATTTTACTGTTTTTAGTGTTGGTTTTGGAGTGCTTGTGTAGTGGAAAGTGTTTTTGTTTTTTTTTAATAAATAAATTAATTGTCACAGTTGGTGGTTTTTCTATAATAAACAGTCTACCCACAAGCTCCTGAGAAGGGCTGTTTCACATTTGGGTACTACAGACTGAGGCCTCATGCACACGACCGTAAAAACTCCCGTTATTACGGGTCGTAATTACGACCCGTAATAACGGGCTCATAGACTTCTATTGGCGACGGGTGCCTTCCCGTTTTCTCACGGGAAGGTGCCCGTGCCGTTGAAAAAGATAGAACATGTCCTATTTCAGGCCGTAATAACGGCACGGACAGTCCATAGAAGTCTATGGAGCTCTCGTAATGACGGGTGGCTACATGTGTGCACCCGTCATTACGGCAGCGTTGCTAAGCGACGTCAGTAAATAGTCACTGTCCAGGGAGCTGAAAGAGTTAACTGATCGGCAGTAACTCTTTCAGCACCCTGGACAGTGACTACCGATCAGTATAAACCTGTAAAAAATAAAAATAAAAGACGTTCATACTTACCGACAACTTCCTGCTTCCTCCAGTCCGGTCTCCCGCCCGTTGCCTTGGTGACGCGTCCCTCTCGACATCCGGCCCGACGTCCTGGATGACGTTTCAGGCCATGTGACCGCTGCAGCCAATCACAGGTCAATCACAGGCTGCAGCGGTCACATGGACTGCCGCGTCATCCAGGGATGTCGGGCTGGATGTGAAGAGAGGGACGCGTCACCAAGACAACGGCCGGGTAAGTATGAATTTCTTTAACTTTTATTACAGAAAAGGCTGTCCCTTCTCTCTATCCTGCACTGATAGAGAGAAGGGGCTGCCGATTAGTGCAGTGCTATTTTGCCGCCAAAAACGTGCCCGTAAATACGGGTGGAATACGGGTGACACCGGACCCATATTTACGGGCACGGGTTCGTAAATACTGGTGCAAAACGGGTGGAATACGTGTGACACCGGACCCGTATTTACGCCAGTATTTACGGGTGGGAAAAAATACGGTCGTGTGCATGAGGCCTGAGAGATAATCAGGGTTCTTTGTAAATATTGTTATTTTATTGTGTGTTTGCACAATGTTATATTTAATAAATAACTGTGGACCACCCCGAGTCAACCCACTTTAAATATTAATTAGGGCCTGTTCACATCAGCGTTCGGGTTCCGTTCTTTGGTTCCTATCAGCCTTTCCGTCAGAGGAACCGATGAACGGAAACTCTAGCTTCTGTTTGCAGTTCCATTGATTGCAGTGGCAATGCTTCCATTTCAGTTTGTTTTGCCCGAACGCTGATGTAAACCGACCCTTAACCCCTTAATGACCAGCCTATTTTGGACCTTAATGACCAAGCTATTTTTTACGTTTTTCAATCGTCGCATTCCAAGAGCTATAACCTTTTTATTTTTGCGTCGACATAGCTGTATAAGGTCTTGTTTTTTGCGGGACAAGTTGTATTTTTTAATAGCACCATTTTGAGGTACATATTATTTATTGATTAACTTTTATTAACTTTTTTTTGGGGGGGAATAGAAAAAAATCTGAAATTTCGCCACACTTTTTTGCGTCCTAAATTTACGCCGTTTACCGTGTGGTATAAATAACACAATAACTTTATTCAGCGGGTTGTTACGATTGCAACGATACCAAATTTGTATAGTTTTTGTATGTTTTACTACTTTTACACAGTAAAAACATTTTTTTTTCTAAATTATTTGTTTTTATGTCTCCATATTTGAAGAGCCGTAACGTTTTTATTTTTTCGCCGATGCGGTTGTATGAGGGCTTTTTTTTTGCGGGACGACTTGTAGTTTTTATTGGTACAATTTTTGAGTAGATGCGACTTTTTGATCACTTTTTAATCACATTTTTTTCAATTCAGGATTCACAGAAAACAGCAATTTTTCTGTCGTTTTTTATTTAATTTTTTTACAGCGTTCACCGTGCGGGTCAAATAATGTAATAGATTTATAGTCGGGGTCGTTACGGACGCGGCGATACCAAATATGTGTAACTTTTTTACTTTATTTTGGTTTTTTAATAGTAAAGCAGTTTGTAAGGGGAAAAAGTGGGTTTTTCTTTTTTTTTTCACATTTTTCTTTTATTAACTTTATTCAACTTTTTTTTTTACTTTTTTACTAGTCCCACTAGGGGACTATAATATGCAATTCTGCGATCGCTATTATAATACACTGCAATACTTCTGTATTGCAGTGTATTATGCCTGTCCGTTTAAAACGGACAGGCATCTGCTAGGTCATGCCTCCGGCATGATCTAGCAGGCATTCGCTCCAGGCAGACCTGGGGGCCTTTATTAGGCCCCCGGCTGCCATGGGAGACACTGACACTCGGCGATCGTATCGCCGGGTGTCGGTGGGGGAGAGAGGGAGCTTCCTCCCTCTCTCCAAAACCACTCAGATGCGGTGCTCGCTATTGAGCACCGCATCTGAGGGGTTAAACGGGTGAGATCGATACTAATATCGATCTCACCCGGCAGAGCAGGGAATCTCCGAGCCCTCAGCTGCCTCTAGCAGCTGGGAGCAGGGAGATTTGACTTCTCCCTGCTCTGTTTACTTATTCCGATGCCGCGACGTAAAAAGTCTATGGCATCGGAATAAGGCCCGTTAGTGACCGACGTAGAAACACGATGGGCCGGTCACTAACGGGTTAATCTCTTGTGTATTTATTTGATTTAATCACCTAGTCTATTATGGTAGCTATGCTTGTAATTTACACTCATTCTCTAAGCAGAGGCTGTTACTAATAGCTCCTGTTCTTAAAAAAGCCTGCTGACTGCAACTGTGTTTGAAGGTAACTCCGACCACAGCTGTTTAACACTTTAATTGCCGCAGTCTGTGACCAGAGAATGATAAACAAAAATAAAATAAAAAAAATGTCAAAAGTCATTATTTTGTATAAAATATATTTTTCCCATAGATTACATAAAAAAACTACACATATCTGGTATCTACACGACTGAAACAACCTAAAGAATTAAATTAACAGGTTATTTAGCGTGAATAAATAATAAAAAAAAAAAATGGTAAAAATCACTTTTTTTTATATTCACACTGAAAAAATGCATTACATAAATTACACAGTAGTTTATTTGTACTCCCCAAACTGTGCAGGAGTTCAAATTCAGCGACGTCAATGAAAAAATAAAAAAAGTTATGGATGAAATGGATGAAGGCTGGTCCTCATAGGCTTCCTGCCAGAGTGACTGTCACGTCACAATGACAGTTAGAATACATTACACTACGTAGGTAGTGTAATGTTTTATAGCAGCCATCAGAGCTAGTGGGACAAGTAAAAAAAAGTATAAATAAGTTAATATAAATGTTTTGTAAAAGTTTAAAAATAAAACGTATAAGTTACATAAACGAAAAATGCTTTTTTTCCTGTAAGTGTTTTCGCCCCATAGTGTTTTTACGTCGGTCACTAACGGGCTTTATTCCGATGCAATAGACTTTTTACGTCACTGCATCAGAATAAGTAAATAGAGCAGGGAACTGTCAAATCTCACTGCTCTCAGCTGCCAGAAGTAGTTGAGGACTGGGGGCATCCCTGCTCCACCGGGTGAGATCGATATTAGTATTATCGATCTCACCCGTTTAACCCTTCAGATGCGGTGCTCAATAGCGTGCACCGCATCTGAGTGCTTTTGGAGAGAGGGAGGGAGCTCCCTCTCATCCCACCGGCACCCGGCGATAAAATAGTCGAGTGTCTGTGTCTCTGATGGTAGCCGGGGGCCTAATAAAGGCTCCCAGGTCTGCCTGTAGTGAATGCCTGCTAGATCATGCCTCTGATCATGTTCTTTTACACGGACAGGCATAATACACTGCAATACAAAAGTATTGCAGTGTATTATAAAAGCGATCGTAGGATCGCATAGTCAAGTCCCCTAGTGGGACTAGTAAAAAAGTAAAAAAAAGTTTAATAAAAAGTGAAAAAAAAATTGAAAAACCCACTTTTCCCCCTTACAAACTGCTTTATTATTAACAAACAAAATAAAGTAAAAAAAGTTACACATATTTGGTATCGCCGCGTCTGTAACGACCCCAACTATAAACTTATTACATCATTTAACCCGCACGGTGAACGTCGTAAAAAATAAAATAAAAAAACATGCAAAAATTGTTGTTTTCTTTGAATCCAGCCTTAAAAAAAAATTTGATAAAAAGTGATCAAAAAGTCGCATCTACTCCAAAATGGTACTGATAAAAACTACAAGTTATCTCTCAAAAAAAAGCCCACCTATAATGGCATTGGCGAAAAAATAAAAACGTTACTCCTCTTCAAATATGGAAACACAAAAACAAATAATTTTGAAAAAAAAAAAGTGTTTTCACTGTGTAAAAGTAGTAAAACATACAAAAACTATACAACCCACTGAATAAAGCTATTGTGTTATTTATACCACACGGTAAACGGCGTAAATTTAGGATGCAAAAAAGTGTGGCGAACTTGTTTTGTTTTTTCTATTCCCCCCCAAAAAAGTTAATAAAAGTTAATCAATAAATTCTATGTACCCCAAAATGGTGCTATTAGAAATTATAACTTGTCCCACAAAAAACAAGACCTTATACAGCTATGTCGACGCAAAAATAGAAAGGTTATAGCTCTTAGAATGAGACGAGGGAAAAACTTAAAAAATGGCTTGGTCATTAAGGTCTAAAATAGGCTGGTCATTAAGGGGTTAAAGGAAAAAATTAGCACATTACAAAAAGTACACATATTTAGTATCACCGCGTTTGTAACGACCCAAACTATAAAACTATAATGTTATTTTTCCTGCACGGTAAACACCGCAAAAAAATATAAGTGAAAAAACAATGCCAGAACCACTATTTATTGGTATCCACCCCTCCCAAAATATACAATAAAAAGTGATCAAAAAGTTGCATGCACCCCAAAATAGTACCAATAAAAACTATAACCCGTCTGGCCAAAAAACAAGCTATTACACAGCTTTTTTGACTGAAAAATAAAAAAGTTATGACTCTCAGAATATGGTGACACAAAAAATAAATTATTTTATAAAAAAGAAGTGATTTTATTGTGCAAACGCTGCAAAACATAAGGTAACTCCGACCACAGCTGTTTAACACTTTGATTGCCGCAGTCTGTGACCAGAGAATGATATAAAAAAATAAAAAAAATAAAATGTCAAGTCATTATTTAGTATAAAATATATTTTTACCATACATTACATAAAAAAACTACACATATCTGGTATCTAAACGACTGAAACAACCTAAAGAATTAAATTAACAGGTTATTTAGCGTGAATAAATAATTAAAAAAAAAATCTTAAAAATCACTTCTTTTTATATACACACTGAAAAAATGCATTACATAAATTACACAGTAGTTTATTTGTACTCCCCAAACTGTGCAGGAGTTCACATTCAGCCACGTCAATGAAAAAATAAAAAAAGTTATGGATGAAATGGATGAAGGCTGGTCCTCATAGGCTTCCTGCCAGAGTGACTGTCACGTCACAATGACAGTTAGAATACATTACACTACGTAGGTAGTGTAATGTATTATAGCAGACATCAGAGCTAGTGGGACAAGTAAAAAAATATATAAATAAGTTAATATAAATGTTTTGTAAAAGTTTAAAAATAAAACTTATAAGTTACAGAAACGAAAAATGCTTTTTTTCCTATAAGGCGGGATTCACACGACAGGGTTTCCCGGCCGGGTGCCGGCCATTCATAAATCGGCCGGCACCCGGCTGCATTAGGAATAATAGTCCCCTAATGGGGCTATTCACACAACCGATTTTTTGACGGCCGGGAAAACCGGCCGTCAAAAAACGGGACATACCCTATTTTCGGCCGGGTGCCCGGCCGCCCGGCTCCCATAGAAGTCTATGGGGCCGGGTAATACACGGCCATCACCGGAATGTGTCCCGAGTGATGGCCGGGTCTACCTGGGATTGGGGATTCCGCTACAGGAGAAGTGAGTGACTACACTGTCCATATATGGACACAGCGAAGTCACTCACTTCTTCAGCGGAATCCCCGACTCTATGGCCGGGGATTCCGCTACAGGAGAAGTGAGTGACTACACTGTCCATATATGGACACAGCGATGTCACTCACTTCTGCAGCGGAATCCCCGACTCTATGGCTGGGGATTCCGCTACAGGAGAAGTGCGTGACTACACTGTCCATATATGGACACAGCGAAGTCACTCACTTCTGCAGCGGAATCCCCGATTCTATGGCCGGGGATGCCGCTACAGGAGAAGTGCGTGACTACACTGTCCATATATGGACACAGCGAAGTCACTCACTTCTGTAGCGGAATTCCCGACCTGTGGCAGGGAATTCCTATCCAGGAGAAGTCAGTGACTACACTGTCCATATATGGACATTGAAGTCAGTGACTTCTCCTGGAAGGGGGGGGGATGGGTGCAACCTACAGGGGGCTGTGTGGCATCACCTACAGGGGACTGGGTGGCATCACCTACAGGGGGCAGGGTGGCATCACCTACAGGGGGCAGGGTGGCATCGCCTGCAGGGGTAAGGGTGGCATCACCTACATGGGGCTGGGTGGCATCACCTACAGGGGGCAGGGTGGCATCGCCTACAGGGTGCAGGGTGGCATCGCCTGCAGGGGGCTATGTGGCATCGCCTGCAGGGGGCTGTGTGGCATCGCCTACAGGGGGCAGAGTGGCATCGCCTACAGGGGGCAGGGTGGCATTGCCTACAGGGGGCAGGGTGGCATCACCTACAGGGGGCTGTGTGGCATCACCTACAGGGGGCTGTGTGGCATCACCTACAGGGGGCTTGGTGGCATCACCTACAGGGGACTTGGTGGCATCACCTACAGGGGACTTGGTGGCATCACCTACAGGGGGCTGGGTGGCATTACCTACAGGGGGCTGGGTGGCATTACCTACAGGGAGCTGGGTGGCATTACCTACAGGGGACAGGGTGGTATTCCTACAGGGGGCAGGGTGGTATCACCTGCAGGGGGCTGTGTGGCATCGCCTGCAGGGGGCTGTGTGGCATCGCCTGCAGGGGGCTGTGTGGCATTGCCTACAGGGGGAAGGGTGGCATCACCTACAGGGGGCAGGGTGACATCGCCTACAGGGGGCAGGGATGCATCACCTACAGGGGGCTGTGTGGCATCACCTACAGGGGGCTGTGTGGCATCACCTAAAGGGGGCTGTGTGGCATCGCCTACAGGGGGCAGGGTGGCATCGCCTACAGGGGGCAGGGTGGCATCGACTACAGGGGGCTGTGTGGCATCACCTACAGGGGGCTGTGTGGCATCACCTACAGGGGGCTGTGTGTCATCACCTACAGGGGGCTGTGTGGCATCACCTACAGGGGGCTGGGTGGCATTACCTACAGGGGGCTGGGTGGCATTACCTACTAGGGGGGCTGTGGCATTATCTACAAAGGGCTGTGTGTGGCAACAAATTTAAATGAAATTCATCCGATTTTAAAACGAACAGGGAAAAAAACGGATGCAAATCGGGTCCAAATCGGCCGGTAAAAACGGCAACTCGGCCCGGAACGGAATCGGAACGGATGCAAACCGGATGCAAACCGCCCGGGAAAATCGGCCAAAAACTGCCGATTTTCCCGGCCGACACTCGGACCCTGTCGTGTGTATGAGGCCTTAGTGTTTTATTAAAGGAAAAAAATTAGCATGACCCAAACTATAAAACTATAATGTTATTTTTCCTGCAAGGTGAACACCGCAAAAAAATATAAGTAAAAAACAATGCCAGAACCACTATTTATTGGTAGCCACCCCTCCCAAAATATACACTAAAAAGTAATCAAAAAGTTGTATGCACCCCAAAATAGTACCAATAAAAATTATAACCCGTCTGGCCAAAAAACAAGCGATTACACAGCTTTTTTGACTGAAAAATAAAAAAGTTATGGCTCTCAGAATATGGAGACACAAAAAATAAATTATTTTATAAAAAAAAAGTGATTTTATTGTGCAAACGCTGCAAAACATAAAAAAAACTATATACATATGGTATCGCTGTAATCGTATCGACCTGCAGAATAAAGTGAATTTGTCATCTATAGCTCAGGGTGACCGCTGTAAAAAAAAAGAATAAGAAACTTTGTCAGAATTGATGGTTTTTGGTCACCGTGCTTGCCAAAACATGGAATATAAAGTGATCAAGAAAAATGCATGTACCCCAAATTGTACCAATGAAAACTATAGATTGTCCTGCAACAAATAAGCCCTCACACAGCAGCATTGGAGGAAAAAAATAAATTATGGCTCCCAGATTATGGCGATGCAAAATGTGCAGTGTCCCAAAAGCTTAAATAAGCTGATAAATAAGCTTAAATAAGCTGATAAATGGCGACCATAAGATTGGTCGCCATTTATCAGTGAGACGCAGGCCACACATCTGCAGATTATTATTTATTTACCCCATTATTATACCCTTTTATTTTGCCCTGATGTACCTCGCACAAATTACATATGCCCCCACATTATAAACTGAAATACAAGTAAAACCCCAAACAGAACAACTACCAAGCTAAATCTGTGCTCCAAAAAGCTAAATGGTGCTCCCTCTCATGAGCCCTACAGCGTGCCCAAACAGTAGTTTATATTCCCAGATATGGCATCGCCATACCCGGGAGAACCCGATTAATATGTTGTGAGGTATTTGTCTTTAGTGACACAAACTGACCACAACATATTGTGCACTAAAATGGCATATCAGTGGAAAATGTTAATTTTCACTCCGCACCATCCGTTTCGCATTAACCCCTTCATGAACCACGACTTAATAGCATATCGTGGTGTGTGGGGGCAAATGTATGGAGCGAGCTCACCTGCTGAGCCCATGCTATACGTTGCGGGTGTCAGCTGTGTATTACAGCTGACACCTGGGACTAAGGCATCATTTACACGAGCGTAATATACGCGCGTGCGACGCGCGTGCTTTTCACGTGTGTCATACGCACCTATATTAAGCTATGGGGCAGTGCAGACAGTGCGTGAATTTTGCGCAGCGTGAGTGCGTTGCGTAAAACTCACGACATGTCCTTTTTTTTTGTGCGCTGTTCGCGCATCACGCACCCATTGAAGTCAATGGGTGCGTGAAAACCACGCAGGTCGCACGGAAGCACTTCCGTGCGAAATGTGTGATTCGCGCAACAGTTGTCAAACTCTGAATGTAAACAGAAAAGCACGTTGTGCTTTTCTGTTTACAAATATACAAACGGAGTGTCATAATGATGGCGGCTGCGCGAAAATCACGCAGCCGCGCATCGTACACTGATGACACACGCAGCTGTTAAGTGCCTTTTGCGCGCGCAAAACGCCACATTTTTTGCATGCGCAAAACGCACACACTCGTGTAAATCAGGCCTAACTGATAGGAACAGCTATCGCTCTGTTACAGGAGCCTGTAAAAATTACAATATACTGCAATACATTAGTATTGCAGTGTATTGTACCAGCGATCTAATAATTGCTGGTTCAAGTCCCCTAGGGGGACTAATAAAATGTGAAAAAAAAAATTATATTTAAAGTCCAAAAGAAAACCCTTTTCCCATTTTTTCGCTAAAGCAATGTAAAAAATAAAAAAAATACCCAAAATTGGTATAGCTGTGTCCGTAAACCTCTGAACTATTACAATATACCATTATTTAATTCGCACGGTGAACGCCGTAAATAATAAAGAATTTAAAACGCCAAAATCGCTGTTTTTTTGTCACCGTAGCACTAAAATAAATGTTAATAAAAAGTGCTAAAAAAATTGTATGTACCAAAAAATTATACCAATAAAAACTACAGCTGGTCCCGCAAAAAAATAATCCTTTACACCGCTCAATCGACCAAAA
This sequence comes from Rhinoderma darwinii, assembly GCF_050947455.1. NCBI lineage: Eukaryota > Metazoa > Chordata > Amphibia > Anura > Rhinodermatidae > Rhinoderma > Rhinoderma darwinii. Next base: position 71,798,715 of record NC_134696.1, read on the forward strand.
CAATAAATTAAAGTTATGCCTCTCTGAATGTGGTGTAACAAAACAATTTATTTTTTTAATAAATTGTTTTTACTTAGTAAAAGTAGTAAAATATCAAAAAAATATATACCAATTTGGTTTCACCGTAATTGTATTGAGTTACAGAAAAAAATTAAGTTGTCGTTTTTACTTTTTAAAGCAGTGAAAACAAAACCCCCCAAAAAATGGAGGAATCTCAGTGTTTTTCAATTTCAGCCTGCAAATAATTTTATTTGTTTTTCCAGTACATTATATGGTACTTTAAATGGTGTCAATAGAAAATACAATTCCTCCCACAAGAAATAAGCCCTCACATGACTCTATTGACGGAAAAATAATAAATTCGGGGAGCGAAAAATGAAAATATAAAAGCAAAAAATGTATCAGTCCAGAAAGGGTTAATTAATTTCTAATTAAAAAAACCATTTATGACCACGTGTGGGGTATAGCCGTACACGAGAGAATTTGCTTTACAAATGTTTTGGTTCTTTTTCCTCCTTTTATCCTTTGTGAAATTAAATTTCACCATTTTATTGGAAATAATGTTGATATTCATTTTCACGGCCTAATTCTAATAAATTCTGCAAAAGACCTGTGGGGTTAAAATTCTCACTATACCCCTAGATAGATCCCTTAAGTGGTGTAGTTTCCCAAATGGGGTCACTTTTGGGGGGTTTCTACTGTTTTGGTCCCTCAGGGGTTTGCAAATGTGACATGACGGCCAAAAACCATTTCAGCTAAATTTGAGCTCCAAAGCCAAATAGCGCTCCTTCCCTTCTAAGCCCTTCTGTGGGTACAAACAACAGTTTATTACCACATATGGGATATTGCCATAATCGGGAAAAATAGCTTTAGAAATGCTGGGGTGTTTTTCTCCTTTATTCCTTTATTGTGAAAATTTAAGATTTCTACGTTTATCCAGAAAAAGTCGAATTTCACCTTCACAGACTAATTCAAATACATTTAGCCAAAAAACTGTGGGGTCAAAATGCTAACTACACTCCTAGATAAATTAATTTATGGGTTTAGTTTCCAAAATAGGGTCACTTTTTTTTTTTTTTTACTGTTTTGGCACCACATGGTGACTAAAATATATTTTTTTTAAAAAGGAGGCCCCAGAAACCACTAGGTGCTCCTTTGTTTCTCAGGCCGGTGTTTCAGTCCATTAGAACACTAGGGCCACATGTGGGATATTTCTAAAAACTACACAATCTGGGTAATATATATTTAGTTGCAGTGTAAAGTCTTCTGTGTTACAGAAAAAAACTGTATTGCAAATTATTTTTGGCAAAAAAGAATGACATTTGTAAATTTCACCTCTACTTTGCTTTAATTCCTGAGAAACGCCTGTTTGGTTAAAAACACTTTCTGAATGCTGTTTTGGATACTTTGAGGGGTGCAGTTTTCAAAATGGGATGAGTTATGGGGTCTATCTAATATATAAGGCCCTCAAATCCACTTTAGAACTGAACTGGTCCCTGAAAAAAGTGGCCTTTTGAAATTTTCTTGAAAATATGAGAAATTGCTGCTAAAGTTCTAAGCCTTTTAACGTCCTGGAAAAATAAAAGGATGTTAAAAAAATGATGCAAACATAAAGTACACATATGGGATATATGAAATAGTAACTATTTTGTGTGGTATTACTGTCTGTCTTACAGGCAGATACATTTAAATTTAGAAAAATTCAAACCTTTGCAAATTTTCTCTAAATTTTGGTGTTTTTCACACATAAATATTGAATTTATCGAACATTTTTTTTACTAACATAAATTACAATATGTCACGAGAAAACAATCTCCTAATCACTTGGATAGGTAAAAACATTCTCAAGTAATTACTACGTAAGTTAACACGTGTCAGATTTGAAAAAATCTCCTTCGTCATCAGGGCCAAAACAGGCTCAGTCTTGAAGGGGTTAAAGTAGCTAAAGTAATATATGCCTTATGCTAACACTGACAAAAGTATTGTTCCTGTATAAGGTATAAATAAGAATCATGCATAAGATTCAAACCGATATCTCCATAAATACCAAAGATACACACTATAATACAATACAGCTACTGTGAACAAGACATAGACTAAATTATAAAATTGTATTCTATTGTTTTACTACCAGTGTTATTTTATTGAATGAATAGACTAGGTTACATATAGTTACATAGTTAGTACGGCTGAAAAAAGACACATGTCCATCAAGTTCAACCAAGGGAAAATGTAATGTAGTATGAAGAAGTATCATGGGAATAAATGTTAATACATATTTAGCGAAAACACATTATATCATAAATGGGAAATGATGTCCCTGTATCGATTGCCACAATAATGTAAACTACTATATGTTGTATAAAAAATAAATACAGGAAACGCATCATCTACAATCCTATTGTTAGGTAGATGAAATCATTAAACCATTCTACTATGTTGAAGAATGATGTTATTTACTTGTTGTGCTTCTCTGCAGTCACAAAATATGTACATTCTCATTCTTACTCATTGTGAACACATGTATAAAGTAAAACCTAAACGTTTTTTTTGGGTGGGGTTTTGCTATATAATTTCCCCAGTGTGGCTTGTTTTATTATTTTTTATACAATTATGATACATAATAAAGATATTTAATATATACTTTTTTGTGGCTTTATTGCACTCTTTTATATGTATATGTTGAGTTCTGAGATATAGAGTGTGGCTTAAATAGCTTTTGCTTATGGTAACAATGCATTTATCTATTTGGATTGTTGTTTAACACACAGAGATATGTGCATGCACTTCGGTTTTTCTGACTAGTAAGTCGTGGCAGAGTTTTTCTTCCATAAACCCCTTAATTGTGCATAACTCAATAATAGGTCCTATGTAGCATAATTTGACTTCTGCTTCCCACTCCCTGGTTTTGGATTCTTCGCTTCTAATCTTTGTCCCAAAATGTTGGTAGTGACTTCTGGTTCTGATCTCTTAGTGCAGTTTACTAGGGGGACTAGTACTTTGCATTGTTATCGTTATATACTCTTTAATTCCCACTAGGAAATTTTGTATCTAAGACCTTTTCCTAATTTCCAATCCAAAAAAATTAAGTTTACAGCTTTTACTTACTCTATAACTTTTTATTATTTTGTTTGTATGATTCAAAACCAGCACATAAATAAGAAGTTAGGATCATGTTTTCTGGAGAAGCTGAAGGTAGGAATGCATGATGCAGTGATATGTGACTATTAGGCTCTGGCAGGGTTTACCAGAGACAATAGCCCAGCATGCGCAGCATCCGGTAAAATTACGTACACCCTAAACGTTTTTTTGGGGTGGGGTTTTGCTATAGAACTGTTTCCCTACGTTTAACCAAATATAATTTAATAATCCGTCCGGATTAATTAGAATCCGATCAACAACAGATCCGGTATAGCTGTCACGCCTCTGTGTTGAGTGGAAGTCATAGCGCAGGTGTGAACAGTGTCTTAGTAAACTCTTTAGAGCATTCTCACTTTTACATCAAATATAATAACTAATCTGCAGAATTTATAAAAAATTTTATTTTAGTCTCATTTTCTATTTCTCAGAATTAATTTAAAATATATACTTACTGTAATTATTTCAAGTACTTCAACTTTGCTGACCTCGCCATTCCTGTCAACATCAAACAAAGAAAATGCCCATTCCAACTTAAGGTTGGTTTTACCAGAAGAGGTGAGGTGAAGAGCAATGATGTATTCCCGAAAGTCCAGCGTGCCATCATCATTTGTGTCAAAACTGCGGAAAACGTGTCTTGCGTAGGTTTTGGGATCAGAGTTTGGAAAAAAGTTGCCATAGATTTTCTCAAAGTCTGTGCGAGATATCCTGCCATCTGGAGATTGCTTCTTAAAACTCTCATACCACTTGCAAAGTTCATCCTCTGAATACCTTGTATTTAACTTTAAATCATCAAGGATTTCTTTAGATAGGGCTCCGCTTTTACTGTTCCCCATTCTGTAAGTTTCACGTCACCTATTTTTCTGTGGTCACAGCAGTTTTTGATTGGTTAAATGCGAACGTCAAACCAGTGTTCATCCACAGACTAGATTTGAAGTAAAGATGTTAAGAGTCAGAGCTTCATCTTTTATAGACTCTTAAGATAATTACTACATCAGATAACAGAAGGCCAGCCCACTCCTCCCTACCTTACTGGAGTGTATGAGTAAAGGGCTTAGTGAAGCACATCTCCTTTTAAAGTAGGGAGATTTCAGTCCTGAGCAGATTTAGCCATATCTTTTATTTCCACCAGATGTTCGTTATCCATGCCCGCAACAACAACTGAACAAGGACGAGGAAGTAAGAACATTGTTTTGTTGTCAAAAATGTATTCAGGCAGTTTGATTATGACAGAAAATTCTACCTGTAAGTCAAACCTTAGTATTTCTGAAGCAATATTAAGCACATTTATTTCTATTTGTATTGCACTATTTGATTGGAATTTGGTTTGTGCAAATTTTTACGGATAGCACAACAACTCATTCATTTTTATGGTGAAATGCACACATCACAGTTTTTTTGTGTATCCGTTGTTTATTATAGAATATGACCTAATTCTGTACACTTTTGAAAACCCGTGCCGCGATTCAAGTCTATGGGCCCACATAAATAACAAGCAGCACACGGAAGCCATATTTTGCAGACCCGTTGCTAGAAAACGCTTGGGAAATTCGATCAAGTCACCTTCCTATGGATGTGGAAATACGGATGACACACAGAAACAACAAGGCCGTAATACACAAATATATGAAACTATGAGGCATTACAGATCTAAATACATACACTAAAATCTCAGAACTCAACATATACATATGAAAGAGTGCAATAAAGCCACAGAGAAGTATATATTGACTATCTTTATTATGTATCATAATTGTTAAAAAAAATAAGAAAACCGGCCACACTGGGGATACTTTTGCAACATGATGTGGACATAATCAGTTAAACAGATGTTACATAAGTCTAGTAGCAAAGAGATCGCATACTAATGTATAAGTAAAGTGAAATAGTGCAAGAACAATACAGGGTGGGCCATTTATATGGATACACCTAAATAAAATGGGAATGGTTGGTGATATTAACTTCCTGTTTGTGGCACATTAGTATATGGTAGGGGGGAAATTTTTCAAGCTGGGTGTTGACCATGGCGGCCATTTTGAAGTCGGCCATTTTGTATCCAACTTTAGTTTTTTCAATGGGAAGAGGGTCATGTGACACATCAAACTTATCGATAATTTCACAAGAAAAACAATGGTGTGCTTGGTTTTAACGTTACTTTATTCTTTCATTAGTTATTTACAAGTTTCTGACCACTTATAAAATGTGTTCAAAGTGCTGCCCATTGTGTTGGATTGTCAATGCAACCCTCTTCTTCCACTCTTCACACACTGATAGCAACACCGCAGAAGAAATGCACAGGCTTCCAGTGTCCGTAGTTTCAGTTGCTGCACATCTCGTATCTTCACAGCATAGACAATTGCCTTCAGGTGACCCCAAAGATAAAAGCCTAAGGGGGTCAGATCGGGAGACCTAGGGGGCCATTCAACTGGCCCACGACGACCAATCCACTTTCCAGGAAACTGTTCATCTAGGAATGCTCGGACCTGACACCCATAATGTGGTGGTGCACCATCTTGCTGGAAAAACTTAGGGAGCGTGCCAGCTTCAGTGCATAAAGAGGGAAACACATCATCATGTATCAATTTCAGATATCCCGTGGCCTTGAGGTTTCCATTGATGAAGAATGGCCCCACTATCTTTGTACCCCATATACCACACCATACCATAAATTTTTGTGTTCTAACAGTCTTGGAGGGATCTATCCAATGTGGGTTAGTGTCAGATCAATAGTGGTGGTTTTGTTTGTTAACTTCACCATTCACATAAAAGTTTGCCTCATCACTGAACAAAATGTTCTGTGTAAACTGACGGTCCTGTTCCAATTTTTGTTTTGCCCATTCTGCAAATTCAGTGCGCCGATCTGGGTCATCCTCGTTGAGATGCTGCAGCAGCTGGAGTTTGTAAGGGTGCCATTTGTGAGTAGCTAATATCCGCCGAAGGGATGTTCGACTGATGCCACTCTCCAGTGACATGCGGCGAGTGCTACGCTGTGGGCTCTTGCTGAATGAAGCTAGGACAGCCACTGATGTTTCTTCATTAGTGACAGTTTTCATGCGTCCACATTTGGGCAAATCCAACACTGAACCAGTTTCCCGAAACTTGGCAAGCAGTTTGCAAACTGTAGCACGGGAGATGGGTGGTCTCGTAGGGTGTCTTGCATTGAAATCTGCTGCAATGACCCGGGTACTGCGTTCACCAGACATCAACACAATTTCTATCCGCTCCTCACGTGTTAACCTCTGCGACATGTCAATGGCTGTAAACAAAGAGAAGCTTGTAAATAACTCATGAAAGAATAAAGTAACGTTAAAACCAAGCACACCATTGTTTTTCTTGTGAAATTCTCGATAAGTTTGATGTGTCACATGACCCTCTTCCCATTGAAAAAACTAAAGTTGGATACAAAATGGCCGACTTCAAAATGGCCGCCATGGTCAACACCCAGCTTGAAAAGTTTCCCCCTCCCATATACTAATGTGCCACAAACAGGAAGTTAATATCACCAGCCATTCCTATTTTATTTAGGTGTATCCATATAAATGGCCCACCCTGTACATTACAATAAAACAGTCTAAACCACAAAAATAGGTATAAACATAATTTGTTTCTTACCCCAAGTAATGGTAGTCATCCGAATTACACCAACCTCGACGTATATGTTTTGGCGCAAGCTCCCATATGAATGCTTGTGCTGAAACGTACATCAGGGTTGGCGTCATCCAGGTGACCACCATTATTTGGGGTAATAAACAAACGATGTTTGTAACTATTTTTGAGGCATAGACTGTTTTTCTGTAATGTATTGTTCCCGCACTATAGAACTTTACTTATACATTAGTATGTCATCTCTTTGCTACTAGACTTATGTAGCAACTACTTATCTGATTCTGTCATGTTACCAACTGTATCCCCAGTGTGGCTTGTTTTATTATTTTTTATACAATTATGATACATAATAAAGATATTTAATATATACTTTTTTGTGGCTTTATTGCACTCTTTTATATGTATATGTTGAGTTCTGAGATATAGAGTGTGGCTTAAATAGCTTTTGCTTATGGTAACAATGCATTTATCTATTTGGATTGTTGTTTAACACACAGAGATATGTGCATGCACTTCGGTTTTTCTGACTAGTAAGTCGTGGCAGAGTTTTTCTTCCATAAACCCCTTAATTGTGCATAACTCAATAATAGGTCCTATGTAGCATAATTTGACTTCTGCTTCCCACTCCCTGGTTTTGGATTCTTCGCTTCTAATCTTTGTCCTAAAATGTTGGTAGTGACTTCTGGTTCTGATCTCTTAGTGCAGTTTACTAGGGGGACTAGTACTTTGCATTGTTATCGTTATATACTCTTTAATTCCCACTAGGAAATTTTGTATCTAAGACCTTTTCCTAATTTCCAATCCAAAAAAATTAAGTTTACAGCTTTTACTTACTCTATAACTTTTTATTATTTTGTTTGTATGATTCAAAACCAGCACATAAATAAGAAGTTAGGATCATGTTTTCTGGAGAAGCTGAAGGTAGGAATGCATGATGCAGTGATATGTGACTATTAGGCTCCGGCAGGGTTTACCAGAGACAATAGCCCAGCATGCGCAGCATCCGGTAAAATCACGTACACCCTGACGGAACCTATTAACGTCAATGGGTTTCGTCTGCAACTGGCGGTGTCCGTTGTGCAACGGAACCGTTGGTTACATGATTCCCTTGTTCTGTGAACATAGCCTTAGTCTGTGTTATGGAACTAAAAAGGAAATCCAGATGCACTTAAGAGCATATGGATTTCAGACCTTACTGCAGTAGATTAATGTTGCAAATTTCATTGAATACTTTGTTGCGGTGTTATGCGTAAATTGAGACCTGTAAGTAAAGAAAATGTATCAATATAAGAAGCATTTTAAAGTCACTGTAAATTCTGGTCTAAGCAGAATTTTTTTGCATTTGAGTAGAGTACATGTATTACCAACTTATTTGTGGTAAACATACTCTAGGAAATTGGTAGTCTGACATCCTCGTAAATGCAATTACAAAAGTCCTGCATTAGCTTTAATTTCCACTACCACATGCCTAATCTTCTTGTCCTTATTGATCTGTCACTAAAGAGGAATTAATGTCACTCTTTATCCATCGGGCACAGTAAGGTGAGGAGGTCAGTTCTCCTATACTAACCTTCATGTATTAAGCTTGTTACAGAACTAACCTAAACCACTGCACTACAGAAGATGGAAACTGGGAACTCAGAGATTTGTTCCTCTCCAGTTGCTCTTCATATGAAATGTACCTGAAGGAGAATACAATTAATAAGCTATGTGTATTATAGAATGTCCACATTTTTTGTTACTTTAGATCAATGTAATCACATCGATACTAGCAGTCCAAAGAGGAGGTTAAGCACAAAAAAGAATTTTGCTATAATAAAATGAACAAAGCACAGATGGTATCGCTCATGATTTTGGGATAAAGTGGTAACTGTACATCATGGTTTGCAGTGCCTCGACCCACCGTGCTGTACAGTGACATCATCTAGAACTTGTGGGCACAGCACTTGATTGACAGTCCTGCTGTAACAACTGGTAACTCTGAATCACATTAGATGCAACAATGAAAATTGATTATGTAGTTTAGGTCATTTAAAAAATAAAGGGGTAGCCCATCAGCCTTTGCGTTCTGATTGCTGGGGCTGATGGTTTATAGTGATAGCCAGGGGGTTTACCAAATGTCTCCAGAGCTGTCCTGTGACTATGTCCTGTCTATTAACTAACAGATGCCTTTGTATTTAATATGTAAAGGCAATAACATATTGTAATGCAGATAGGGCAAGATATACCGATAACCAAAATAGGCCTTTGTCTGTAGGTCAGCCCTGGCAGAAAGGTGTCTGCTGAAGGGTCAATGTACAAATTAAAACACTGCACCATGCACATTCATATGTAAATGATGGGTATGTATATGTTAATAAGATATTCACAGCGCTGTGAGGAATAGAGGAGGACACCCATAGAGGACAAGGGAAAAGCTGCAATGTGTGATAGATGTTGTGAGAAGAGCACTGCAATATTTTGCTTTATTTTGTAAAAGCAAACAAACATTTAAAATCCATATAGGGGCTGTAATGGCGGTGTAGGGAGACAGACAGGTAAGCACTAATCTACCCGCACTCAGTCCCTGCCTACTTGCACGGCCCATCCTAGGCGACGGCGTACAACTGGGCGACGGTCCCTACGCTCAATAAGTGCATGACAGACCAACAGACAAGGGTACACATAAGCTAAGGGAAATGGGGCAGTTGCCCACGGCAACACCGTGAGCAACAAGAGTAGTGAATGAGCCGAGACAAACCAGGAGTGTACGAGGTACCAAACGCAGAGCAGGAGAGTAGTCAGTAAAGCCAGGGTCAATTTGAAGCAGAGGTCAATAGTATTAGCAGGAGCAGCAGAGCCAGGAAACCAGACAGAATCACAGGCAAAGGAGAAGCAGGAAATGAAGATATAAATAGACAGAGGGCAGAATCTAGCTCCGTCTGGCCAGGCTGTGATAGGTTCTCCCACTCCTCAGCCTCCCAGCCTGAGTGGTAACAGATCGAGTCACTCTAACAGACCCAGGCACAGATGCAGGCTGATTAACCACAGGCGTCGACAAAGAAGCTGTGTCAGGAAAATCCATTACAGTACCCCCCCTTTTATGAGGGGCCACTGGACCCTTCCTAGGTGGACCTGGCTTGTTGGGAAACCAACTATATTGACAGGAACCCCATGGAGACACAGGATGTGTTTGACAAACAAGGTAGCTAACGTCTTGGCATTGGGTAGTTTCTTGAGGGGTAGAAAGTGGGACATCTTGCTGAAGCGGTCTACTACAACCCACACCACCGACTTGCCTTGGGATGGAGGCAGATCGGTGATAAAATCCATGAACATATATGTGTCCAAGGTTTCTGGGGAATGGGCAAAGAACATAGTAAGCCCGCTGTTCGGGACCTGGGAGTCTTGGACCTAGCACCAGTTTCACAATCGGCGACGTAGGCCTTATCGTCTTTAAGCAACCCAGGCCACCAATAGGTTCTAGAAATGAGGTGTTTGGTACCCAGGATGCCTGGATGGCCAGATAGTGCAGAGTCATGATTCTCCATGAGTAGCCTTAGCCGGAATTGCAGGGGAACAAACAGCTTGTTCTCAGGAAGGTTCTCGGGAGCTGAACCTTGATCAGCCGCAATTTCGGAGGCTAGGTCAGAATCAACAGAGGAAATGATTATACCTGGGGGCAAAACACAAGCAGGATCTTCCTCCGAAGAAGAGCTGGCCATGAAGCTACGCGACAGTGCATCAGCTTTAATATTTTTAGACCCAGCCCTATAGATGACCACAAAGTTGAATCTAGTAAAAAACAACGCCCATTGAGCTTGTCTCGGGTTTAGCCTCTGGGCAGATTCTAGGAAAACCAGATTCTTGTGGTCGGTAAGGACCGTTACCTGGTGCCTAGCCCCCTCCAGGAAGTGGCTCCACTCTTCAAATGCCCATTTAATGGCTAAGAGTTTGCGGTTGCCAACGTCATAGTTACTCTCAGTGGGGGAGAACTTCCTGGAGAAGAAGGCACAGGGACGGAGATAGGTAAGACCCCTGGGACAAGATAGAACCCACTCCCACCTCGGAGGCGTCAACCTCCACGATGAATGGCTCCATTTGGTTAGGCTGAATCAGCACTGGGGCAGAGACAAAGCACCTCTTAAGGACCTCAAAAGCCTGAACCGCCTCTGGAGGTCAGTGGAGGAGATCAGCACCCTTGCGAGTAAGGTCCGTAAGAGGCTTAGCGATGACCAAGAAGTTAGCAATAAATCTCCTGTAATAATTAGTGAACCCCAGGAAGCACTGTAAAGCCTTCAGGGAGGCAGGTTGGACCCATTCCGCCACAGCCCGAACCTTGGCAGAGTCCATGCGGAATTCGTTAGGAGTGAGGATTTGACCCAAAAATGGTATCTCCTGCACCCCAAACACACATTTTTCAGTTTTAACAAACAGTTTGTTTTCCCTAAAGGCCTGGAGCACCTTCCTGACATGCTCAATGTTGGAGGACCAGTCCTTGGAAAACACAATTATATCATCAGGGTACACTACAAGAAATACCCCCAGGTAGTCTCTTAAAACCTCATTTATGAAATTCTGGAAGACCGCGGGAGCATTGCACAACCCAAAGGGCATGACGAGGTATTCAAAATGACCTTCGGGCGTGTTAAACGCAATCTTCCACTCATCCCCTTCCCTGATTCGGATAAGGTTATAAGCCCCCCGAAGATCAAACTTAGAGAACCATTGGGCCCCGTGAACCTGATTGAAGAGATCAGGAATCAAAGGAAGGGGATATTGGTTCCTTACAGTGACCTTATTCAAGTTCTGGTAATCGATGCATGTCCTAAGACCACCATCCTTATTCCCTACGATGAAGAAGCCAGCACCTACCGGAGAAGTAGAGGGGCGGATGTAACCCTTGGCCAGGCTTTCCTGGATATATTCTCTCATGGTTTCACGTTCAGGACAAGAGAGATTAAATATCCTACCTTTAGAGAGCTTAGCTCCTGGTACCAAATCGATTGCGCAATCGTACTCTCTATGAGGAGGTAACTCTTTGGAGGCTTTTTTAGAATAAACATCAGCGAAGTCCTGAATAAACTCAGGTAGAGTGTTCGCCTCCTCAGCGAGAGAAACCAAATTAATAGAAAAACAGGAAGTCATGCATTCATTACCCCATTTAGTAAGATCCCCAGTATTCCAGTTAAACGTGGGATTATGCATCTTCAACCAAGGAAAGGCCTAAAACCAAATCGGACGATAATCCCTGCATCACCAACACAGAACACTGCTCCAAATACATGGAGCCAACCATGAGTTCAAATACAGGGGTATGCTGTGTAACATAACCATTAGCAAGTGGAGTGGAGTCGATACCCACTACCGGGACAGGTTTAGGCAAATCAATTAAAGGCATAGCTAGAGACATAGCAAATTCCACAGACATAATATTAGCAGAAGACCCTGAGTCCGCGAAGGCACTGCCGGTGGCAGACCTACCACCAAAAGATACCTGAAAGGGAAGCAAGATTTTATTAGGCTTCATATTTACGGGAAATACCTGTGCGCCCAAGCAACCTCCCCGATGGTCACTTAGGCGCGGAAGTGTTCTGGCTGGAGTTTTCTTACGCCTAGGACAGTCATTCACTTGATGCTTGTCATCCCTACAGTAGAAGTAGAGACCATTCTTCCTGCGGAACACTCTACGTTGTTGGGGAGACACGGAGGCCCCGAGTTGCATAGGTTCATCCGAGTTTTCCGTGTAAGAACGAAGCAACGGAACCTCTGGAGCCATCATAGGGGAGGAGGAAAAGGCACAAAAACGTTAGAGTCGTCGTTCCCTGAGACGTCGGTCAAGACGTACCGCTAAAGCCATAAGCTGATCTAGAGAGTCCGAAGAGGGATAACTAACTAACAGGTCTTTCAGGGCGTTCGACAGACCCAATCTAAACTAACACCTCAGGGCAGGGTCATTCCACCGAGAAGCTACACACCACTTCCTAAAGTCAGAACAGTACTCCTCAACGGGTCTCTTACCCTGACATAAGGTCACCAGCTAACTCTCGGCAAAGGCAGTCTTGTCAGTCTCGTCATAGATGACCCTGAGAGCGGAAAAAAATAAATCAACAGACGAAAGTTCAGGGGCGTCAGGAGCCAAAGAGAAAGCCCATTCCTGGGGGCTGTCCTGGAGCTGGGACATAATTATACCCACTCGCTGGTTCTCAGAACCTGAGGAGTGGGGCCTTAAACAGAAATAGAGCCTACAACTCTCCCGGAAGGAGAAAAAAGTCTTCCGGTCCCCTGAGAACCGGTCAGGCAACTTGAGGTGGGGTTCTAGAGGTGAGGTGGGGACACTACCAGGGTAGCATCAAGCTGGTTGCACCTCTGAGCCAGGTCTTGAACCTGTAGGGAAAGACCCTGCATTAGCTGAGCCCGGGACCCAAGGGGGTCCATAGTGTGTCAGGGACCAGGGTAGAAAAGGTATTTGGGCCTGTGATTATGTAATGACAGGGTAGGGAGACACACAGGTGAGACCTAATCTGCCCGCACTCAGTCCCTGCCTACTTGCACGGCCCGTCCTAGGCGACGGCGTACAACTGGGCAAAGGTCCCTACGCTCAATAAGTGCACGACAGACCAACAGACAATGGTACACAGAAGCTAAGGGAAATGGGGCAGTTGCCCACGGCAACACCGTGATCAACAAGAGTAGTGAACGAGCCGAGTGAAACCAGGAGTGTACGAGGTACCAAACGCAGAGCAGGAGAGTAGTCAGCAAAGCCATGGTCAATTTGAAGCAGAGGTCAATAGTATTAGCAGGAGCAGCAGAGCCAGGAAACCAGACAGAATCACAGGCAAAGGAGAAGCAGGAAATGAAGGTATAAATAGACAGAGGGCGGAAGCTAGCTCCGACTGGCCAGGCTGTGATAGGTTCTCCCACTCCTCAGCCTCCCAGCCTGAGTGGTAGCAGATCGAGTCACTCTAACAGACCTAGGCACAGATGCAGGCTGATTAACCACGGGCGTCGACAAAGAAGCTGTGTCAGGCAAATCCATTACAGGGGCATTGAAATCTTAGACAATTATGGCATATCCACAAGACCAACACATCGACCTCTGGGACCAGCACCTGCCTACAGAACAAAAGTACCCCGACCCGCATGGTGAGACGGCTGCTGGCCACTACTGCAGTAATTCTCTGCCCTTATTTGGATTCAAAGTGAATGAAAGTTACTGCAACTATGCAGCATATACTGAGGATATGCCATAAATGTCTAAGATGGGAACAGCCTTTTAGGATGCAGTCTACTTGATGGGTGGAGTAGACATACTGTGCTTACAGGTTCCTAGGATATTAGGCTGGTTCTAAATACACACATATTACAGTGAAACAAAATAAATAATATACTTTACAAAACTTTTGTTGTTTTCATTTTTCACTTCCCCCTTGGCACATCCTGTTAGTATGATCCATTTTAAACCAATGAAAAATCGGGTTTCAAACAAACTTTCGAAAATATATATAAGATAGGTTGGACCTGTGTCTTTTTTAGGCCTTATCAATTATGTAACTAAGTAACTTGTTCTGCAAAAAACTCCTACTGCTACGTTAACAAACAAATAAAAAAAATATGCCTGTCGGGATAGGAGGAGACAAAAACAAACATATTCCTGTGGTCCTTAACCCCTTCCCGCCGCAGCCACTTTTGGACCAAATGACAGAGCCTCATTTTTAAAATCGGACATGTGTTACTATATGTGGTAATAACATCGGAATGTTTTTACCTATCCAAGCGATTCTGTGTTCTCGTGACATATTGCACTTTATGTGTGGTTTTGTTCAGACAGCACTAGTTTTCTCAGGTGCTCGAAATAGGGTCCCAACCCTGTTGTAGATAGAAAGAATTGTATTTGGCACACATTTGCAATATTTTAGCGTAGATTTATTTAATTTTTTTCTTTTTTTAATATATGCCAGTGGCTACATGTGCAACGTTTCGGTCGTGAGACCTTCGTCGGGCACTGAGCTATACTGCGGACTGGTTTAGCGATTATGCTGGCGCTGCTATAATAGAATTGGCGGCTCACCACTCTCTAAGGCACTCTTAGAGGGCGGTAAGCCGCCAATTCTATTATAGCAGCGCGATAATAATAGCTAAACCAGTCCCCAGTACGGCTCAGTGCCCGACGAAGGTCTCACGACCGAAACGTTGCACTTGTAGCCACTGGCATATATTGAAAAAGAAAAAATGTAAATAAATCTACGCTAAAATATTCCAAATGTCTGCCGAATACAATTCTTTCTATATCGTACTTTATGTTAGTGAAAAAATTTGGTCGATACATTCAATATTTTTTGGGGAAAAACACAAAAAGTTTGAGAAAATTTGCAAAAATTAGCATTTTTGTAAATGTATCTGCTTGTAAGACAGATAGTTATACCACACAAAATAGTTACTAGTTAACATTTCCCATATGTCTACTTTATGTAGGCATAATTTTTTTGAACATCCTATTGTTTTTCTAGGACGTTACAAGGCTTATAAGTTTAGCAGCAATTTCTCACATTTTCAAGAAAATTTCAAAAGCCTATTTTATTTTTAGGGAACAGTTCAGATCTGAAGTGATTTTGAGGGCCTTCTATATTAGGAACCCCCATAAATCACCCCATTTTAAAAACTGCACGCCTTAAAGTATTCAAAACCGCATTTAGAAAGTTTCTTAACCCTTTATGTGTTTCACAGTACTTAAAGCAAAGTGGAAGGAAAATTTGCAAATTAAATTTTTGTTTCCAGAAATTACATTTTTCCTGTCATACTGAAGATTTTTACCAGAGAAACAGACCTGAATATTTATTGCCCTGATTCTGCAGTTTTTAGAAATATCCCACATGTGGCCCTAGTGTGCTAATGGACTGAAACAAAAGCCCCCGAAGCAAAGGAGCACCTAGTGGATTTTAGGGCCTTCCTTTTCTTAAATTATATTTCAGGCACAATGTCAGGTTAGAAGAGGTCTTGTGGTGCAAAAACAAAGGAAACCCCCCAAAAAGACCCCATTTTGAAAACTACAACCCTTGAGGTATTCATCTAGTGGTGTAGTGAGCATTTTGACAACAAAGGTATTTCATAGATTTCATTAGAATTGGGCAGTGAAAATGAAAAATTACATTATTTTCCAATAAGATGTAGCTTTACCTCAGAATTTTTTATTTTTTCAACAAATACATGAGGAAAAGCACCCCAAAATACCCAACATTTGGTCTTAAACTGCTGTTTGGGCAAGTGGCAGGACTCCGAAAGGAAGGCACGCATTTGGCTTTTGGAGTACAGATTTTGCTGGATTGATTTCTCTGCACCATGTTGTATTTATAAAGCTCCTAAGGTACCAGTACAGTGGAAACTACCCAAAAGTGACTCCACTTGGTAAACTACACCCATTGAGGAATTCATCTAGGGCTGTAGTGAGCATTTTGACCCCACAGGTGTCTCATAGATTTTATTAGAAATGGGCAGTGAAAATGAAAAATTACATTATTTTCCAATAAGACGTAGCATTAGTTCAAAATGTTTCATTTTCTCAACAAATAAAGGAAAAAAGCATCCCAACATTTGTAAAGCAACTTCTCGCGAGTATGGAAATACCCAACATGTGGTCATAAACTACTGTTTGGATACACGGCAGGATACAAAGGAAGAAGCACCATTTTGCAGTTGGAGCGCAGATTTTGCTGGATTAATTCCTGGGCGCCATGTTGCATTTACAAACCACCTGAGGTACCAGTACAGTAAGAACCCCTGAAATGTGAATGCATTTGGTAAACTACACCCCTTTAAGGAATTAATATAGGGGTGTAGTGAGAATTTTCACCACACAGGTTTTTGCTGAATTTATTAGAATTGGGATGTGAAAATAAAAAAGATGTAGTTCTAGCCCAAAATTTAGCATTTTCACAAGAATTATAGGAAAAAAGCACCTCAACGTTCGTAAAGCATTCTCTCCAGACTAAGTCAATACCCCACGTGTGGTCATAAACTGCTATTTGGACTCACAGCAAGGCTGTAAATGGAAGGAGCGCCATTTAGTATTTGGAGTGGAGATTTTACATGATTCGTTTTTTGACACCATGTTGCAATGAGCTAAGGAACCAGTACAGTGGAACCCCCGAAAAATTACCCCATTTTGGAAACTAGATAACTCAAGGAATTCATCTAGAAGTGTAGTGAGCATTTTGACCCCCAAGTGTTTTGCAAAAATGAGTACACAATAGATGTTGTAGATTGAAAATTGCAGTTTTCCACAGATATGCCATTTCAGTGCCCAATGTGTTTTGCCCAGCTTGTACCACCGTAGACACACAACCCATAAATTGTTAAGCGGGTTCTCCAGAATACAGTAATACCCCATATGTGGTCATAAATTGCCATTTGGGCACACTGCCAGGCTCAGTTAGACCACCATTTGGCTTTTGAAACGCCGATTTTGCTTGTTGTTTTACTGGTGTTTCAGCTTATAATGTGGGTGCATATGTAAGCTGGGCGGAGTACATCAGCGTATATGTAAGATGGGCGGAGTGCATCAGGGTATATGTAAACTGTGTGGAGTACATCAGGGCATATATAAACTGTGTGGAGTATATCAGGGCATATATAAACTGTGTGGAGTACATCAGGGTATATGTAAACTGGGTGGAGTGCATCAGGGCATAATAGGATGATGTAATAATGGGGTGAATGAATAATCCATGAATTGGTGTGGTACGCTTTGAACCAATCCTTTATGCACAGGCCGGGTTTTTTGGGTATTATACAAAATATCTGCGCTCCAGTATTGCCTAATCTCTGACTTCTTCACTAGTCCTATAAGCAGCACAAGGCCCTAAAGTTTCCTCATCTCCGCTGCATCTACATGGTCCACCTGTGGGGTCCAGTAAAAGACGATGTGGGGTATTTAGTCAAATTCTACTGGACCTAAAAAATTAGTCTGGGCCATCATTTTGCATCATTGCGTTTTGAGAGTCATATCGTGTTATTTTTCCGTTGACGGAGCTGTGTGACGGCTTGTTTTTTGTGGAACCAGCTTTAATTTTTATTGGTTCCATTTTGGGGTACATGCGATTTTTTTTAACCACTATTTATTACATTTTTTGGGAGTTAAAGAAACCAAAAAGCAGCAATTCTAGCACTGGTTTTTTTTGTTGTTTTTTTTTACAGTGTTCACCGTGCAGTATAAACAACATGTTAACTTTATCCTGCTGGTGGATACGATTACAGCGACACCAAATTTATATTGTTTTTTTTACGTTTCACTACGTTCCCAGAATAAAAATACTCTTTTCTAAAAAAATCATGTTTTAATGTCGCCATATTCTGACAGCCATAACTTTTTTATTTTTTAGTTGATATCACTGCTGGAGGGCTTGTTTTATGCGTGACGAACTGTAGTTTTTGTTGGTACCATTCTGCGTTACTTGCAACTTTTTGATCACTTTTTATTACATTCTTTTTGAGACAAGATGACCAAAAAAAAAAAAAACGGTGTTCGCTGTGCAGTAAAAATATTGTTATATTTTTATAGATCAGGTCGTTCCGAACGTGGCGATAACTATTATGTATAGTTTTTTTCATGTTTTCATTTTTTTTCTAATAATAAAGGAGTTGATCAGGGAAACAGGGTGATTATTGTTTTTATTAGTTAAAACTTTTATTTATTTATTTATTTATTTATTTATTTATTTAATTGTCTTTTAACATTTTTTTTTACTTTTTTCACTTTTTCTTTTACACTTACCTGGGGACTTGAAGATATGATCTTCTGATCCCTGGTACAATACACTGCACTACTTATGTAGTGCAGTGCATTGTAACTGTCATTCTTCATCTGACAGTTAGCCTCAGGCAGGACCTAATAGGCTTCCGCACCTGGGCAACCAGGAAGCCTAGCAACGGCTTCCTGGTTGCCATAGCAACAATCATCACCCACAATCTCTCGCGGGGAGGGTACAGAGGGAGCCCCCTCCCTCTGTCAACCAGTTCAATGCGGCGGACGCCATTGACAGCCACATTGAAGGGGTTAAACGTTGGCGATCGGTGGTAACGGCCATCGCCACTGTTGCAGCTGGATGTCAGCTGTGTATTGCAGCTGACAGCTGCTGAAGATGAAGCGCACACCGCTCCTGTGCCCGCTTCATCTACAGGGCGTGACTCTACGCAGGGGCGTAGCTAAAGGCTCATGGGCCCCGATGCAAAAGTTCTTATTGGGCCCCCCTCCCGCAAACTTCTCATGGCCGACGGTCCTCAGCTTTCAGCTGCATCGCTGGGTCTCCTAAGTGACCCAACAATGCAGCACTAGCATCCGGGGGCGTCACTAAGGACTTAAAATGTCAGGGGAAATAGCCCCAAAACATATGTGTACGCCCAAAAAAAATGTATGTGTGTATATGAGACAGCATAGCACTATAGCACTACGACCCTATCAACTATAGATAGGATTAGATACAGTGGCTCAGCAGACAGTATCACACATGATAGGATTAGATACAGTGCCTCAGCAGACAGTATCACACATGATTGGATTAGATATAGGGCCCAGCAGACAGTATCACACATGATAGGATTAGATACAGGACTCAGCTCGCTAACATTGTGGCTCCAGCGCTGGACCCAAGAAAGGTAAGAATAATAATTTTGCTTCTTTATGTGTTACTGATTATTTTTGTGTGTTTGTGTTTTTTTACAGGTTCGGTTGTTGGACTTCGGATTCGAGGACTTCAATGACAGTGTTTTTTTATTGTCAATAAAATGGTTAATGGGGGTTGTGTTTTTTTATTTCAATAAAATATTTTTTCTATGTGCTTGCATCTTTTTAAACTTTATTATCACCGCCTTAGTAATGGCCGCTGGCTGATTGGCAACCTCCATTACTAAGGCGGGGCTTAATGTTAGCAGGTGCAAAGGCCCCCATTATTACCCCGGTACCCACCGCCACCAGGGGTACTGGGAAGAGCCGGGTACGAACCAGTACCCGACCATCTGTAGTGACGGGCAGGAACCGGGCGGCCGCAGGCTGGTAGTATTAGGCTGGGGAAGGCCAAAAACAGTGGCACCTACCACCCTGGTAATGCTGCCTGGTTCTGAAAATTGGGGGGGGGGGACCCCACATCATACTTTCGAATTATTTTTTCTTTTATTTTTTTAAAATGACGTGGGGTTCCCCCCATTTTTCATAACCAGCCAGATACAATAAAGCAGCAGCAGCCTAGCATTACCAGGGTGGGAAAGGCCTTTCCCCTCCTGATAATACCAGCCTGCGGCCGCCTCACTACAGATGGTCAAGTACTGGATGGTACCCGGCTCTTCCCAGCACCCCTGGTGGCGGTGACTACTGGGTTAATAATGGGGGTTAGTGTTAGCCTCTGCACCGGCTAACACTAAGTCCCGCCTTAGCAATGGACGCTGTCAATCAGCCGGTGGCCATTACTAAGGCGGTAGTAATATAGTTTAAAAAAACACACAAGGACATAGAAAAAATATTTTATTGAAATAAAAAAAAAACACACAACCCTCATTAACCATTTTATTGATAATAAAAAAGCCGTCATCGAAGTAGTCCTGGAATTTGACATAGTCCAACGACCGAACCTGTAAGAAAACACACAAAAAAAAACAATTAGTAACACATGTGTGCTGGACCCTGTATCTAAACCTACAGTGTGGTAGGCTTATATACAGGGCCCATCAGACAGGATCACACATGGGCCATGTATCTAAGCCTACCATGTGATTGGCTTAGATACAGGGCCCAGCAGACAGTATCACACAATCTGTGATCCTGTCTCATGGGCCCTCTAAGCCTGCTACATCGTAGGCTTAAAGGGGTTGTCCAGTCCCTAAACATTGATGGCCTATCCTCAGGATAGGCCATCAATAGCTGATGTGTCGGGGTCCGTCTACCGGGACCTTCCAATCAGCTGTTTTGAAGGGGCCGCAGCACTCGTACGAGAGCTGCTTCCCCTTCATTTCACTTACTCGCTCACACTGTGAATCGCCGACACCGATTCACAGTGTGACCGGAATGAAGTGACCGGAATGAAGGGGAAGCAGCTCTCGTATGAGTGCTGTGGCCCCTTCAAAACAGCTGATTGGCGGGTCCCGGGAGTCGGACCCCGCCAGTCAGCTTTAGCAGTCAGGGCTACTAATCTTATCTTCCTCTTCAGCCGCGGCGGAGGTCCTGTCCTCTCGATGTTGTGCGCGGCGCATAGCGCTGTGACGTCATGCGCTGCGCACAGTGCTTGACGTCAGGACCTCCGCTGCGATCCTGAACCAGGAAGGTAAGTACAGTCTGTTACTATAGTAACCGGGTCCCGCGGCCCGAGTTACTATAGTAACTTTTTATTGATGTGGTGCGGGGGGCCGTGGGCCCCCTGGCTTCGGGGCCCGGTCGCAATTGCGACCGCTGCGACCCCTATAGCTACGCCACTGACTGTACGCCCTATTGCGGGAATGTACTGTGAATCAGGACGTACAGTCACGCCCAATAGCGGGAAGGGGTTAATGACTATGTACATCTTTGAATGGATTTTTTCTTATTAATTAAATGTTTTTTTTGTTCGGAACTTTTCGGAAACACAAAGCACCCACTCTCTGCCAATGTGTCAGTTCAACTGAACTGTCGGAATCGGTTGAGAGAGAACGATATAGCTTCTATGTATACATCATACATAGAAGCTGAATCGTAAAAAGTAAAAAACTATTTTAAGAAACGTCTCTTAAAGCATAAAACATTGATTTAATAAAAAAAAAAAAAAAATCCATTCAAAGGTGTACATAACATTTAAAGCCAAAAATGTAATTGTCTTAGGCCTGATTTACACGAGTGTGTCCGTTTTGCGCATGCAAAAAAACGTGGCGTTTTGCGTGCGCAAAATTAAGAGCTGCGTGTGTCATCAGCGTATGATGCGCGGCTGCGTGATTTTCGCGCAGCCGCCATCATTATGACACTCCGTTTGGATGTTTGTAAACAGAAAAGCACGTGGTGCTTTTCTGATTACATTCAGAGTTTGACAGCTGTTGCGCGAATCACGCAGTTCGCACGGAAGTGCTTCCGTGCGACATGCGTGAAAACACGCACCCATTGACTTCAATGGGTGACTGATGCGCGAACAGCGCACAAAGAAAGGACATGTCGTGAGTTTTACACAACGCACTCACGCTGCGCAAAATTCACGCACGGTCTGCACTGCCCCATAGCCTAATATAGGTGAGTACGACACGCGTGAAAAGCACGCACGTCGCACGCGCGTATATTACGCTCGTGTAAATGATGCCTTAGGCTGGGTTCACACGTGGCGGAATTTCACTTAAATTCCGCTGCGGACACTCCGCAGCGTTAATCCGCAGCGGAGCCGTTTGTCCATTGACTTACACTTTAATTTAGCAGTGTTCGTTTAGACGAGGCGTAAAATTCCGCTGCGGAGCATAGGCTGCGGAGCGGAATTTGGTGTCCGCAGCATGCTCTGTCTGTTGCGGAGCAGTGGCGGACTCATGGCGGAATTTCTCCATTGACTTCAATGGAGATTCTAAGTTCCGCAATGAAGTCCGCAGCTGTCATGCACATGTCATGTGTGCTGCGGATGCGTCTTGCTTTTTTAACTTGACATTTCTTCATTCTGGCTGGACCTATGTATTTCTAGGTCTACAGCCAGACTGAGGAAGTCAATGGGGCTCCCGTAATGACGGGAGCGTTGCTAGGAGACGTCAGTAAATAGTCACTGTCCAGGGTGCTGAAAGAGTTAAGCGATCGGCAGTAACTGTTTCTGCACCCGGGACAGTGACTACCGATCCCAATATACATGTATCTGTAAAAAAAAATGAAGTTCGTACTTACCGAGAACTCCCTGCTTCTGTCTCCAGTCCGGCCTCCCAGGATGACGTTTGAGTCTAAGTGACGGCTGCAGCCAATCACAGGCCAAGCACAGGCTGCAGCGGTCACATGGACTGGCGCGTCATCCAGGGAGGTCGGGCTGGATGCCGAAAGAGGGACGCGTCACCAAGACAACGGCCGGTAAGTATGAAATTCGTTTACTTTCACTAGGGAAAGTGCTGTCCCTTCTCTCTATCCTGCACTGATAGGGAGAAGGGAAGCACTTTTCCCGCAGTCCGCAGCAGCTAGTCCGCATCAATTTACTGCACATTTTGTGCAGATCCGCAGCCGTAATCCGCAACCCGGATTAGGTGCGGCATTGATGCGGACAGTTGCGGAGGAAATCCGCCACGTGTGGTCATGCCCTTAGACAGGTTAAAAATACTAGGGGTTATTAGAAGATGATCAGACTAGTCAGGAGCTGCTCCTTCTCGGAGAGGTTGGCAGCATAACAGAGAATGTTATAATGCCAAACACTCAGAGAAGGAGTAGGATCTATAAAGTTAGCAAAAAATACTTAGACTAGAAATATGCAGCAATTTACTGCTTATTTTCAATTTAAGTAAACTCTAGGAAGGTACTGATACTTTTTATAAAGATTCAGCTAGTAGGAAATATTTAGGACAATTCTCTCCTGTAGATGCAAAATAGCTCTCATCCATAAGAGAAAATGCTGCCCCTCTAGTGTAAACACTATTGTTGTTGTTGTTTTTAACCAGTTCAGGACCGGGCTATTTTGAGCCTTCAGGACCAGACACCGTTTAGCCATTTTCAGCACGCGTTAGTTAAACGGCTATAACTTTTTTATTTGTTGGGCTAGCGACTTGATTTTTGCGATTGTTTGTTTTTTCCGTAGACAATGCAGGTTTCTTTTTTTTTTGCAAAATCTCTTTTTTATTAAACAAATAAACAATACATACAAGGGAAGACATCAATCAATGCAAGTCAGATAACAGGTTGTGCATTATGATAACAGAGCGTAAATACATATATTGGGTGTAAATACGTAAATCTGAAAATGATGTCGAGTAGACACCGCATAGGAAACAACATCCTCACAAAACAGGCTAAACCCCTACATCTCCTGAACTGACATGCATCCCAAATACAGGTACAAGATAGATGAGACATAACACAGGGAAAAAGAAACATGGAAATGGCATCATCCGGTGTCACGCACTTATGCTATATTTCAATATTACATTAGGCAAAAAGATGCAAACAGTACTTGAGAGGCCTCTAAATGAATAACAAGGTGTGTGGGTTCATGGAGGCAGTATAGGCAGGACTCACCGTACTCATAGAGATAGTATAAGACGCACAGTGTACTCTCCCCTCAGATATATATCAGACCCCTTCCCCAAACAATCCGAAAGTACATACATCATATAATCTACCCGTAG
This sequence comes from Rhinoderma darwinii, assembly GCF_050947455.1. Taxonomy (NCBI): domain Eukaryota; kingdom Metazoa; phylum Chordata; class Amphibia; order Anura; family Rhinodermatidae; genus Rhinoderma; species Rhinoderma darwinii. The sequence goes on from NC_134696.1 coordinate 71,822,742, forward strand.
AAATGAGCGGAAAAACAGGTCATGTTAGGTCTTGTAACCCCCCCCCCCGGCCAGTCAGGGTTTCCACATCTTTAGATATTTGTCCCTCGAGTGATTTATCCAGGCAGCCAATTCCTCCAATCTACAAATCTGATGCACTTTATCTAACTATAGCTCCACCGTCGGCGGGTTAGACTGTCTCCAAAAGGTAGGGACCAGCATTTTAGCAGCGGAGATCATGTGAGTCGGGAGACTATGTACAGACACAGTAAAGTCAGGTAGGGGCAGCCAAAGCAGTAACAGTGCTGGAGTCAGTGTAATAGTTGTAGAGCAGACGGAGTTGATTATTCTTTCAACACCCCTCCAATAACTTGTCATTTTAGGGCAGGACCACCAAATGTGAAGGTAGGAGCCCGGTCCCTCATGGCACCTCCAACAGGAATTATCAGTGACTAATCCAATAGAGGCTAGGGAATCTGGGGTTCGATACCAGCGCGTAACCAGTTTGTAGGAATTCTCTTGTATGCGCACACATGGAGAAAACCCCTGGGCGGCTTTCAATATAAACTCTACTTCAGATTTGGAGAAAGACAATCTCAACTCCTTTTCCCACTTTCTCACAAAATGGGGTTTTTGAGAGGATGTCTCCAATAAAATGCCTTTATATAATTTAGACAAAACTTTAGCCGGGGTGGCCGGCAATAATATATAATTTTCCAAACAGGTCGGATCTACTTTTAAAGGTGTTGACTGAGCTTTAAACATAGCAATGGTAGTTGTGTAATCTGCCAGTTGTATCGCATTTGGTTGCTTCAGATCCCGTCCCTTAAAAACCGAGGACAAGTCAGGCGGCCCGTCCGGCCCCCTCAATTCTGATATTCGTACCTTGTGCAAGCACCGCCAAAAATCTGCTGTTCTATCGGGTGATCTACCCAAAAAGGAGGGCAGAACGCTCAAGGGAGCAAGGGGCGAAAGGAGTTTTACTGACATGTTTAAGGCTCTTGCCTTGTGACACACCTCAATCGCCCCCCTAGTGACTGGGCTCAAGTTTCCCTTTGGAGAGTGCAAGGCAGATCGAACCCATAGCAAACTAAGCAACCCAGGTCCCATAAGGGCTCTTTCCATAACCACAGATAAAGAGGTATTGCCCCCATCTGCTAGTTGCGTCCAGCGGACTAAATGGTTAGCTATAAAATATGTTTCCAGGTCGGGTAAAGAGATGCCCCCTTGTTCCTTCTTTTGTATCAGAAAGGAGTATGCTAATCTGGGCCGCTTAGAATCCCATAAAAAGGAAATGAACAGGGACTTGAAGTTCCGAAAGTAACTCTTTGGAACATCTATTGGCAAAGCACACAGCAGATACATAATCTGCGGGAGTATGTATGTAGCGAGTATGTTCTTTCTGCCAAACCACGACAGAAACGGTAAATTAATGGATAACAATTGCTTCCGGATCTTGGCAAAGAGGACCTAATAATTAAGATTAAAAAGCTCCCTCAGGTCAGCAGGTATCATAACCCCCAGAAATTTTATAGCCCTAGGTGGCCACTTAAAAGGGGTGCAATTTTGTAATTTAAGAATGGTCTGAGAGGAAACATTAATGTTTAGCGCTTCCGACTTGCTAAGATTTATTTTGAAATTGGAGACAAAACCAAACTCATCAAACAGTGTCAGTATGTGCGGTAGGGCCAACAACGGGTTAGTGATGAAGAGAAGGAGGCCGTCGGCAAATGCTGCAATTTTATGCTCTACAGCCCCAACCTTCACTCCCTTAACCTCTTCATGTTGTCTAATATGTAATAGCAGTGGCTCCAGTGCTAAAATAAAAAGAGCCGGGGAGAGGGGACAACCCTGTCCGGTACCATTTTTTATGAAGAAAGGGGCGGACAACAGTCCATTTACTCTAATTTTGGCTGAGGGCTTTGAGTATAGGGAAAATATAGCTCGTATAAAGGGCAAGGGAAACTTAAATTTTTCTAGGGCGCTCTGAATAAACCTCCAGTCGACCCTGTCGAAGGCTTTTTCGGCGTCAGTTCCCAATAAAACAAGAGGGACTCCCTTCTCTCGTGCAAAGTGTATCGCATTTATAACTCTAGAGATATTATTCTTCCCTTCCCGCCACGGGACAAAACCCACCTGCTCCTCTGCTATCAATTTCGGTAAGAATTTAGCTATCCTACTAGCCAATAATTTGGTCCACCACTTCACATCAGTATTTAACAACGAAATCGGTCTATAGCTTGCACAATCGTCAGGACTCTTTCCTTCATTAGGGATGAGAGTAATGAAGTCTTCCAGAGCCTGCGGCGGGAGGGAAGCACCAATCAGGAGAGAATTACAAACCTCCATAAATTGTGGGAGAAGTATGTTACAGAATTTTTTGTAATACGTAATGGGCAGACCGTCTGGCCCTGGACATTTCCCTGAGGGGATGCTAGTTAGACTAGTCTGCAATTCTTCCAGCGTGAAGGGAGCTAACAGGGATGCACTTAGGCTGTCTGATAATTGGGGGAAATTCAGTTTATTTAGAAAGGACCGTACCGCTGCATCTCGGTCTTTGTGTACAGAAGCTAATGGACTCGCTAACCCCTGAGAATCCAAGTAGTATAGGTTAGAGTAAAACTGCCTAAAGGCTTCAGCGACCTGTGGGGTGGTAGAGACCCGCTGACCCGAGGCAGTCCTAACAGAGGACACAAAGGATTTCTCCGTCTGTGTCTTAAGCATTTTAGATGTCAATTTTGAACCCCTGCAGGTATATACGACATTTGAGTCTCTGGAAAGACTTTGCTGCCTGAATATTTAGCATATCTTTAAGTTGATGTCGGAGGGAATCTAAGTCTGTGCGAAGGGAAGCTGTCATAGTTTGTTGGTGCAGTCGTTCAAGGGCCGAGATCTGCGCCAGCAAAGAATGCAATTTCTTAGTCCTGTCTCTCTTCAGACGAGAGCACAATGCAATAAATTCCCCTCGGATAAAAGCCTTATGGGCTTCCCATACCACGGGCGCTGCAACATCAGGTGTTCTATTGAGACGGAAATATTCTTCCAATTTTACTCCCAGGGCCCCCGTGTGAACCTCATCTGAGAGTACTGTGTCATTAAGCCGCCAAGACCATGATCTGATGGATAGGTCCCGAACGTGAATTTTAGCTAGCACCGGGGCATGGTCTGAAACTGTAATATGCCCTATAGAGGCCGATTGTAAATTCGAGAGGTGCGACGTAGACTTAAAAATGTAGTCTAGTCTATATACTATATATACTAGATAATATACTTTATGTCTATGGGAATAGAAAGTATAATCTCTATCCTGTGGGTGAGATAATCGCCATACATCAGTCAGTTGGCAATTGTATAGCATCAGTTTAAGTTTGTGCATAGCTCGATGAGTGAACACACGGGCGGCCGAGTCAAGATCAGATTCCAGCGCCACATTCAGGTCCCCTCCCACAACTATCATCCCTTCCCCAAAACCCTTAAGTATTCGCAATGTCCTCAGCAACCAAGGAATTTGTTTATCATTAGGGGCATATAGACAAGCTAAAGTCATTTTGATGTTGCAGAGAGAGCCCTTTAGAAGAATATATCGGCCTTCCGGATCAACTTTTGAAGTTTCCACTTTAAACGGAAAATCTTTATGGTTACCAACAGACACACCTCTAGAAGCTGATGTGTGAGTACTATGAAACCACTGGCTGTATGAGGACAGTGGTGAGCGAGGTATCCGCTTGTGGCGAAAATGAGTCCCCTGCAACATCAAGACGTCTGGATTATCCTGTCTAAGCACGGTGAAAACCTGGGACCTCTTTTGCGGCGTACTAAACCCATTCACATTTAGTGTCAGAAAAGTAATCGGGGCCATGACCCAGTCAAAAAACTGTCAGCTTCAGAATATAATGCAGGCGTGAGCACCGGATAAATGCAAAACATACATATAACTATATACAAATGAGAGAACAAATAGAAATGTAATAAGGCAGCGACATTCCAGAGAAAATATGGGATTAGGGGGGCACCTCCCATCCCACAGATAGTGCCCCGTATCTTAAAATTCTGCAGCCTAACTATAGAGTTGCGCGGGGGTGAAACGAGGAAACCAACCTCATTCAATGTTAAGAGAGAACACAAACTTCTATATAAGCAGCAAATCATATGCAGTTGAAGGAGGGTGAATATAATGATGTACAATAGGAGAAGCAGCGGCTATAGGCCGCACAAGGCGACCCACAGCCGCCCGCTCCGACACCCCGAGGGTAGCATGGCAGGCCCCCAGAATGTTATATAATAATGACACAATGGCAGAACATAAACCTTACGCCAACATCAGCAATAAGCAAAGGATAAACACTGGGTAACTCCCCTACAGTGGGGACCCCGCATGGGCTCAGGGGGCTTCCGGGTGGTGATCCAAACCTCTCCTGGTGTTGCTGCGCGGGGCTTTAAACTTCTGGGGTTTCTGCCAAGCGTGCAGATCAGAGATCTCACATGAAGGAACATCTCGCTGTATCGGCATCCAGTCCGGTATGTCAATTTTTTCCATGCCTATTTTCGAACAGGCTTTAGAGAGGTCCTCTGGCGTCCTGATGGTAATCTGGCGACCCTCCCGCAGAATAGCCAGGCCAAACGGGAACAGCCATCGTATGGGTATCTTCCTCAGCCTCAAGGCTTCGGTCAAGGGCTTCAGCCGTCGCTTGGCCAAGGTGCTGGCAGCCAGATCTTGGAAGACCAATATCTTATTATCCTCAAACGATAAGTCGGGAATCATTCATGCGGCCGAGAGGATGGCCGCCGTGTCCAAAAAATTGAGCAGGCCGCAGATAACATCTCTGGGAGGATCATCCCGGGACGGTTTAGGTCGTAGTGCTCGATGTGCCCTCTCAATAATAACCTATGCCGCTTTTTCTTGGCCCAGTATGGTCGAGAAAATGATCTTCACCGTGGGCAGAATCTCCTCCGTGGAGACAGTCTCTGGGATGCCTCGCAGCCTAACATTTTTCTGCCTGCTGCGATTCTCCTGATCTTCAAGTTGTAGGTAAGTGTGGTTTAGGTGTGAGAATTGCGAGGCCACGGCCCCTTGTAAGGCCTCCACCTGTTGGATAATGGCGGATTGAGTGTCCTCCAGTACTGCCACTCTTTGCCCCACGTGCTGTATGTCCGCTTTAATGGAAGACAATTCCTTTAGGACTGGGAACATCGCGCTAGCCAGGGCTTTCTTCAGGAAAGCTCTAGTAATGGGTAAGGGAGCTGACCCACCTCCAGCATGCGAGTGCGTGCAGGAGCTTTCATCGTCGGAATCGTCACCTCGACACTCTTCCGGCGGGTTCGATTTGTCCGGCGCCATCTTGCTTTTCCCGGCCGGGGAGAACTGCTTCTTGTGGAGGAATTTCTCCATCTCCGACTGCGCTTTACCGGCTTTCGGTGCCCTCCGGGAATCACTCGACTTGTCCCGACTCGTACGGACCATTGTCGTGAGGTTAACAGCCCTCCAGCTGTAGAAATCTGTGTCTCAGTGAGGAGCGCCGGGATCAAGCGACCATCTCACAGTGCGGTTCGCAGGTTTCTTTTTTTTTTTTTTTTAGCATTTTTATACACATCCTTTTTGCTATTTTAGAATTTTTATTCTTAAAGTTTAAAATAGTAAAAAAAAAATAAGCTTTTTTACTTTTTCAGCTATTTTTTGGTAATAGCATAGATTTACCCTAAAATAGACCTTTTATTTGTGATCGTCATTGTCTACCGTAAGTTTTAATATATTACATGTCTATATTAGGGTAATTGGGTCTGGGCTAGCGTTATGACAATGATTGGCGTGGGAATGTTTTTTTTTTGGGCGTGGGTATTTTATGCGTATTTATAATAATTTTTTATTTTTTTTGCATTTTACTTTGCTTTTTTATTATTATGTTCTGTCCCTCAAAGGTAAAAAAAGACCTTTGGGAAACTTTATATATATATTTTTTCTTTCTTTTACACCATGCTTTTCCACTGTAACTGGAGCTGCACAGCAGCCCCAGTTACAGGGGAAATCAGCCCTCTCATAGTGACGATTGTCACTGATCGGGCTGTGCTGGGTCTAGTAAGACCCAGCAGCAGTCTGTCACTAACGGCACCCGCCGATCATGTGACCAGCGAAAGCTGCTTCTATCTTCTCCTCAGGGTCCCCAACAGTCACTGACAGCCGGAGACCCAACATTCAAGTTAAAACCTGCGCCGTAAAAAGTCTATGGCGCGGGTTTTAAGGACCCTGACCTCTGGCCATAAAAACACAGCCAGCGGTCGGGAACCAGGAAATCAATAAAGATTAGGGTTCTGGTAGGCCAACCACATGTATTTCCTTGGTGTGGCTGATAGAGTTATCAGCCACACCAAGGAAATACATGTGGTTGGCCTACCATGAGTATGTTTTAAGGCTCTTTAAAGAGTTTGAGCTGACTGGGTAGCTACCTATCCTAGGCACTAGAGACACAATTTTCAGCCTTCTAAAGGAGCGCAATTTTGAATACTTTTCCCAGAGAGAATTGCCTTAAACACTTCCAGACTACCAGCTGGATCTCAATGCAAAATGTAATATACCTCTTTCACACGGCAGTATTTTGGTCAGTATTTTACATCAGTATTTGTAAACCAAAACCAGGAATGGGTGCAAAACACAGAAAAAGTGCAAATCTTTTGTTATACTTTTTCTCTATGTGTTAGGAAACATCCATCCCTTTAACTCCTTCCCTCTTTAGCCACTTTTGACCTTCCTGACAGAGCCTTATTTTTAAAATCTGACATGTTTCACTTTATGTGGTAATAACTTCGGAATGCATTTATCTATCCAATCGATTCTGAGATCGTTTTCTCGTGACACATTGGACTTTATGTTACTGGCAAAATTTGCTCGATACATTTAGTATTTAAATGTGAAAAACGCCAAAATTTAGCGAAAAATTGCAAAATGTATCTGCTTGTAAGACACACAGTTATACCACTCAAAATAGTCGCTAATTAACATCCCCCATATGTCTATATTAGATTGACATCGTTTTTTTGAACATCCTTTTATTCTTCTATGACTTTACAAGGCTTAGAACTTTAGCAGCAATTTCTCACATTTTCAAGAAAATTTCAAAAGGCTATTTTTACAGGGGCCAGTTCAGTTGTGAAGTGGCTTTTAGGGCCTTATATATTAGAAACCTCCAAAAAGTCACCCCATTTTAAAAACTTCACCCCTCAAAGTATTCAAAACAGCATTCATAAAGTTTCTTAACCCTTTAGACGTTTCACAGGAATTAAACCAAAGTAGAGATGAAATTTACAAATTACATTTTTTGTTGTTGCTCAAATTGATTTTTAATCAATTTTTTTTGTAACACAAAGTTTTACCAGAGAATGCAACTCAATATTTATTGCCAAGGTTCTGCAGTTTTAGGAAATATGTGGCCCTAGTGTGCTAATGGACTGAAACACAGGCCTCAGAAGTAAAGGAGCACCTAGAGGATTTTGGGCCTCCTTTTTATTAGAATATATTTTAGGCCCAATGTCGGGTTTGAGGGGCTTTTGCGGTGCCAAAACAGTGGAAATCCCCCAAAAGTGACCCCATTTAGGAAACAACACCCCTTAAGGAAATGTTCTAGGGGTATAGTGAGCATTTTGATCCTACAGGTTTATTGCAGAAATTATTGGAAGTAGGCCGTGAAAATGGAAATCTACATTCTTTCAAAGAAAATGTAGGTTTAGATATTTTTTTTCTCATTTCCACACCGACTAAAGGAGAAAAAGCACCACAAAATTTGTAAATCAATTTCTCCTGAGTAAAACAATACCCCACATCTGGTCATAAATGTCTGTTTGGACACACAGCAGGGCTCAGAAGGGAAAGAGCGCCATTTGGCTTTGGGAGCTCAAATTTAGCAGGAATGGTTTGCGGAGGCCATGTCACATTTGCAAAGCCCAAAAAGTGACTCCATTTAGGAAACTACACCTCTTGAGGAATTCATCTATTGGTGTAGTGGTCATTTTGACCCCACAGGTTTTTCATAGAATTTATTAGAATTGGGCAGTGAAAATAAAAACAATCCTTTTTCTTCAATAACACGTAGCTTTAGCTCAAAAGTTTTCATTTTCTCAACAAAAAAAGGAAAAACAGAAACCCCAACATTTGTAAAACAACTTCTCTGGAGTACGGAAATACCCCATATGTGGTCATAAACTTCTGTTTGGACACATGGCAAGGAACAGAAGAGAAGGAGCCGCATTTGGCTTTTGGAGCACAGATTTTGCTGGATTGGTTTCTTGACACCATGTCGCGTTTGCTAAGACCCTAAGGTACCAGAACAGTGGAAACTACCCAAAAGGGACTCCATTTGTGATACTACACCTCTTTAGGAATTAATCTAGGGGTGTAGTGAGCAGTTTGACCCCACAGCTCTTTCCTAGATTTTATTTGAATTGGGCAGTGAAAATAAAAATTACATTTTTTTTCCAATAAAACGTAGCTTTAGCGCAAAATTTTTAATTTTCTCAAAAAATAAAGCAGAAAAAGAACCCCAACATTTGTTAAGAAATTTCTCCCGAGTTTGGCAATACCCCATATGTGGTTATGAACTCCTTTTTTGGCACACGGCAGGGCTCAGAATGGAAGGAGTGCCATTTGGCTTTCGGAGTACAAATTTTGCTGGATTGGTTTATGGTCGCTATGTAGCATTTGCAAAACCCCTGTGGGACCAAAACATTGGTAACCCCCCAAAAGTGACCCCCATTTTGGAAACTACACCCCTCAAGGTATTCACCTAGGGGTTTAGTGAGCATGTTAACCCCGCAAGTGTTTTGCATAAATTAGTTTGCACTCGATATTGCAGTGTGAAAATGTGATTTTTCAATATATATGCCAATATGTGGTGCCCAGCTTGTGCCACCATAACAAGACAGCTCTCTAATTATTATGCTGTGTTTCCCGGTTTTAGAATCACCCTACATGTGGCCCTAATCTTTTGCCTCAACATTTGACAGGGCTCAGGAGTGAACGAGTACCATGCGAAATTGAGGCCTAATTTGGCGCTTTACACAGAATTGGTTCACAATTGCAGAGGCTTAGATGGGAAATAATAAAAGAAATCCCCCAGAAGTGACACCATTTTGGAAACTACACCCCTCATTTATTAAGGGGTGTAGTGAGTATTTTCACCTCACAGGTCTTTTCCATAAATAAATGTGCTGCGAATGGTGTGGTGCAAAGTAAAAATTTTCATTTTTCCCCAGATATGCCAATTCAGTGGCAAGTATGTCGTGCCCAGTTTATGCCACAGGAGACACACACCCCAAAAATTGTTAAAAGGGTTCTCCTGGGTATGGCGGTGTCATATATGTGGAAGTAAACTGCTGTTTGGGCACACTGTAGGGCTCAGATGGGTGGAAGCGCCATTTGGCTTTTGAAGCGTAGATTTTGCTTGGTAGTAGTTTTGTTTGAGTATTACTGGTGTTTCCGTTTATAATGTGGGGGCATATGTGAGCTGGGCAGAGTACATCAGGGGCATAGTCAGGTGGTATAATAATGGGGGGGGGTACATGTAAGCCGGGCAGAGTACATCAGGAGCATAGTCATGTGGTATAATAATGGGTTAAACAATAAAATGATCCATAGATGTGTGTTTCGCTGTGAAGCAATTATTTCTGCACAGGCCGGTGTCGCACTGATAAACGGTGTCTTTACTTATCCCCCTATCACACTCTGCACCTTTGCAGTTTGGGGAATTTTGCTAGGAAGTGTTTTCATGGTATAATACGGGCACCCTCGCTTCTAGCAGATATGTTTGGGCCCTCCCCTTCCTGGTTCCCTAATTTTAGGACCCCGATAAATCGCCTCTTGAAACAGACTAAATGTTCCCCTCTGATCTGCACAAGCACATATTTTTTATTTCCTGACTTATGGAAGCCTTAACTAATTGTATTTTTTCATAGACGTAGTGGTATTAGAGCTGTAGTTATTATTGGTACCATTTTAGGGTACATACCACTTTTTGATCACTTTATCCTATTTTTTGAGAGGCAAGGTGACCAAAAAACAGCAATTCTGGCATAGTTGTTTAGGGTTTTTTTTATCCAACGTTCACCATGCATTATAAATTACATGTTACTTTTATTCTGCGCGTCAGTACTATTCCGGCGATACCTAATTTATAGCACTTTTTTATGTTTTACAACTTTTTACACAATAAAATTACTTTTGTAAAAAGAATGTCTTTTTTCTGTCGCCATTGTGAGAACCATAACTTTTTTAATGTTTAGTAGACGGAGCTGTATACGGGCTTGTTTTTGCGAGACGAGCTATAGTTTTTATATCCACCATTTTTGGATAAATGCGACATTTTGATCACTTTTCATTTCAGTTTTTGCAGGGCAAAGTGACCAAAAACCAGAAATTCTGGCATTATTTTTTACGTTTTTTTACGCCGTTCACCGTGTGGAATAAATAACATAATTTTTTATTGTTTAGGCCGTTACAGTCGCGGCGATACCAAATATGTATGGTTTATTGTTTTTCAGTAATAAAGGACATGATAAGGGAAAACGGGTGGTTGTGTTTTATTTTATTACTTACAACTTTTATTATATTTTTTACAACTTTTTTTTACACTTTACTTTAGTCCCACTAGTGGACTTGAAGGTCCAACTGTCAGATTTTTTTTCTAATACATTGCACTACCTACGATACAGCTGACATCCGGGGATGATAGCACCAACTCAGCTTCTGAGCCGATGCCATGCATTTGTCGTAAGTATACGATATTTTTCGGGAAGCACTGGCTTTACATGTCGTATACTTACGACAAATGCCGGGAAGGGGTTAAGATTACCTTGACTACTAGTCTAGTTTCTGGGCGGTTCTGGTTTTATTTGTTCAGCCTATCCCTTTTCTCTGTCTTTCTTCCTATCAGGTGTAAGGCTTTATTCAGACGAACGTAAAATACGCGCGTGCAACGCGCGTGATTTTCACGTGCGTTGCCCGTAGCTATATTAGTCAATGGGGCCGTGCAGACATGGCAGCGTTTTTTTGAGCAGCGTTGCTCCGTTGCCAAAAACTCACAACATGTCCGTTGATTCAGCGTTTTCAACACATCACGCACTTCCGTGCGAACTGCGTGTTTGCGCAACAGCTGTCAAAAGGATGAATGTAAACAGAAAAGCACCACGTGCTTTTCTGTTTCCGAACATCCAAACGGAGTGTCTTTGCGATAAGCGAAGCCGGACAAGCGAACCGAACTTCACCGGGTTCGGCCGAACTCGATTTGGCCGAACCCGGCAAAAAAATTATAGGTACACGACGTCAGGAGATAGTCACTGTCCATGGTGCAGAAAGAGTTAAACTGTTTCAGCACCATGGACAGTGACTTCCGATCCCAATAAACATGAACCTGTAAAAAAAAAACGAAGTTCTGACTTACCGATAACTCCCGGCGTCTTCCTCCAGTTTGACCTCCCGGGATGACAATTCAGGCCAATTGACAGCTCTAGCCAATCACAGGCCAAGCACAGGCTGCAGCGGTCACATGGACTGGCGCGTCATCCAGGGAGGTGGGGCCCGATGTCGAGAGGCGCGTCACCAAGGACGCGTCACCAAGGCAACGGCCGGGAAGTTCTCGGTAAGTACGAACTTTTTCTTTTTTTAAACAGGTTTTTCGATATTGTGTTCAGCATTCACTGTCGAGGGTGCTGAAAGAGTTAGCTCTTTCAGCACCTTGGACAGTGACGGGCGTCGACTAGCCTCATCTCTATGATGGCGGCTGCACGAAAATCACGCAGCCGCGCATCAGACACGGATGACACACGCAGCTGTCAAATGGTTTTTGCGCGCGCAAAACGCCGCGTTGTTTGCGCGCGCAAAAACGCAACGCTCGTGTGAATCCAGCCTAAGGGTGGAGTAATTAACCGATTCAGGACCGGGCTAATTTGAGCCTTCAGGACCAGACACCGTTTAGCCATTTTCAGCACGCGTTTGTTAAACGGCTATAACTCTTTTATTTGTTTGGCTAGCAACGTGATTTTTGTTATGTTTTTTCCTTAGACAATGCAGGTTTCTTTTTTTTAATCATTTTTATACACACCCTTGTTGCTATTTTAGAATTTTTAGGCTTAAAGTTTGAAAATAATAGTAAAAAATAAGCTTTTTTTCGTTTTACCAATTTTTTCTGGTAATAACATCGTTTTAGCCTAAAATAGACCTTTTATTTGTCCTCGTCCTTTTCTACCGTAAATTTTAATATAATACATGTCTATTTTAGGGCAATTGGGTCAGGGCTAGCATTACGACAATGGTTGGCGGGGAATGTTTTTTTTGGGGTGGGTATTTTATGTGTATTTATTATTAATTTTTGTTGCAGTTTATGTTACTTTTATTTTGTTTATTATGATGGTCTGTCCCTCAAAGGTCAGAAAAGACCTTTGGGGGACTTTTTTTTTGCTTCTTTCACACCATGTTTTTCCAGTGTAATTGGGGCTGCACAGAAAGGGCTGTGCTGGGTTTAGGTCTAGTAAGACCCAGCAGCAGTCTGCCACTAACGTCATCCCGGCAATCATGTAACCAGTTACATGATCACCAGGACCAATAGAGGCAGCGAATGCTGCTTATATCCTCTCCTCAGGGTCCCCGGTAGTCACTGACTGACGGAAAACTGACATCGGGCAGCAAGCTAAAACATGCATAAATAGTCTATCGTGCAGGTTTTAAGGACCCCGACCACCGGCCATAAATACATAGCCAGTGGTCTGGACCCGGTTAAGCATGGGTTGCTTCTTGTTCTTTGCTTGTGAATTACCTTGCTGCATGTGTTTGGTCAAGCTTCTGACTAAACCCTGTACCTTTGACTATTTGGACTTTTTGGAACTGGACCTCTGCTTGTCTCTGGATTACCCCTTGCTTACGGATTTGGACTTTCTGCTCCCGGCTGGTACTGACCTCTGCTATTCCTGACATCCCCTAGCTTTGTGATTTGGACATTCTGTTTACCCTCTGGCTGTCTTGTTACATGTTCTGGTACTGCCTGCATTGCACCTCTTATCCAACACTGAACTGTGTTAAAACAATCCTAGTTCTATGCAGCAAAAACCATCCTGCCTTGCAGTGGGCTCTGGCGAAAACCATAGAGTAGCCTTAGACACTGTTGATCAGAGTTGTGACGGATTTGGGGTTGCGGATTTATTTGCACGCTCAGTCCTGACAATCTCCAGCAGCCTTTGGGGAATCGCTCACACAGTAAATCCATAAAACTTGCAACCTGGGAATTGCTCAACCAGCGATTCCATAACACTATGTAGGCTCCACTCGTAGTTTTGACTTACAAATACTGAAATAAAATACTGCCCTAAATACTGCCGTCTAAATGAGGCCTTAAGGTAAATTCACAAGCTCTGGATTTGCAGTGCAGATTCGCACTGCAAATCCTCAGAAAAGTGAAGTACTAAACATGTCGATGTGATTTTAAAAACCCCATCCACATGTAGCAGCAAAAATTTGTTTGGAAAAACGCACAGCATGTCAATTCTGTTGCAGACTTTCACAGCGGATTTTACCTCTTTTAATGTATAGGGGTAAAATCCTCAATGAATCTGCAGCAAAATCCACATGTAACACAAGCGTATTATGGTGCAGAATCAAAGTGCATTCACAGCGAAATCCGCAGAGGATTTATTCCGCTACGTGTGGACCTGCCCCTATATTTTTCACAAGCTAAATAGCTTCATGTTTTTGTTTTTGTTTTCCTTTAGGCCCAATGCACACGAACGTGCTTTTGCGTCCGCAATTCCCCCGATAATCCATGGGAGAATTGCGGCCCCATTCATTTCTATGGGGCCATGCACACGACTGTAGTTTTTACGGTCCGTGCATGGCCCAGGAGCCCGCACCGCAGAAAGAACGGACATGTCTTATTACGGCCGTCTTCTCCGGGCTCATTGAAAATAATGGTCGCGGCCATGTGCATGTCCCGCGATTTGCGGGCGGCTCGCGGCTGACAGTCCGCAGCCGGCCGACCCAAAAATCACGGCCGTGCACATGGCTACGGTCGTGTGCATGTGGCCTTAATCTAAATCATTATGGGCACATATACAGTACATCCGCAATTAAACATCATTCGTCCTAGGATTATTTACAATACCAGAATTTGTTATTGTATTTCCAATAAGCAAATATTTAAATATCATGAAATCCCCATAGCACATAGCCCCTAGCCCACCAAGGCTAGGTTCAGACCAGTGTTTGCCATTCCACTGTTCTGCTCCATCAAAGTAGCAGAACAATGGATAAACTGGAAGCTACTGTTTCGTTGCACCACAGACCCCACCGGTGGACGATGGTACCCATTGACTTTAATTGGTTCCGTGCCACACAGCCCCCTGTAGTTAGGGCAACACAGACGCTTTTTAGATAGTACCACAGTGCCTTCTGTAGATAGTGCCACAGTGCCCTCTGTAGATAGTTCCACACAGCCCCCTGTAGGTAGTGCCACACAGCCCACTCTAGATAGTGCTGCAGTGTCCTTTGTAGATTGTGCCACTGTTCCCTCTCTAGATAGTGCCACACAACCCACTGTAGATAGGGCCACAAGCCCTCTGTAGATAGGACCACACACAGCCACCTGTCAATAGTGCCACACACAGATCCCCATAGATAGCGCCACACCTCCTTGTAGATAGTGCCACACACTCCTGTAGATAGTACCAAATACACCCCTTGTAAATAGTGGCACACTACTCCCCATTTATAGATAGTGCCACACTTCCCACTTTGCTGATAGTTACATAGTTAGTACGGTTGAAAAAAGACACATGTCCATCAAGTTCAACCAAGGGATGGGAAAAGGGAAGGGAAACATTTCTACACATTGAAATAGGGGCTGATATTTTTTCATTCTAGGAAATTATCGAAGCCTTTTTTAAAGCCATCTACTGTCCCTGCTGTGACCAAAACTTGCGGTAGGCTATTTAATAGATTCACAGTTCTCACAGTAAAGAAGGCTTTTCGCCTCTGCAGGTTGAACCATTTTTTCTACAGACCGAGGGAGTGCCCCCTTGTTTTTTGAGGGGGTTTTACATTGAACAGGATTTCACCATATTTTTTTGTATGTGCCATTCATATATTTATATAAGTTAATCATGCCCTCCTTGTCTCTTTTCAAGGCTAAATAGGTTTCATTCTTTTAATCTTTTAATCTTAGTTTCTCCATGCCCCTTATTAGCTTCTTTGCCCTTCTTTGCCTCTTTTAATGCACGACAATATCTTGCTGGCCTTTGAAGAAGCTGATTGACATTGCATGTTGTTATTTCGTTTATGATCTACAAGTACACCCAGATCCTTCTCAACAAGTGACTCCCCGAGTATAGCTCCCCCTAGGACATATGATGCATGCAGATTGTTGGTACCCAGATGCATAACTTTACATTTATCTACATTAAACCTCATTTGCCAAGTGGCTGTCCAAACATTTAGTGTGTCCAAATGAGCTTGCAATTTATGAACATCTTACATAGACTGAACAAAACTACATAGCTTGGTGTCATCGGCAAAAATAGAAATAGTGCTATTAAACCCATCCTCTATATCATTAATAAATAAGTTGAATAATGGTGCTCCAAGCACAGAACCCTGGGGTACACCACTTATAACCAGGGACCATTTAGAGTAGGAATCATTGACCACAACTCTCTGGATACGGTCCTTGAGCCAATTCTCAATCCAATTACAAACTATACTCTCTAAACCTACAGTCCTTAATTTACCCATTAGACGTCTATGAGGGACAGTGTCAAATGCCTTTGCAAAGTCCAAAAACACTATATCCACAGCGGCCCCTCTGTCTAGGCTTCTGCTCACCTCTTCATAAAAACAAATCAGGTTGGTTTGACAACTTCTGTCCTTAGTATTATAAGTGAAAGGCAGCACGCTTTTACTATTTTTTGTCACATAATCCTGTATATAGTCCCTCAATACCCCCTCAAACATTTTTCCCATGATTGATGTTAAGCTAACTGGTCTTTAATTACCTGGGGAAGACCTAGAACCCTTTTTGAAAATAGGCACCACATTTGCCCTGCGCCAGTCCCTTGGCACCATACCAGTCACTGGAGAATCTCTAAATATTATGAAGAGGGGGACAGAAACTGAACTAAGCTCTTTAATAACTCTAGGGTGTAACCCATCTGGTCCCGGGGCCTTGTGCATATTTATTTTATTTAACTTTGCTTGGACCATATCTACATTTAGCCAATTCAGTATATTAATTGATGTATTAACAGCACTGGCACCGGCTACATCAGCTGCTCTCTCTTCAGATGTATATACAGAGCTAAAGAACCTATTTAGTAACTCTGCCTTCTCTTGATCCCCTGTGACCAACCCCCCCCCCCCATTACTACTATTTTGGGGTCCTACATGTTCAGACCCTGGCTTTTTTGCATTTAGATTTTTTTGTTTTACTATCCATGGCCACCTGCCTTTCATTTTGTATTTTTACAGATTTTATTAAGCTCTTTATAATTTACAAAGGCTACAGCAGTACCCTCGAATTAGTTTTTTTCAAATGCCCTTTTCTTTTCATATATTGCCCTTTTTACAGAAGGTGTAAGCCATGTGGGGTTTAATTTTAGTCGTTTATACTTGTTACCTATAGGAATAAATTTTCCACTATAATTATACAAAGTAAATTTTAACCCCTTAACGACATGTCACGTACTGGTACGCGGCACCCATTAAGGGGAAGTATGGAGCGGGCTCACGGGCTGAGCTCGCTCCATACACAGCGTTGATGGCTGTGTAACACAGCCGACACCTCACTGCAATGGGCAGAATCAAAGATCACTTTGATTCCGCCCGTTTAATACCTTAAATGCCGAGGTCAATTGCGACCGTGGCATTTAAATTGTTAGAATCCCCCCCCCCCCGCGTGGCACAATCAGCCATTTACAGTGGTTGTTATGGCAGCCTGGGGGCCTAATAAAGTATTTGATCCTTTAAAGTCAGGGGAACTACATGGAAGACAAAAGGTGTAAAGAGCTCTCTTAGGGGAGAGAGCACAGAAGATGGAAGGAGTACTGCATGGGACAGGGGGCATAAGGTGGCAGGAGCTCTTTGAGAGTAAGGGGTGCAGAAGGAGACGGGCTCTGTTATCCCCTCCCATAACAGAGCCCCTGTCTCCTTCTGCACCCCTTACTCTCACAGAGCTCCTGATACTGTCCGCTGGGCCCTGTGTCAAATCCTATCATGTGTGATACTGTCAGCTGAAAGCTGCGGCATGTTGGTCATGAAGAGAAGTTGGGGGGGTCCTAAGAAGAACATTTCACCTGGGGCCAATGAGCCTTTAGCTACGCACCTGTGCTCTGCCACTAGATAGAATTAGATACAGCGGCTTAACAGACAATATCACACATATGATAGAATTAGATACAGCAGTCAGCAAGACACATGATAGAATCAGATACAGCAGTCCAGCAGACAGTATTCTTATACGTACCCTCCTCGCTACTGGGTCCATTCGGCGTCATGACATTCTGCGTCGTGCACATATTGTTGTGATGTCGTGTCACTGAAAGGCGTCAGGACTCAGCGCTACACCCGGACCTGATTCTGGAGCGAGGAGGGGAAGAATACTGATACTGTAACAGGGGCCCCTACAGTTTACTACATAGGTCGAGGTTATGACCGTAACTGTTGATGAGCCCCCCTAGCTTTGTGGCTTGATCGCAACTGTGTCTACTGTGACCCCTGTAGCTGTAGATGTGACCCCTGTACTGCTCCCGGTAGTATCTCCTGCCATCACATTTAGTTAATAACAACCTAAAAATCGGAGTCTGACACACCACAAATTATTAAAAAGGTATACATTTATTAATTAATGACAATAAAACAACAAACATACAAGTTAAAATATAGAGATGATTACCACAGTACAGGTGGACACCAAACAGTGACATGCAAAAGATGGTGCTGTATCATAAAGGGGGCAATGGATGTAAAGTGAATTACAGGATGCACACTGCATGTACATGTATAAAGCCACATGGGGTCAAGAAAGTCATGCTCCCCCACTATTACATGAAACCTATGCATGAAAGTATAACTACAGCAGCCTAACAATCTAACAATCAAAGAAAGCAAGGAATGTATGTATAAATTTATATGGCATTGTCCAATGTTAGGTTTAAAATACCTAATGTTGTCTCGGCAAGATGCAATAGAACAACTTACCCATATTACAAACAGCACTGCCTGGCATCACACCCCAAAAATAAATAAATGTATACATACATTCATTTCTTTCTTTGATTGTTAGGCTGCTGTAGTTATACTTTCATGCATTGTTTTATGTAATAGTGGGGGAGCATGACTTTCTTGACGCCATATGGCTTTATGTCTGTATGGCTGTAATTCACTTTACATCCATTGCCCATTTATGATACAGTGCCATCTTTTGCATGTCACTGTTTGGTGTCCACCTGTACTGTGGTAATCATCTCTATAGTTTAACTTGTATGTTTATTGTTTTATTGTCATTAATTAATAAATGTATACCTTTTTAATAATTTGTGGTGTGTCAGACTCCGATTTTTAGGTTGTTGTTTCTAATAGTGGGTTTCCACACCGTTACCACCATGATTATCATGGGCCTATGTGCCCCTCGCCCTCAACACAATATATACCATTATGGGTTTATACTTATCATTTAGATTGGGGGATTTTGGTTGTTCTCCATATAGGTATAACATTACATTTAATTGTCTAGTGGCACCACATTTCGGGGGTACACTATTTAAAACAGAATACAACTGATGATACAAAATCAAGAGAAGAACTATAATATACAGGTTACTAGTAAGCTAAGAATCAGTGCTCAATGCCAACCATAAGCTTCAAAAGTAAATAAACTTTTACAGTGTATAAAAAGAAAGATAAAATACAAAAGAGGAAGACCCCGGCAGTTGGTAGGAATTATTAGCAATATATATATACAAGAAGCTGTTACCAGCAGGACAATTCCACTAACTCCAACTACCATTGATAATTGCATAAACAAATAAATAAATAGATTTGAAATTTATTAAGCTCCTTGGAGCAAAAAAGAGAAGAAAACTAACTACACTAGTTCATTTAAAATGTCACCTCCATTTACAATTGAATAGACTGTGCACTAAGTGTATGTATCTCAGTTGCAGTGCCGCTCCTGGCTGCAGCCCACCGAGTCAGACACTCTGCATATATGATAGGCAATGGAGGTAAGTTTTTGAATTAAAAGGTGAGTATTAGAGCCCCCCCCCCCCCCCGACATGTTTCGCTGTGCTAAACAGCGTCCTCAGGGGTTCAGGGGCTTTGTGAGATCGCGCCGAAAAAGACACGCTGTTTTAAGCTGTCACGGCGGAACAGCTGGAGAATCGCTTCCACCAATCACAATGCATCATGGTGGGCCGAGCCCCCATGACGCCATGATTGACAGTTTTGCCGGCCAATCGGTGATTTAACACCGAGGGCCAATGGGAGGGAGACCTGTGCCTCCAGCTAACGCCACGCAAGGGGGAGAGACCAAGACTCCGCCCCCCCCTCACGCCGTAACTGACACCCATAGTAAAACAAACAGGTGGGCGACGGAGGCATATGTTGGATAGTGCAGGGAGCCAAGAGCCGCTTGCTCAGTGTGGCACCGCAGACAATGGGCATGTCGACATCTGCCATGTCCCAAAATGGAACCCGTGCAGTGCATCAGGCTTTATTCTCATGTGGTAGCATCCCACATTTAAAGCAATCATACTACAGTGTGAAGTCCATATAGTGCACTGCTCACATACATCTATACTCAATAGGGCCTGTAATGCTTAGCGATAAGTAGAAGAACTAGGCAGCCATTACATATCGCCACTCTCACAGAATCGCACGGTGTGAACAAGCACCCATTACATGCACAAATGTATATGGAATCGCGTGGTGTGAACAGACGCCAATTGGATGCACAACTGTATATGGGATCCAAAGGGACCCAGCTCCGATTCGAACATTATATCTCCCACTGGTTATCATAAGGTCAATACATGTGCATATATCTCTCCCATGTCAATATAAATGGCGCAATCTCACAATACATTTTTAAAATAAGATAATAAAAAGACACTCAGAGTAGAAAACGTTTTCTCAATAATATATAGTATATTGTGTCTACTAGAGAGGGAAGTTATGCAAAAGGGCACCATACCCTACAATAGAGTTGGTAAGTAAATACAGTATATATGGTGGTAAGCCCAACCACGTTGCCTAAGGATATGTGCATCCATATGTGACACGTATCTAAAGCTAACAGAAATACTCTCATCAAATGAAATCTGCAAAATTGAAACCCTCATTAAGGCCAGTGGGGCTCAGAGTGTTGAGGCGATATATCCATCTGGCCTCTTCCTGCAATAATCTGCGGTCAAGATTGCCCGAACGTGGGCCCATCTTGACCAAAGACACACCCCAGAATTTCAGTGCCCGGGTATCACCACCGTGGAGAGAACGGACATGTCTCGACAGTGGCGTATCCTCCTTCCCAGTGATGGAAAAGCAATGCCGAGAAATTCTACTCCTAAGCTCCTGAATAGTCTTACCTATGTACAGTTTTGGGCATGGGCATTGAGCCGCATAAACCAGGCCACTGCTCTGACAGTTCATGAACTGTTTTATCTGATAGGTCTTACCATCAGAAGTATTAGAGAAATTTTTAGTGACGGGCATATAGGGGCAGAATGAGCACCTGCCGCACGGATGTGAGCCCGTGGTTGTTGTCTTAAGCCAGCATTTGGGAGTAGATGACGGTTTTGAATAGTGGCTGTGAACTAAATGTTCACGTAGGTTTTTCCCCCTTCTATATGTGACACTAGGGACTGGGGAGATCCGGTCATGTAGATCAGGGTCTGCTCTTAAAATAGGCCAATGTTTCTCCAGGATCTTTCTGACCTGGAGGGAACATGCGTCATAAGTCCCGATACATCTAATGACCGAAGTGGGCACAACGGAATTAGCATTTTTAGTGGATACTGATCCGCATAAGAGATCCTGCCTTTTTGTTGCTCTGGCCCTGGCGTAGGCCCTATGTAGGTGTTTTTTTGGGTAACCACGAGCCGTGAATTTATGAAAAAGACCGTCACACTCAGTTTCAAAGGATGCTTCATCCGAGCAGTTCCTTCTAGCTCTCAAGTACTGACCCACCGGGATACCCCTCTTTAGAGCCGGGGGATGGTGACTTTCCCAGTGGAGAAGACTGTTGGTGGCCGTAGGCTTACGGCTAATCGTGGTCTGGACACTACCATCAGAATCCAGAGATATCCGAAGATCTAGAAATATAATTTCTTTATGATGAATTTCATACGTAAATCTCATACCTATGGCATTGTTATTCAGTATAGACATGAAGTCCAGAAAGGCGGTGGAGTCTCCCTCCCAGAGTATCAAAATGTCGTCTATATAGCGACCCCAGAATAGTATGTGACTGGTGTAACAGAGTAGATCATCAGTGAAAACTATTGTGTCTTCCCACCACCCCAAAAATAAATTTGCGTAGGTGGGAGCACATGCTGTGCCCATAGCTGTGCCTTTCGTCTGGTGATAAAATTTTCTATCGAAAATAAAGTAGTTGTGAGTTAAAAGAAACCGTAAGAGTGACAAAACGAAATTATTGTGCATCTGAAATTGTGTACCTCTGGTGCTCAAAAAATGGGTGACTGCAGTGATGCCTAGTTCGTGTTGTATGCTTGTATATAAAGACTCCACGTCTATACTGGCAATTAGAGTAGATGAATTGACCTGGATATCCTGGATCCTGGTGATAGTGTCTTTGGTGTCCTTGAGATATGATGGCAGTGAAGTGACAAAGGATGACAATATCTCGTCCACATAGAGGCTAATGCCTTGGGTGAGGCTATCATTGCCTGATACAATGGGCCTGCCAGGGACAGGGCGAATGGTCTTGTGTATCTTAGGGAGTGCATAAAAAGTAGGGATTGTCGGACTGGAAATGAACATAGATTTAAATTCATCTTTAGTGATGATATTATGTGTCTTTGCCTCGACAAGGATAATTCTGAGTTCAGTAAGATAGTTGTCTGTAGGATTTTTGTCTAAAATGGTATATGTGGACTTATCGTCCAACAACCTATGTACCATTAGGACATAGTCTTTTTCGTCCATTACGACAATATTACCACCCTTGTCAGAGGGTTTGATGATAAGTTGTCCATTTTGACACAAGTCCTCAAGGGCTACTCTCTCCGTCGCGTTCAGATTACTGAATCTATTCTCTCTATTTGATCTAAATTTTTTCAAGTCTGCGCTCACCATCTTAACAAAGACGTCTATGTGAGCGTATTGTGAGAACAGGGGGGTAAGTTTAGATCTGGGTTTGAGAGATGAAAAGGGACCCTCTGCGACAGTGCCACCCACCTCGCTTTCAAGTAACAGTGTCTCAAGGTCACGTAAAGTCCTGACCTCCATCCCCGCAATACCACCGTCACCAGTTGCGCTGTTTTTAAAATATTTCCCCAAGGCCAATTTGCGGGCAAAGAGATTCACATCCTTGACCCAATTGAATTCATCGAAAGCGAGGACCGGAGTGTAAGAGAGGCCCCTACGTAAAAGGGTTTCATGGTGTAAACTAGGAACTTGACCCAGCACCAGATTGTGTTGCTAAATTGATTTGACATATTGGTACCGATTTCGCCTGAGTAGGAGGTCTCTTAGAGGAATTAAATTTAATATTCCTAATTTTACGCTTAGTTCCGATCCTGGAACTATTAGACTCGTCTGTACCCGAGATGTCAGATTCCGACAAATCAGTGGTTTATGCGGCTCAATGCCCATGCCCAAAACTGTACATAGGTAAGACTATTCAGGAGCTTAGGAGGAGAATTTCTCGACATTGCTTTTCCATCACTGGGAAGGAGGATACGCCACTGTCGAGACATGTCCATTCTCTCCACGGTGGTGATACCCGGGCACTGAAATTCTGGGGTGTGTCTTTGGTCAAGATGGGCCCACGTTCGGGCAATCTTGACCGCAGATTATTGCAGGAAGAGGCCAGATGGATATATCGCCTCAACACTCTGAGCCCCACTGGCCTTAATCAGGGTTTCAATTTTGCAGCTTTCATTTGATGAGAGTATTTCTGTTAGCTTTAGATACGTGTCACATATGGATGCACGTATCCTTAGGCAACGTGGTTGGGCTGACCACCATATATACTGTATTTACTTACCAACTCTATTGTAGGGTATGGTGCCCTTTTGCATAAATTCCCTCTCTAGTAGACACAATATACTATATATTATTGAGAAAACGTTTTCTACTCTGAGTGTCTTTTTATTATCTTATTTTAAAAATGTATTGTGAGATTGCACCATTTATATTGACATGGGAGAGATATATGCACATGTATTGACCTTATGATAACCAGTGGGAGATATAATGTTCGAATCGGAGCTGGGTCCCTTTGGATCCCATAAACAGTTGTGCATCCAATTGGCGTCTGTTCACACCACGCGATTCCATATACATTTGTGCATGTAATGGGTGCTTGTTCACACCGTGCGATTCTGTGAGAGTGGCCATATGTAATGGCTGCCTAGTTCTTCTACTTATCGCTAAGCATTTCAGGCCCTATTGAGTATAGATGTATGTGAGCAGTGCACTATATGGACTTCACACTGTAGTATGATTGCTT
This sequence comes from Rhinoderma darwinii, assembly GCF_050947455.1. Classification (NCBI taxonomy): domain Eukaryota; kingdom Metazoa; phylum Chordata; class Amphibia; order Anura; family Rhinodermatidae; genus Rhinoderma; species Rhinoderma darwinii. The sequence goes on from NC_134696.1 coordinate 71,846,429, forward strand.
TAAATGTGGGATGCTACCACATGAGAATAAAGCCTGATGCACTGCACGGGTTCTATGTTGGGACATGTCAGATGTCGACATGCTCATTGTCTGCGGTGCCGCACTGAGCAAGCGACTCTTGGCTCCCTGCACTATCCAACATATGCCTAATTCAAAAACTTACCTCCATTGCCTATCATATATGCAGAGTGTCTGACTTGCTGGGCTGCAGCCAGGAGCGGTACTGCAACTGAGATACATACACTTAGTGCACAGTCTATTCAATTGTAAATGGAGGTGACATTTTAAATGAACTAGTGTAGTTAGTTTTCTTCTCTTTTTTGCTCCAAGGAGCTTAATAAAATTCAAATCTATTTATTTGTTTATGCAATTATCAATGGTAGTTGGAGTTAGTGGAATTGTCCTGCTGGTAACAGCTTCTTGTATATAAAAAGAAAGATAAAAACTTGTGATTCAAATATAATTTTGTGAATAGGGGTGCATAATATATGAATATGAGATATGAGTGCAGTTTTGCATTCCACATTATAAGAGTACATAAGAGAGTGCGTGCTCTCCAAGAGTAGAAAATTCAACTGTGTGGGATAGCACTCATTTTTATCATGTTTTTTTCAATTTAGTAGAACTGATAGGCTGAATTTAACAGCTAATACTTGATCCATTACAATGATTAATGTGCAAACATGTTTCTGCATTTAATGTGCACACATGTCAGATGCTAAGAAGTCAAGCCTGTTACGAAAGGGCTGGACTCTGGAGCATGTGTGTCAGAAGCTGTATAGTGCCATTTATGGAATTATATGGGTTTGATTTGAAAGTATCACTTGTACTGTTTAGGTGCATTTCTGGCAATTTTTGGGTGCCTCTGTGTGGCAGGTATTTTGCGGGACACCTGTGCAGGCAAGGAAATATTTTGCATTACTTGTCTAGAACTGAGACTTTGGTAGACGCAAAGTCTTATATATATTTTCGAAAGTTTATTTGAAGCCCGATTTTTCATTGGTTTTAAAATCAGGGAATAGGCTCCGCCCCCTATTGATGACGTGGCAGCCCATAATTGGCTGCAACGTACATCATTCCTCGCTGAATTGCCTAACACAGCATCACTGCGATGTTGGCCACAGCGGGTTTACACAGAGGCAGGACAGTTGTCCTGTCTCGTATAATTGAGGGACTAAAATGCATGGAGAAGCAATGAGTAACTAAAAGAAGTTCATACGTACCGTTGAAAGTAAAAGAAGTTCATACGTACCGTTGTGTTGGTGACGCATCCCTCTTGACATCCAGCCCGACCTCCCTGGATGACCCGGCAGTCCATGTGACCGCTGCAGCCTGTGATTGGCCAGTGATTGGCTGCAGCAGTCACATGGGATGAAACGTCATCCCGGGAGGCCGGACTGGAGGAAGAAGCAGGTAAATTAACTTTTAATACTCTCTAATTATTATGCGGGTCGTGCTTCCATATAAATCCTATAGACATTTCCTAGCTTTTGCGGAGCCTTTCTACGGCACGGACACATTCCTGTAAATATACAGGAAGGTGTCCATGGGCAATAGAAGTAAATGGGTCCGTAATTACGTACGAATTCTGCGGTCGTTTGCATGGGGCCTTACAACACATAATCGGGTATTTAAATAGTGAGCTTTTACTCTATCTATACCGTAAGTCAACCTCCCGAGCAACGCCGGGTATAAAAGCTAGTGGTACTATATTTACATTTGGTTTTCAATGCCATAGTTTTATTTTTAGAAGTCAATGGTAAAAAATGCAGAAAAACACACTAAGGGACAATTATTAAGAGTTTTGTGACAGTTATCTGGCAGAAAATAGTCACAGATATAGGTGCATGCCTGTTTTGTGCAAAAATATTCAACTTTGTTATATTTTTTTCCGTAGCTTAACCAATTTTGACAATTTAACTGTTTAGTTTAGTATTAGGTTTGTTTAGTGTCAGGGAAACGTCAAAAAGTGTAGTTAGGTATAGCGTCAGGGAACTTAGCGTCAGAAATTCGTCACTGTATTCAAGTTTAGCGTTAGGGATCCATCACAGTAATTAGGTTTAGCGTAAGGGAAATTCACATAAAATCTAGTTCGATTTAGCGTCAGGCACCCGTCACCGTACTTAGGTTTAGCGTCAGGGAAATTTGGAATAATCTAGTCAGGTTTAGTGTCAGGGAAGCTTGGAATAATCTAGATAGGTTTAGTGTCAGGGAATCGTCGCCGTAGTTAGGTTTAGCGTTAGAGAAGTTCACATAAAATCTAGTTAGGTTTAGTGTTAGGATTCCTCGCCCTAGTTAGTTTTAGTGTCAGAGAAGTCCACTTGTTCTCTAAAAACAAAAAAAAAAACAGAACACGCTTTTGTGCTAGTTTAGGTAAAGTTTTGGAATTATTTTTTTTTGCTGTATATACAGTTTGTACGTGTCTAAGCACAACAAACATGTCCCAACGGACATTTGCTGCCGAAGAGGCGCATTCATTTCTTGACTCGAAAACAGACTAGTCAGATGGTGAGACTCTGTTTTATTTGTCGACCTCCTCATCCAGTGATGAAGAGGAGGGACACCCTAGGAGACACCCCAGGACCACCACCACAGTTTAAACCCCTGAGAGAAGTGACCCTGCAACAATTGATACCCCAGAGCAAAGTGACCCCATTTGGACACAAAAGACAGTAGATGTGATCCAGCGCAGAGAGAAATAAGTCCAATTTCCAGGTAAGTTAAAATGGAAACTCGTTCCGATTTTATTGGTATGACATAAAAAACACCAGGAGACTTGGCTCCTGCAGAGGAAAGGTGGATGAATGGAGAAAAAGTAGGTGTGTGGAGCCTACGCGTTTCAGACGATCTCCTCGTCCTTAATCATGGCTGAAAAATAAGTGATTTGACTGTTGGGGTGAGAACTTATATCCGGTTTGATGCAGGTGTATTAAATTGCGGTTCAGGAGACTGGAGGTGGAACGCAACCGCGTGACCAGTCTCTCGTCGTGTCCTATCCTCCGTCAAACCCAGATGTCTGTGATTCACAGCACCAGGACCCGAGATGAAATCGTGGTAAGTATATATGTGGCTATCTTATATATTTATTAATAGCAATCAGCTACGTCCATTTTGATCTTTGAAAAACGGGGGGGTTACGACATAAATATAAAGAGAACAAAATTATATGTATGTTTAGACTAGACCGGATATAAGCTCTAGATGACAAACACCCCATTCATCAAAATACGGTTTGGTGTGAAAAAGAATAGTGTGAATGCACCCTAGGTGCAAAAAATCTAAAAGAAAATAAAATGTGACTAGCACTGGCGTAATATATCTCCATGCATTTAAACTTTTGTTTTGACATCGAAGTAGTGTGGTGTACCAAAGTACAACAGATCAAATTTGGCAGTTTACGGTTGTTAGTTTACTACTACCTGTACAATGAGAATATATGGCCTGTAATAACCCTCTGACACCAGAAATAATGGCCATATATTATGGTATGGACGAATCTCACAACATTTACTACCCCTTGAGCTTGTTGTTGATTAAAGGCAAAAAACCTTTTTATTTATATATAATACACTTCATAGGTATACAGGGAAAACTTTTTTGTTTTAATCTGTTACTATGAACATTGTCTCGTTACAGAAAAATATCAAATCAATAGCAAAGTAAATGTTCAATTTTGAAGCTCGAACCCCTTATTTGATAAGTATACTAATATAAACATATTCTTATGAGCGGTAGTTTTCCCTGTATACCTATGAAGTGTATTATATATAAATAAAAAGGTTTTTTGCCTTTAATCAACAACAAGCTCAAGGGGTAGTAAATGTTGTGAGATTCGTCCATACCATAATATATGGCCATTATTTCTGGTGTCAGAGGGTTATTACAGGCCATATATTCTCATTGTACAGGTAGTACCACGATTTCATCTCGGGTCCTGGTGCTGTGAATCACAGACATCTGGGTTTGACGGAGGATAGGACACGACGAGAGACTGGTCACGCGGTTGCGTTCCACCTCCAGTCTCCTGAACCGCAATTTAATACACCTGCATCAAACCGGATATAAGTTCTCACCCCAACAGTCAAATCACTTATTTTTCAGCCATGATTAAGGACGAGGAGATCGTCTGAAACGCGTAGGCTCCACACACCTACTTTTTCTCCATTCATCCACCTTTCCTCTGCAGGAGCCAAGTCTCCTGGTGTTTTTTATGTCATACCAATAAAATCGGAACGAGTTTCCATTTTAACTTACCTGGAAATTGGACTTATTTCTCTCTGCGCTGGATCACATCTACTGTCTTTTGTGTCTCTACTGACGTGTGCCGACACGGGGATCCTGGCGCAACGGGCACCAAACTCATTCATTGCCCTAAGGTGAGCTGGAGGTTCTCTCCTATCTTTTTTCTCGACCCCATTTGGACGCCCACACCAGACAGTTATGAACCCCAAATCCCTGAGTACACGGGCAGCCCAGGGATCAAATTTAACACGGCAGAGATCAGTGAGATGGACTTTTTCAAGTTCTTTTTCAATGATGAGTTTATAGAGCTTATGGTGTCCCAGACAAATTTATATGCCCAACAGTATATAACCAAGAACCCCACATCATTTTATGCCAAATCCCAGAGGTAGACTCCTGTAAAGTTCTGTGGACTGCTCTTGAACATGGGGCTTCTGAAAAAGCCATCCATTAGGACCTACTGGAGCACAGACATCTTTTACCACACTCCGATGTACCGCATGGCCATGTCCAGGATGCGTTATGAGGCAATGCTTAGCTTCCTACATTATACTGATAATGAGCAGTGCCCACCCCGAGATGTCCCCAGTTTTGACCATTTATATAAACTGTGACCCCTTATTGACCATTTCTGTGCCCGGTTTGCCCAAGCATACACCGCCGAGAAGTGTATTTCTGTTGATGAGTCCCTGGTACATTTTAAAGGGAGGCTTCAATTCCGCCAGTACCTGCTGAGTAAGAGGGCAAGGTATGGCGTAAAGATCTATAAGCTGTGCGAGAGTGCAACAGGGTATACTTAAACATTTAGAATATATGAAGGGAAGGACACCAGTATTCAGCCCCCAGAATGCCCTCCCCCTTACTGAGCGTTAACGCCAAAATTGTGTGGGATTTGGTGCACCCACTGCTGGACCAGGGTTACCACCTCCTACCTGAATAATTTTTATGCAAGCGCCCCATTCTTCAACTGCCTCACTTCCAGAAGTACTGTGGCATGCGGCACAGCTAAAAAAAATATCAGAGGCCTCCCTAAGACACTGCTTGGGCAAACACTCAGAAGGGGTGAGAGCAGGGCACATTTTAGCAGCAACATATTGTGTCAATTACAAGGACAAGAGAGATGTCCTTGTATTGACAACAATACATGGCCACACCAGTACCCATGTACCTGTACGAGGTACCAGTAGAGAGACCCCCAAATCAGACTGCATCCTGGACTACAATAGGTACATGGGAGGGGTGGACTTGTCTGATCAAATCCTGAAGCCCTACAGTGCCATGCGGAAATCGAGGGTGTGGTATAAGATGCTGGCCGATCACATCATACAGAGGACATTGTACAATGCGTACGTGCTATGTTGATGTGCAGGCCAGAGGGGAACTTTCCTGGAATTTCAGGAGGTGGTTATCAAGAACCTAATTTTTAGGAACTATGAAGGGGGCACCCAGTACTTCTGGAAGCGAGACCACACGCATCGTACCAGGGCAACACTTTCCAGGAGAAGTTCCCCAAACTGGTGGGAAGAGAAAGAGTCAAAACAGGTGCAGAGTCTGCTATAAGAGTGGACACAATACATCAATGTGACACGTGTCCTGAAAAACCAGGGCTTAGTGTAAAAGATTGTTTTAAAATTTCCCATACAACCCTTGATTATTAATTTACCCTGATGCACTCTGCACAGCTTATCCCCCTCATAATTCCCTTCTGAGCCCTGACGTGTGCACAGGCAGCAGATAACAGACACATGTAGGGTATTTCCGTACTCAGGAGAACCCACATTACAATTTATAGGGTGTATATCTCCGGTGGTGCATGCTGGGCAAAATATATTGGACACTGAAATTGCATACATATATAGAAAATTGCAAATCTCACACTGCACCATCTGCTGCACATTACGTTTTAGAAATACTTGTGGGGTCAAAATGCTCACTACACCTTTAGATAAATGCCTTAAGGGATGTCGATTTTAAAATAGGGCCACTTATTGGGGTTTCAACTGTACTGGTACCTCAGGGGCTTCTGCATTCAAAACTTAGCACCAGAAAAGCTCCAGTAGGCCAAATGGTGGTCCTTCCCTTCTAAGTCCTGCCGTGTGCCCAGGCAGCACATAACAGCCACATGTAGGGTATTGCCGTACCCAGGAGAACCCACATTACAATTTATAGGGAGTATATCTCCAGTGGCTCATGCCTGGCACAATATATTGGACACTGAAATGGCATACATATATACATAGAAAATTGCTCACTACACCTCTAGATGAATTCCTTGAGGGGTGTAGTTTCCAAAATTGGGTCACTTCTAGTGGGTTTCCATTGCTTTGATACCTCTGGGGCTCTGCAAATGCGACATAGCACCCGAAAGCAATCCACCAAAATTGGACTCCAAAGAACACATAGCGGTCCTTTTCCCTCTTAGCCCTCCCATGGGCTCAAACGGCAGTTTATCACCACAAATGGGGTATTGCAGGTATTTTGGGAAACAAAATTTGGTATTTTATTCCTTGTAAAAATAATAAATTTTAAGCAAAAATTCTAATAAAAAAGAGACCCCAAAATGCACTAGGTGCTTCTTTGCTTCTGAGGCCTGTCTTTTAGTCTACTTGCACACTAGGACCACATGTGGGGTATTTATAAAAACTGCAGATTCTGGGCAATACATATTTGATAGTATTTTTCTGGTAAAAACCTTCTGTGTTACAGAAAAAAAATGGATTAAGTTGAATTTCTGCAAGAAAAATGAAATTTGCAAATTTCACCTCCAATTTGCTTTAATTCCTGTGAAACGCCTAAAGTGTTAAGAAACTTTCTACGTGCTGTTTTGAATACTTTGAGGGGTCTAGTTTTTAAATTGGGGTGTTTTATGGGGGTTTCTAATACATAGGCCCCCTCAAAGCCACTTCAGAACTGAACAGGTACCTAAAAAAAAAAAGTTGAGATTTTCTTGAAAATATAAGAAATTGCTGCTTATGTTCTAAGCCAGGGGTCTCAAATGGGCCACATATAGAAAAAAATTGAAGTTGACGGACTGCATTACTTTCAAATTTGATACATTACAAAATTATTGTTCATTAATTAGTTATTTGAACTACTATAACATTATGTTACTAATACTACATTACTAGAATAATAGCGCTAGGTTTAAACTTACCGGAAATGTGCGAGATTTCTCCACGTGCTTATTTCAACAAACCACTTTTACAGTTTAAGTGTCGCTAAATGCAGTCCGGCAGCTCAGTTGTCAGCGTTTGGCAGACACACAAATGTCAAAATTAGGCAGCCCCTTTTTTGATCGTGCCACAGAGCCCTCTATAGATACTTCCACAGTGCCCTTTGTAGATACTGTCACAGTGCTTTCTGTAGATACTGCCACAGTGCCCTCTGTAGATGCTGCCACAGTGCCCTCTGTAGATGCTGCCACAGTGCCCTCTGTAGATGCTGCCACAGTGCCCTCTGTAGATGCTGCCACAGTGCCCTCTGTAGATGCTGCCACAGTACCCTTTATAGGTAGTGCCACAGCGCTTTCTGTAGATACTGCCACAGTGCCCTCTATAGATACTGCCACAGTGCCCTCTGTAGATGCTGCCACAGTGCCCTCTGTAGATGCTGTCACAGTGCCCTCTGTAGATGCTGCCACAGTGCCCTCTGTAGATAATGCCACAGTGCCCTCTGTAGATAATGCCACAGTGCCCTCTGTAGATAATGCCACAGTGCCCTATGTAAATAATGCCACAGTGCCCTCTGTAGATAATGCCACAGTGCCCTCTGTAGATAATGCAACAGTGCCCTCTGTAGATAATGCCACAGTGCCCTCTGTAGATAATGCCACAGTGCCCTATGTAAATAATGCCACAGTGCCCTCTGTAGATAATGCCACAGTGCCCTCTGTAGATATGCCACAGTGCCCTCTGTAGATAATGCCACAGTGCCCTCTGTAGATAATTCCACAGTGCCCTCTGTAGATAATTCCACAGTGCCCTCTGTAGATAATGCCACACACACCCCTTTTAGATAATGCCACACACACCCCTTGTAGATAGTGCCACAGACACCCCCAGTAGATAGCTCCATTGAGGCTCCCTCTAGGAGTGGAATCCCCAGCCAGAGCGTTGCCTACGCTTTGGCCAGGGATTCCTCTGCTGGAGGAGCCCCTGATGTCACTGTTCATACACAGTGACGTGAGGGGATCCTCCTGGACCGGAATGTGATGTCAGGGGCAACCCCAGAGCTGGTGTCCCAAAGCGGACTCTACTCCGGAACTCTGGAGAAGCAACTAACATCAGTGTCTATATATGTAGATGCTGCCACAGTGCCCTCTGTAGATGCTGCCACAGTGTCCTCTGTAGATGCTGCCACAGTGCCCTCTGTAGATACTGCCACAGTGCCCTCTGTAGATGCTGCCACAGTGCCCTCCGTAGATGCTGCCACAGTGCCCTCTGTAGATGCTGCCACAGTGCCCTCTGTAGATGCTGCCACAGTGCCCTCTGTAGATGCTGCCACAGTACCCTTTATAGGTAGTGCCACAGCGCTTTCTGTAGATACTGCCACAGTGCCCTCTATAGATACTGCCACAGTGCCCTCTGTAGATGCTGCCACAGTGCCCTCTGTAGATGCTGTCACAGTGCCCTCTGTAGATGCTGCCACAGTGCCCTCTGTAGATAATGCCACAGTGCCCTCTGTAGATAATGCCACAGTGCCCTCTGTAGATAATGCCACAGTGCCCTATGTAAATAATGCCACAGTGCCCTCTGTAGATAATGCCACAGTGCCCTCTGTAGATAATGCAACAGTGCCCTCTGTAGATAATGCCACAGTGCCCTCTGTAGATAATGCCACAGTGCCCTATGTAAATAATGCCACAGTGCCCTCTGTAGATAATGCCACAGTGCCCTCTGTAGATATGCCACAGTGCCCTCTGTAGATAATGCCACAGTGCCCTCTGTAGATAATTCCACAGTGCCCTCTGTAGATAATTCCACAGTGCCCTCTGTAGAGAATTCCACAGTGCCCTCTGTAGATGCTGCCACAGTGTCCTCTGTAGATGCTGCCACAGTGCCCTCTGTAGATACTGCCACAGTGCCCTCTGTAGATGCTGCCACAGTGCCCTCCGTAGATGCTGCCACAGTGCCCTCTGTAGATGCTGCCACAGTGCCATCTGTAGATGCTGCCACAGTGCCCTCTGTAGATGCTGCCACAGTGCCCTCTGTAGATGCTGCCACAGCACCCTCTGTAGATAATGCCACACACACCCCTTTTAGATAATGCCACACACACCCCTTGTAGATAGTGCCACAGACACCCCCAGTAGATAGCTCCATTGAGGCTCCCTCTAGGAGTGGAATCCCCAGCCAGAGCGTTGCCTACGCTTTGGCCAGGGATTCCTCTGCTGGAGGAGCCCCTGATGTCACTGTTCATACACAGTGACGTGAGGGGATCCTCCTGGACCGGAATGTGATGTCAGGGGCAACCCCAGAGCTGGTGTCCCAAAGCGGACTCTACTCCGGAACTCTGGAGAAGCAACTAACATCAGTGTCTATATATGGAGAGTGATGTCAGGGGCTTGCCCAGGAGCTGTAGTCCCGGAGCAGAGTCGCTTCTAGCACCCTGCCTGGGATTCCAGCTCTGCTCCTGACATCACTGTTCATATATGGACAGAGATGTCAGGGGCAACCCCAGAGCTGGAGTCCCGGACAGAGCGCTACTACTGGGACTCCAGCTGTTCTCCTGACATCACTGTCCAGTTCTGGGGAATCAATAGACATCGCTGTCCATATGTGGACAGCAATGTCAGGTGATTCCAGAGTCCCGGAGCAGAGCCTATGCTAGCGCTCTGCCCCGAGACTCCACTCTGGGGAAGACCCTGACAAAACTGTCCATATATGGACAGCAATGTCAGGGAATTCCACAGAGTCCCGGAGAAGAACCTATGCTAGCGCTCTGCCCGGCCCTGCCCTTCTGATCCTTGCCTGAGCGTTGTTAGTGTATCCCAAGTCTGTCTTACAAATGGTCCCTTAGTGTTTTCGCATTCCAGTTGTTACCCATGCCCTGTTACCCGTATCCTGTATCCCATGCCCTGTTACCCGTATCCTGTATCCCATGCTGTGTTCTCATTTCTGAGCCTCAGTGTTGGAGTCGTGCTCTACTGCATTTGCTGTCGTTTGCCACGTCCAGTGTCTTCTGCCACGTCCAGTGTCTTCTGCCATGTCCAGTGTCGTCTGCCACGTCTAGTACTGTCCGCCACGTCTGATGCAGCCTGTTGTACCTACTTCCATCTGTGCTGAAGCCTCAGCCACTGTCTGGACTTGTTCAGGTACCCATGTGTTACGAACTGCTATAGACTTTTGTATAGACTGTAACTAGGCTAGCTGCCTCTCAGCGAATACAAAGAGAAGAGAGCCGCCTCTGTATCTACCAGGTACCAAAGTCTGGCTGTCCTCATGAAACATTCGCTTGAAGGTGCCTTCATACAAGTTTGCTCCCAGGTTCCTCGGTCCTTTTGAGATTATGCAACAGATAAACCCTGTCTCCTATAAGCTGCGGCTGCCTCCTACCCTCAGAATCCCCAACTCCTTTCATGTGTCCCTCCTGAAACCAGTGGTCCTGAACCGCTACATTAATACTTCCAGTTCCACATTTTCTCCCAGTGGTTCTTGTGATGTGTTTGAGGTGAGGGAGATCCTGGACTGCAAAAGGGTAGGAGGAAGGACTTTCTATTTGGTGGACTGGAGAGGGTTTGGGCCTGAGGAGAGGTCCTGGGAGCCGGAAGAGAACCTCAGTGTAAAGGATCTGCCAGACACAGCTTCTGTGTCGACGCCCGTGGTTAATCAGTCTGCACCTGCCCCTAGGTCTGATAGAGTGACTCGATCTGCTACCACTCAGGCTGGGAGGCTGAGGAGTGGGAGAACCTAGAATTTCCTGCTTGTCTTTGCCTGTGATTCTTTCCTGTTTCCTGGCTCTGCTGCTCCTGCTATTATTATTGACCTTGCTTCATATTGACCCTGGCTTTACTGACTACGCTCCTGCTCTGCGTTTGGTACCTCGTACACTCCTGGTTTGACTCGACTCGTTCACTACTCCTGTTGATCACGGTGTTGCCGTGGGCAACTGCCCCATTTCCCTTAGCTTCTGTGTACCCTTGTCTGTTTGTCTGTCATGCACATATTAAGCGTAGGGACCGTCGCCCAGTTGTACGCCGTCACCTAGGACGGGCCGTGCAAGTAGGCAGGGACAGAGTGGCGGGTAGATTAGGGCTCACCTTCTGTCTCCCTACCCCGACATTACACTCAGTGCCCCTGCTCTCATTAAGAAATTTCTCTCTCGTTCTGGTCCCAAGAGGAGGAGGCGTAAAAGGAGGGATACTGTAGAGTCCATGGCTGCGGGACGTCGGGTTTACTCACTTCCCGACGGCCCGCAGCCATGGATCAGTGAGCGCTGGCTCGCATCTCCTTCCTAGGAGACGCCAGTGCCCACTCCTGCTCTTCTCCGCTGTGTCCCGTAGGGTGCGCTCGCAGGCTCATGCCCGGTCTTAAAGGGCCAGAACGCACATGTGAACAATCATCATCATCATCATCATCAACTACACATTTCCTGGACTATAAGAAGGGCACTGCCCTTCTGATCCTTGCCTGAGCGTTGTTAGTGCATCCCAAGTCTGTCTTGCAAATGATTCCTTAGTGTTTTCCCGTTCCAGTTGTTACCCGTGTTCTGTTAACTGTATCCTGTATTCCGTGCCATGTTACCCGTATCCTGTATCCTGTGCTGTGTTCTCGTTTTTGAGCCTCTTAGTGTTGGAGTCATGCCCTACTGCACCTGCTGTCGTTTGCTACGCCCAGTGTCTTCTGCCACGTCTAGTACTGTCCGCCACGTCTGACGCAACCTGCTGTACCTACCTCCAGCTGTGCTGAAGCCTCAGCCAATGTCTGGACTAGTTCAGGTACCCGTGTGTTACCAACTGCTATAGACTTTTGTATAGACTGTGACTAGGCCAGCTGCCTCTCCGCTACGGCAGAGCGGCCTAGTGGGTCCACATACCCTGTGATCTTGGCATATACAGCACCAGAACCAAGTACATACATACATACAATATCAGACTCAAGCTCAGTACATATATACAAGACCAGACCCAAGCTCAGTACATATATTAACACCAGACCCAAGATCAGTGTATATATATATATATATATATATATATATATATATACAGCAGCGGAACCAAGCTCAGTACATTGACAAGACATTTAGTAGTTGTAGGGGATTCTATAATCAGGAAGACGGATAGTATAACATGTTGCCAAGACCGCCTCAACCAAATGGTTTGCTGTCTCCCTGGTGCCGGGGTTCAGCATGTGGTGGAACGGGTGGATAAATTACTGGGAGGGGCTGGTGATGATCCAGTTGTTGTGGTCCATGTGGGTACCAATGACAGAATACATGGTAGGTGGAGGTGCCTTAAGAATAAGTTTAAGAACAAGGCTACAAGCTGAAGTGAAGCACCTCCAAGGGAGAGTACTGCCTGTGCCATGTGCAACACAGGAAAGACAGTGGGGCTCAGGGAGTTAAATGCATGGCTTAAGTCTTGGTGTAGACGAGATGGCTTTAGGGTCCTAGAGCAGTGGGCTGACTTTTCATTGGGGTACAAACTGTATTCTGCAGATGATTTGCACCTAAATGGAAGGGGGTCCACTGTGCTGGGGGAGAGAATTCTAGCTGAGGGGTCAGACTATATTGGGGAGGGGGAGAAATAGACTGTGGGGAGTGGACTAGACAACAGAATAAGGAGATCCTTCTGTTACAAAATAGCAATGAAAATAAAAATGCCCAAATAATGTCAAATAATAACATTTCTAATACCAAACCTGGTAATTTGAGATGCAAGTTAAAGTGTATGTTCACAAATGCCAGAAGTCTAGCATACAATATGGGGGAGCTTGAGGCCATAGTGCTGGAGGAACACATAGATATAGTTGGTGTTGCTGAAACATGGCTAAACTCTTCACATGACTGGGCTGTAAATCTACAGGGTTTTACACTGTTACGGAAAGACGGGGCAAATAGGAAAGGCGGTGGTGTATGTCTGTATGTGAGAAGTGATATGAAGGCGAGTGTGAAAGAGACAATAGTGGGTTGTAATGGCCATGACCGCGGAACGTCGTTCCTACTCACCCCTCGACAGCCGTGTCTATGACTCTGAGGGCTGGCCGGCATTCCCTTCCTAGGAGACGCCAGCACTCACCTCCGCCTTGCATCACTGGGTCCCATAGGAAAATGAAAATAAACTCTAATTGGCCCATGATCACCCTGGACTATAAAAAAGGCTTTGCCCTTTCACTCATTACCTGATCGTTGTTGTGTTTACCCGTTTTAGTCTTGCAAATGGTCCCTTGGTGTTATCCTTTTCCGAGTGTTCTCGTACCTACTACCTGTATCCTGTATCCCATGCTAAATTGTTCCTGTGCCTTAGAAAGTTGGAGTCGTTTTGTGCCACCGGACACGCCTGCTGAGTTACACCACGCCTGGTGTCTGCTGCCAAGGTCCTATCTGAGCCTAGCCGTTGCTACTGTCTGAGCTACTACAGGTACCCTTGTGCTTGGACAATATACACATTAAATTGGTACACTGTTTGGCAAGCTGCTATCCCGCTACGGCAGTATGGCCCAGTGGGTCCACATACCCACAGATCGTGACATGGGTGAAGATTGTGAGGAACCTTGTGGGTGAAAAAATTACAAAGGGAGGTAAACACTGAAAAATAATATTTTGGTGTAATCTATGGACCCCTCAATATAACTGAGGAGATAGAAGGTACTGTAGCGATAATGGGAGCTTTAATTACCAGGATGTTAATTGGTGTCATGGTTCGGCTTCAACTGCGAAGGGGAGAAATTTCCTGAACTTGTAGCAGGAAAATTTTATGGGCCAGTTTTTGGAAGACCCAACTACAGGTGAAGCTCTGTTGGATCTGGTTATTTCTAATAATGCAGAACTTGTTGGGAATGTCAATGTTCGTGAAAACCTCGGTAACAGTGATCATAATATGGTTACATCTTACCTATACTGTAAAAAACAAACACAGTCAGGGAGGGCAAACACACTTAATTTTAAGAAGGCCAATTTCCCCAGGATGAGGGCTGCAATTTAGGACATAGACTGTGAAGAACAAATGTCAAATAATGGTACAAAAGATAAATGGGAGATTTTAAAATCTATATCGTATAAATATAGCGCATAATTTATTCCTATAGGTAACAATTATAAACGGCTAAAATGAAACCCCATAAAATTCACCTCTGCTTTGCTTCACTGGGTACTGTAGGGTGCGCGTGCGCGCTTGCGCCTGTCCTTAAAGGGCCAGTGCATGCACATGAAAAGAATGTCTAACTATAGCACCCTGGACTATAAGAGGGGCTCTGCCCTTCCACTTATTTCCTGAGCGTTGCTGTGTTTACCCATGTTTGTCTTCACAAATGGTTCCTTAGTTCTATCCTGTTCCCGTAGTTCCCGTGCCCTGCTACCTGTATCCTGTATCCCGTGCTATATTTGTTCTAGTGCCTTAGAGTGTTGGAGATGTGTTGTGCCACCTGTCACGCCTGCTGATATACACCGCGTCTGGTGTCTGCAAGTTCATTTCTGCCGAGCCTCCATTACTGTCTGGACTATCAAAGGTACTCTTGTACTAAGACTATTGTTTGGCCAGCTGCTACTCCGCTATGGCAGTGCGGCCTAGTGGGTCCACACACCCACGGATCGTGACAGTTAGATTTTATTCACACAAACGTGTCCGTTTTGCACCCGTAAAAAACGCAGCGTTTTCCTGCGTTGCAGTTCCGTGTGGCATCAGTGTATGGTGCTTGTCTGCGTTTTTTCCGTCCGCAAAATAAACTGAAGGAGGTGTTTTTCTTTTTCTCATCATTTCTTTAGCAACTGTTGCGTGAATCACACACAGCACATGGATGTGCGTCCGTGTGCTGTCCGTGATTTTCACGCACCCATTGACTTCAATGGGTGCGTGATGTGCAAAAAACGCACAGGTATAGGACATGCAGTGATAAACACTGAATGTCTGAATGGAACCATTTAAATTCATAGGTCCGTGTGACGTGTGTTGTTTTAACGCGCGTCACACGGACGTGAAATACGCTCTTGTGAATAGGCCTTATGCATCTGGGTACCAACAATCTGCATGCATCATATGTCCTAGGGGAGCTATACTGAAAGAGTCACTTGTTGAGAAGGATCTGTGTGTACTTGTAAATCATAAACTAAATAACAGCATGCAATGTCAATCAGCTGCTTCAAAGGCCAGCAAGATATTGTCGTGTATTAAAAGAGGCATGGACTCGCGGGACAGGGATATAATATTACCTCTTTACAAAGCATTAGTGCGGCCTCATCTAGAATATGCAGTTCAGTTCTGGGCTCCAGTACATAGAAAGGATTCCCTGGAGTTAGAAAAAATACAAATAAGAGCAACGAAGCTAACAAGGGGCATGGAGAATCTAAGTTATGAGGAAAGATTAAAATAATTAAACCTATTTAGCCTTGAAAAGAGACGACTAAGGGGTGACATGATTAACTTATATAAATATATGAATGACACATACAAAATATATGGTGAAATCCTGTTCCATGTAAACCCCCCCTCAAAAAACAAGGGGGCACTCACTCCATCTGGAGAAAAAAAACGTTCAACCTGCAGAGGCGATAAGCGTTCTTTACTGTGAGAACTGGGAATCTGTGGAACAGCCTACCGCAGGAGCTGGTCACAGAAGGGACAGTAGATGGCTTTACAAAAGGCTTAGATACTTTCCTAGAACGAAAAAATATCAGCTCCTATGTCAATGTGTAGACATTTTTCAATTCCCTTTTCACATCCCTTGGATGAACTTGATGGACTTGTGTCTTTTTTCAACCGTACTAACTATATAACCATATATAAAGCAACAGAACCAAGCTCAGTACATAAATACAGCTTCAGACCCAAGCCCAGTACATATATACAGCAACAGAACCAAGCTCAGTACATAAATACAATACCAGAACCATGCTCAGTACATATATACGACACCAGACCCAAGCTCAGTACATATATACAGCACCAGAACCAAGCTCAATACATTTATACAGCACCAGAACAAAGCTCAGTACATATATGCAACACCAGACCCAAACTCAGTACATATATACAGCACCAGAACAAAGCTCAGTACACACACACACACACACACACACACACACACACACACATATATATATATATACACACAGCACCAGAACCAAGCTCAGATCATATATATACAGCACCAGAACAAAGGTCAGTACATATATATATATATATATATATATATATATATACATACATATATATACAACACCAGAACAAAGCTCAGTACATATATATATATATACAACACCAAAACAAAGCTCAGTACACACACACACACACACACACACACACACACACACATATATATACAAACAGCACCAGAACCAAGCTCAGATCATATATATACAGCACCAGAACAAAGGTCAGTACATATATATATATATATATATACATATATATACAACACCAGAACAAAGCTCAGTACATATATATATATATAGCAGCAGAACAAAGCTAAGCACATAAATACAACACCGGCACAACCACAGCTGAATTTAGAGCAACCCCTGCCGTATAGGTTTGTATGGCGTAAAACTACAGCTCCCAGCATGACCCGAACAATGGTAAGGATATGCTCGGAGTTGCTGTTTCACAAAAATAAAAAAAATAATACCCCCCATCATCTCGCTGCAGATCATACAGTGACTACAGTACTGATTAGAGGTAGAATAATAATTTACATTAAGTGACTCACCGGTGACGTCTTTTCAGATTATAGTTGTTCTCTTTCTCTTTTCCTCTCCATCCGGTCCAGACCTCTATGATGACTTTTCCCGGCCACAGCCCATTTCTGCAATTTGCCACTCAGATGTTCAGCTTCTCACTTTTCAAACATTTCTGCACCTATAAACAAAGATAAAATTCTCATGGTGCCACACACTACGCCCTAAATATAATAATTCCATGCGCTGCACATCTAATTGTGATAGAACCATACACTGTGTCCCTGATTGTAATATCACCAAACACTGTGTCCCTAATTATAATAGCACCATACACTGTTTCCCACACGCACAGTGCTCCCCGTAGATAGTGAAGCCATAGAGCACCCTGTAGATAGTGCTCCCCATAGAGCCCCCTGTAGATAGTGATCCCACAGAGCCCCCTGTAGAGAGTGCCCCCATAGAGCTCCCTGTAGATAGTGCCCCCATAGAGCCTCTTGTAGATAGTGCCACCATAGATTCCCCTATACATAGTCGCCCACATACAGCCTCCTGTATATAGTGCCCCACATATAGCGCCCCCTGTTGATAGCGCTCTACATATAGCCCCCTGTAGATAGAGCTTTACATATAGCCCCCTGTAGATAGAGCTTTACACATAGCCCCCTGTAGATAGTATCCCACATATTGCCTCCTCTGTGGATTGTGCCCTACATATAGCTCCCCCCGTTGATAATGCCACTCACACATTTAAGTGAAAAAAACAAAAACTTTACATACCTTGATCCTATCCCTGCGACGTCCTGTGTCAATGCAGGCCTGCTCTCTTCCAAGCATGTCTGATGGGGCCGAACGACGCTTGCGTCGTTGAAAGGCACCAGTTGGCAGGGCAGAATGACTTGCCCCTGTCAATCAGCGCCTTTCAACAACGGAAGAGGCGTGATGATGTCCTCCCGCCGCTTTCATAATTGGAAGGCGCGGATTGCTCATTCTGCCCTGCCAATCAGCGTCATTGTAAGGTGCTGAATGGTCGGGCACAAAACGGGCCCGGCCATTCAGCGCTTATGCATATAATTTTACCTGCGGCCAATAGACGCAGGTAACAACTAGTGCAGGAGGGTGTGGCGGCCCCTTAGAGAGGCAGCAGGTCGTCGCCTGAGGTGAGAAGCTCATCTTGGACGGTGCGGCCCTGTTGACAACTTACTATTTGAAGCACATAGATACAAGGAGAAGGTATCGAATTTAAGGTTGGAAAAATTCCCAACTAATGTTAAAAATGTTGTTTTAAACAAAACAAAAAATCCTTACATGATAAATAATCTTTCTTCCTCTATGGATAGCTAGGACAATGATTTTGATTGTGTCTTTGCATTTATATGTCTTATAGCCTGATGAATTTGACTCGTACATCCTTTGTGTGAATTTTATCTTGTTAGTGCTCTGTGCCAGTCTGTTCTGAGATTTGCAAAGAAGCTTTACTAGGATTTATAGTAGAGGGCAGTTCCATTAGTGCAAGCTAGTAAGAGATGCTTAGCAATAAGAGAAGTCGTCCAAGGGCTTATACCTATAGAAATCAGGTCAGCTTGCAGTTGCTGATGGGGCAGCAAGTGCAGCTCAGACTTGAAAAATAGCCAATATTCAGTTGCAGATAGGTTGTCATTTCAAAGATGAAATGCAACTGTCTGAGTAATTATAGGTTATGTATGTAGGTGTATATCGTTGTTGTAACGGCTGCGAATGCCGCCGTCCCCCACCGTCGAAAAGCCACGACCACAGACTCCTGGCCTCCGTAATGTCCTGGACTGATTTCTAAGGTATGCACGCGCTCATCCCTGGTCTTAAAGCGCCAGTGCACACGCATACTAAAGTTCACACACATCAAGGATGACCTAGCAGGTCGCGATCTTCCTTCCACCCTGGATGCCCTTATCCTGTTAGCAACCCGCGTCGACGTGAGGATCCAGGAACGTGCTCAGGAGGTTTGGCAGGAGAAACGTTTCTACAGACTAGCTCTCTCCAGAGACCCCTATTGCCTTCCCCTGTTGTTCCATCTGAAGAGCCAATGCAGGTGAACAGAATCAAATTGTCTGAGCAAGAGAAACAGTGCAGACGCTCTTCAGGTTTCTGTCTGTATTGTGGCCTCAAAGGCCATTTTGTGCATCAACGTCCACAAAAGCCGGGAAACTCCAGCACCTAGGGCTTGGTTGGAGAGACAACCCTAGGTAGAATGACGTGAAATTTCAAATCCTCTCCCAAATTATCTATTCCTGTAGCTATTGTCTCTCTAGAGAGATCACACACCTCTGCCTATCTGGATCCTGGAGCAGCTGCAAATTTTATCCAGTGGATCACCTGCCTCTACCCACGGTTCCTTTGGAGAGACCCCTGGCTGTTGCCTCTGTGAATGGACTACCATTGGCCGATCCTATTGTGTCCGTCACTGAACCGCTGACACTACAAGTCGGAGTTCTTCACTCGGAACAGATTGCCTTTCTCAACTTGCCTAAAGCTATCGACCCTATTCTGCTGGGCCTGCCTTGGCTTCGTCTACATGCTCTGGTTCTCAACTGGAGTTCCGCAGAAGTCCTCCAACGGGGATCCAAGTGCCTTCGTCGCTGTCTGCCACAGGTTTGTCCAGTTTTGCCACCATTGCCACAGTCACTCTCTGATCTACCCTCACATTATGCCAATTTTGCGAACATCTTCAGCAAGAAGGAGGCAGAGACTCTTCCTCCTTATCGCATCTATGATTTTCCTGTTGAATTGTTTCCTGATGTCTCACCCAATTGTGGATGAGTTTATCCTCTCTCTCTGCCAGAGACCCTGGCCATGTCTGCGTATGTTAAAGAGAACCTTAAGAGTGGGTTCATCCGGAAGTCTTCCGTCCGGGCTAGAGCCGGATTCTTCTTCGTGATGAAGAAAGATGGTTCTCGTTGTCCTTGTATAGACTACCGAGGTTTGAACCAAATCACGGTCAAAAACAAGTACCCCTTGCCGCTCATCTCAGAGCTCTTTGACAGAATTTGTGGGGCTAATGTGTTTACAAAGCTGGATCTACGTGGGGCTTATAACTTGATCCGCATCCTGCAAAGGTGACGAGTGGAAAACCTCATTCAATCACTACGAATATCTTTTAATGCCCTTTGGACTGTGTAATTCTCCAGCTGTGATCCAGGAGTTCGTAAATCACTAAACAGTAGAGGAGAAAAAACAACACAAAGCACACATAGTGCATCAAATGCTAAAATAAAAAAGGCACAGATAGGTGATCAGTTGTATTGACCTGGTTGGTTGTGCTAGGAGCACAACATCCTTGAAAGCGTGTTTTAACCCCTTCCCGACATTTGACGTATCCATACGCCAAAGTCAGGTAGGGGAAGTATGGAGCGGGCTCACGGAGTGAACCCGCTTCATACGATGCCGGTGTTGGCTGTTTGTTACAGCCGACACCTCAGAATAACTATCGGCATCGCGCTCGAGCGCGATCCCGCTAGTTTAACTCGTTAAATGCCGCGGTCAACAGAGACCGCAGCATTTAAATTGTTAGAAAGAGGGGGGTGACACCCTCTAACAGCTCATCGCACCCACCGCAACGCAATCGCGAGGGGGGCGATGGTTGCTTTGGCTACCTGGGGGCCTAATGAAGACCCCCAGGTCCGCCATCTTTGTACGCCTATTAATAGATGCCTGTCAGAATCACGATATACTGCAATACATTAGTATTGAAGTATATCATGCAAGAAATCTAACGATTGCTGGTTGAAGTCCCCTAGGGTGACTAATAAAAAAAGTAAAAATAAAATAGTTTTTTTGTGTAAAAAAAAAAAAATATATATTAAAAGTTCAAAAAACCCCCCTTTTCCCATTTTCCCCCTGGAGCATTGTAAAAAATTAAATAAAAAAAAATAATTAAATAAACATAATTGGTATCGCCGCATCCGTATAAGTCTGAACTATTACAATATATCATTATTTAACCAGCACGGTGAACACCTTTAAAAAAAAAATTGTAAACGCCAGAATCTCTATTTTTTGGTCACCTAATCTCCCACAAAAAATTAAATAAAAAGTGATCAAACTGTTGCATTTACACCAAAATGGTATTATTAAAAACTACAGCTTATTCCGCAAAAAACAAACCCTCATGCCACTTAATCGACGGAAAAATGAAAAAGTTGTGGCTCTCGGAATTTGGCGACACAAAATAAATTTTCTTTTTTACACTTAGATTTTTACTTGTAAAAGTAGTAAAATATAGAAAAAAAACTATATATATTTGATATCACCGTAGTCGTATTGACCCATAGAATAAAGTTAACATGTTGTTTTAATTGCACAGGGAATTCCATAAAAACGGTGCGCAAAAAACCATGGAGGAATCGCTGTTTTTTTTTATTTTCTACCCCACAAATAATTTTTTTCACATTTCCTAGTGCATTATATGGAAAAATAAATAGTGCTACGAAAAACTACAACTCGTCCCGCAAAAATCAAGCCCTCATAGTGCTATATCGACGGAAAAATAAAGACGTTATGGCTTTTGGAAGTGGGGAGGAAAAAAACTAAAATGAAAATCTGAAAAAGGGCTGTGGCGGGAAGGGGTTAAAATATTGCTGCAGCCTGGGTTCCGATCCGGATCCAAAGGGTCCAGTGGTAAATGGTAATTTGAGAAGTTTGAGAAAAAAACGAATATTCCCTGGTGCTGCTAACTGGTAAAACTCTTATTGAGTAATGAGGATTTAACCCCTTAACCCGTTAGTGACCGGCCCATAGTGTTTCTACGTCGGTCACTAACGGGCTTTATTCCGATGCAATAGACTTTCTACGTCACTGCATCGGAATAAAGTAGTGCTGCCAGGGGGAGATTTAGCTCCCTGCTCTCAGCTGCTGGAGCTAGCTGAGAACTTGGAGCAGTGACTGGGGACTGCTGTTTGCAACGAATACTGGCGTCCGCCGTTACAATGTATGTTGCGATGTAAATGAGTTTTTTTTATCTCCTCTCACAATGTATGTTAGGTGAGAGGAGATAAAGAAACTAATTGTTAGGCCCCTGCTGCCACCGATCGTGCCCCCCCCCCACCCCTAACTGCCGGGGAAAAAAGAAAAATGGCGCACGCATGCGCTGTCAGTGTAAAGCAGCTATTCTTCCTGTAAATAGAAATTGATCAGGGACCCATATAATTGGTCCCTGATCAGATGGTCACTGTGATATACCTATCATAGTGAACATAGCCCCATATTTTCAAAATACAGCACAGGATTTGTGCTCTTTCCCTCCCTCCTCTCAGTGTAGTTGATCTGTGAGAGAGAAAAATACTATACAAATCTTGTGCTGTATTATACTGTGAAATATACCACATATTTGCCAGTGTTCCTATATTACCTGTAATCACCCCCCAGATTACCCGTAATTACCACAGATTACCCCTAATCACCCTAGATTACCCGTAATCACCGCAGATTAGCCGTAATTACCCCAGATTACCTGTAAATCACCCCAGATTAAGCGTAATCACCCCAGATTACCCGTAATTACTTGTTATCTCCGTAATACTTTATTTTTTTCGCTGATTTCATTTTAGTTGCTGTTATTAACTGCGGTTTACCGTATTTTTTTTTATTTTTTTCTGTTAGTGTTGTGTCTATATTATATATATATATATATATATATATATATAAAAAGAATAAAAAATTAACTTGTTAGTTTAGTGTTACAAAAAAATGAACCGCAGAAGCCGTATTTGTTTATAGGCGATCAGGTCCTGGAACTAATTGTCCAGCAGACAAATTTATACGCCAGGCAATTTGTCACCCAAAATGCCAGGTCTTACTATGCCAGAGGATGGATCCCCACAACCATCTGTGAGATTAAAATTTTTTGGGGAATTACACTAAACATGGGGATAGTAAAAAAAACCTTCTATCCGCTCCTACTGGGCTACCAGCGCTATCCATAGCACGCCTGTATTTGCTGCTGTCATGACCCGAACGTGCCATGAGACTCTAATGCGTTTCATGCACTTCTCAGACAACTCCCAAATCCTCCAAGAAGTGACCCAGGTCATGATCGCCTCAACAAGTTAAGACCCCTCATCTCCCTCCTATCTGAGTCATTTCTAAATTTGTACATCCCAGGCCAAAAAAATAGCGGTAGACGAGTCTCTTATGTCCTTCAAGGGCCGTCTATCATTTCGCCAATATATCCCCTCCAAAAGAGCCCAATACGGTGTGAAACTTTATAAGGTGTGCGAGAGCACAACGGGCTACACCTGTGCCTTTTTTTATATATGAGGGCAGGGACCGCCACCTTAATCCCCCAGGATGCTGGCATTAGTGGGAAAATTGTCTGGGAACTCATGGTGCCATTCCTACAGAAAGGGTACCATGTGTACACCGACAATTATTACACCAGTGTCCCCCTGTATAAGTCCCTCCATGCTGCTAATACAGGGGCCTGTGGGACGGTACGCAAAAATTTGTCTTCCCTCAACAACTGGTGTCCAGGCGAATAGAAAGGGGTCGACACTCTCATTTGCCAGCAACCAGTTGCTCGCTGTCAAATGGAGTGACAAAAAGGAGATTTACATGCTGACCACATGCATGAAGACATCACAGTGGCAGTAAGAGAGAGGGGCGCTACCTCTGATAAGAGGAAACCGGTCTGCGTGGTGGACTATAATAAGTTCATGGGGGGCCTAGTAAAACTAGGTCATGGTATAAAAAGGTAGCGATCTACCTCATCCAAATGGCCACTTACAATAGTTATGTGCTCTATAAGACCCAGTGAATGCTGAGTTTCCTCCAATATCAGGAGAAAATTATAGATCACTTCCTGTTTGACTCCCCCACACCTGGAGAATCCTTGAGTCAGAGGATGTCAAAAGGCCCACTGAGCGCCACTTCCTTCACCCCCGTTCCTTCCACACTGAGAATAAGGAATACCCCCAAAGGAGATGCCGGGTGTGCAGTAAACATGGAAGGAGGAGGGATAGCCGGTTTTACTGCCCCATGTGCCCTTCAAATCAAGGCCTGTGCAACTTCCCCTGTTTTGAGACCTATCACACCGTTTCTAATTATTGATTTTATATATAATTTAGGGAACACCAAAAAGGGTGGGTGGGGGATTCATTTTAGGGAGTCAATTTCATTTATTCATATTTTTTGTTTCGTTTTTGGGCTTTCCAAGGGAGGGAGGGATTTTCACAGGTAGGTAGTAAAGTATTTATTTCAGACTGTAAAACTAATTTTGCCCTTTTTGATTTTTTTATACATTTCTTGGACAATTAAATCCTGGACATGATCACTCACAAATGAATACTGTTTATTGTGCAGCAGCCCACATCTGTCTATTCAGAACATGGACCCCACAAGTGTTCTTGAAATAAAAAATAAATGTGGGCATTGCATTTATTAGTAGATAAATCCAACACCTTCGGCCCGTGCCGCCCCTGAATTAGTGGAAGTCGTGCATTTTAGCAATGGTTACAAGAATACATTGGGGATGTATTTCCTTTTTCTTATGACTATGTCCTGCCACATACGGCTGTTACATTCCTAATGTATCGTGATATGGGCATGATATTATTTTTTTGGAGGATCTCTAATAATCGAGCTGTTCCTTATCAATACACCATGGGCTTTGTTACAGTTCTTCTGGAAATACTGACATCATTTTGGGGATTAGTGATCCTTTACTGTTCCTATAGATGGTTTTGGACACTGCGCTTTATATATACTTTAACTGATTGGTTGTTTTGTGCACATAGCGGTTCCTACCTTGCCGGGCAGGGGCCTGTTATGGTGTACCGCATCACTTGGCACGTTCGTCCCTCATATAGGGATTGATGGAGCTATAGAGACGTTGTACAACCAGTCACTGAAAAAAAAAAACCTTGTCATGGCAGCCCTGCAGGTGTTCTTCTATCTAGTGAACAGACTCGAGTTTGCAACATAGTTGGATACATTTTCCTCCATTTGTTTGAAGATACTGCCCGCCACTCCAGTACAGTTAGTTTTTTCCTCTCTGACTGATTTTATATTAGGACAGAATTCTGTTCACAATGACATCATAATGGCACAGATGTGGGACAACTGCTTCTTCAGCAAGGCATAGTCATAAGTACAGGCAAATACGTCTATAGCAACATGTATCCGTTATGAATACACGGCTTCACGTCTCTTCTGTATGCTACACAAATTTATTAATGTGCCATATTTATAACAAAATAACCTTCTACCACGTCCCCTCTATTTTATCTGGAAACGTAATAAGAATTTGAAGAAAACATTATATACCCATAGTGTCTGAAATAATACCCATTATTTCCTCCTTTAAAAATTTTTTGGTCCGCATGCCCACTACACCACTAGATGAATATCTTAAGGGGTTTCGTTTTTAAAATGGGGTCATTTCTGCGTGTTTGTTTTATTTTTGTTCAGGCAGCTCAATGCCTCTAAATGCATGATATGGCACCTAGAATTTATTCAATTGTGCCCTGAAAGCCAAAGGGTGCTCCCTCTCTTTTTGGCCCAGCCACACGTCTAATAAGCAGATTGGGGCAACAATTGGAGTATTTTTGAAAACAGGAGAAACAGGGTGATAGATTTTGTGGTGTGTTTCTTCATTTTCATGTTCGCTTTACAAAGAAATTGGTCTTCAAACTGATACTTTTATGAAAAAAGTAAAATTTAATTTATTTTCACCTGCTATGTATTAAATTTAACAAAAAACTGTGGGGTCAAAATACTTACTATACCCCTAGATAAATACCTTCAAGGGAACCTGTCACCAGTATTTCACATATTGAACTTTACTTATCCCTCAATGGCCGCTGCTATCAAAAGTTCATTGCTGTTATCCCCTCTCGTAAACTCCTATTCCGACTGTAAATAACGGTCTGCAAACATTCCGCGCCTTTTATCGTATTAATCCGGTGTTCCGTTATACGCACACACCAGAAGAGGACATCAATGCACAAGCGCAGGATTTTGTGTGCTGGGGTAAGGCGAGGAGCTGTCAATCAAAAGTAAGGAGGCGGGGTAAACTCGGAAAGACTTGAGGAACGAAGATATGACTCTTTTCAAATGAAGATTTGACTCTTTTCAAATGAAGACCTGACTCTTTTATGCTCATTAGCATATGGTGTGGGAACACTAAAAAAACAGAATACTAAAGGTACAGAGCCGAATTAGAAGACAATTATAGGTTATATAGAAATGATTTTTCACCCACTGGTGACAGGTTCCCTTTAAGGGGTCTAGTTTTCTAAATGGGGTCATTTATGGGGAGTTTCTATCGTTCTGGCAGCTCAA
Organism: Rhinoderma darwinii; assembly: GCF_050947455.1. Lineage (NCBI taxonomy): Eukaryota > Metazoa > Chordata > Amphibia > Anura > Rhinodermatidae > Rhinoderma > Rhinoderma darwinii. The sequence goes on from NC_134696.1 coordinate 71,872,811, forward strand.
AGCCTCTCCAAATGTACAGTGGGGCCTAAAGCATTTTCAAGCAAAATATGAGTCCTGAAAAATGTGAGTCCTGAAAGTCTCCGGGTGCTCCGTTCCTTTTGGGCCCTGCCGTGTGTCAAGGCAATCCACAATGTGGGTATTTTTAAAAACATGAGAAACAGGGTGATAGATTTTGTGGTGTGTTTCTTCATGTTCGCTTTACAAAGAAATCGATCTTCAAACTGATACTTTTATGAAAAAAGTACAATTTTGTTTTTTTACACCTGCTATGTATTAAATTTAGCAAAAAACTGTGGGGTCAAAATACTTACTATAACCCTAGATAAATACCTTAAGGTATCTAGTTATCTGAGACCTATGAGCCTATGGCTTGGTGCAGGAAAACAAAATGTACTTCAAAATGTATAAAATTATTATTCAATTTGTAAGTCCTCTAAATTGCTGAAAATGTATTTTAATTTTTCAAAAGTGCTGCCAAAATAGAGTAAAGAGATGGAAATATATATTTAATAAAAAAAATTGTACAGTATGTGTTTACATATGTGACATATTGCAGTTAAAAATAGGGAAAAATTTGAATTTTTACAAAATTTCTTACATTTTTCTATTTTTTAATTAATTTCCGCAAATTGTATCAGTCTACTTTTACCACAAAAATAAAGTACAACATGTTACGAAAAAAACAATGTCAGAATTACTTTGATATTCAAAACTTTCGCAGAGTTATTCTCTATTAAAGTCAGACATATCAGAATTGACAAATCTGGCTTGGTCATTAAGGTTCAAACTAGCTTGGTCATTAAGGGGTTAATACGGAAGGTGTTTTAAACCTTAGTGACCAGAGCAATTTTCGCAGTTTTGCTATTCAGAGATCTAACGCAGTATAACTCTGTATGTGTTTTGTGTATCGATGTGAATTTTGCACTGTTTTTTTGGGACATGTAGTGCTTCCTTTTTGTGGTATATATGTACAGGTAACATTTTTGTTACTTTTTTTTATAGCTGTGGAAAGACAGAAAAAAAATACTAATTTTGATTTTTTATCATTTAAAATATAACAGTTTGAAAATAAAAGTAATTGTATCATACAAATATATTTTTTCATTTATCCTGATCATAAGGACACCTGACTTGGAGGTGTAGTTTATTTTTTTTGACCAGAGATATAGTATAAAAAACAAGTGCCCCTTTTTTCAATTGCGCACTAAAATGTCTTAATTTCGTTTTTTACACCATGGTATTAATGTATGGGTAATGGACTTGAAGTCCAATAAATAATGGCAAAAAAACATTGTGTTCTACAAACTAGACACTCTAAAGTCTATTTGTAGTGGTTCAATTTCTTTTTTAACCCTTCACACTTTTTACAGAATTTGTCCAAACTTGGGCCCAAAAAATGTAAATTGCATTTTTTTTTTTTACAAAAGTGTCACTTTTCTTAAGCCATTTCGAAACACCATATGACATACTGTTAAAAATGACACCTTTCCACATTCTGCTACTTCTCCCGTGTACGGTGATACCAAATATGTATGTCTAATCTATTATATGGACCCATTATAGGGCATATCATAGAAGGAGTCCGTTTTGGCTTTTGGAGACCTTTTTACGCCAGAGCTGATTTTAGGGAACCACGCTATATTTGCCGTGGTACTGCAGGTCATTTTGACAAGTATAAATGTCCTGCTAATATTCATCTAGGGGTATAATGAGTATTTTTAATAGGTGGAAAGAAATAAAAAATAGTTTTTACCAGAAAATATATTATTGCTGCATTTTTACAGTGAAACATTATCCAATAAGCAACCCTCCCTTTTGGTTCTCCCTACAAAAACAGTGTGAAAGTAAATGAGTTAATAATGTGGGTAATATCACGGTCTTTGCCTTCATAGATTCTAAATGCAGACGTGTGGTCTGTACCGCTCTCACTGAGCTTGTAGATTTTAACCCCATATTTTGCTCTCTTTGAGGGGATGTACTGGCGGAATGAGAGCCTGCCTTTGTAACTCATCAGCGATTCATCCACCGCTAGGTTTTTTTCGGGGGTTAAACACCGGCATAAATGACCCTATCAGGGGCCTTATTTTATACAGGTGGTCACGGCCTGGATCACTATGAGGGGGGGCCTGGTGATTGTCATTAAAATGAAGGAAGTGCATTAGTACTTCATATCTGCTTCTGGTCATAACGGCTGGAAAAACAGGTGTGGGATGTGTAGGGCTTGTTGCCCAATATGACCGGATTGAGGGCTTTTTCACTAACCACATGTTGAGGATGAGCCCCAAAAATGTTTTAAGTTCGCCTGTATTTGTGGGGTGCCACTGCTTTGCATAGGAGGACGTTGGCTTTTCAGCAAAGAACTGGCGAGCATACAGATTGGTTTGGTTGACAACCAGCTCCAATAGTTCATCTGTAATTAATATTTGTTTAAAAATCCAGGGCTGTAAAATTTTCCACATTAATATTTATCCCTGGTGTGGCAATAAATTCTGGGATATTAGGGGAAAATGACTCTGTGGGTACCCACTCAATATATTCTGGGGGAATAGAGTGGGCCGTGTTTTGTGGTACTTCTGCGACATGCCCGGTGCTTGTGGACTTGCAGCGACACTTGCATTTGCAGAAAGCGTATCAGTGTCGCCGCTATCACTGGTAGACAACATTTCTACCTCGGACGCGGTTTCTGTATCGCTTTCATCAGAGTCAGAAATTATCATGACGTATGCCTCTTCCACCGTGAACCTTCTATGGGCCATTGTAATTACACACACGTACAACAAAGACTGTAACCAGACGCACACGCAGACAAAAGTTATTATTTTTTCTTTACATTTTTTTTTCACAGACAAAAATACTCGAATGTCACAAAAGCACGCTTCACAAAAAACTGATGTCGAACAAACACGTAGACTATAAAACTTTTTTTTTTACATATATTTTTTTAAACTTTTTTTTTTTTTTATTGCACAAAAAAAATACACAGACGTCACACACGTACGCAACACAAAAACCCTAGGCTAACCCTAAACTAAACCTCGGCTAACCCTAGTCTAAACCTAGTCTAACCCTAGACTAACTCTAGAATAGAACCTAGAATAACCCTAGACTAACCCTAAGGGCACGTTCACACGTGGCAGAATTGCTGTGGAAAATGTTGCGGAAAACTCCGCTGCGGACCAGAGACTGTGGTGCGGAATTTTCCCTCCGCAGCATGCACTGTCTGTTGCGGAGAAGAAGCGGAATTTCACTGCGGATTTCAGGCTTTGCAATGCAAAAAACTGAAATATGTGGCAAGTCCGCTGTCTTTTCTGCAACGTCTGAATTACCTGTCAAATATGCAAATGTTGGTGCAGATTCGTTTCGTAATTGCCCCAAATCTGCACCAACATTTGCAGCGGAAAAACTCTGCCACGTGTGAACGTGCCCTAAGGATAACCCTAGCCTAGGTATACAATTCAAGTTTATAGAAAGTTTATAGATTTTTTGTAATTTTGTGTCTTTGGTGTCGCTGTAAAATTCTCTCACTGTCTCTTCTCATACAAAGTAACAAGTGTGAGGAGAGACAGAGAGACAGACAGGAGAAACACTGTTTTACATTTTGTGATAACTGTGAAAGGTTCTCATAGTGATCACAAGAACGGAAACCAATGTTATTGGTCTCCGATCATCACTCTGAAGCCAAGGCTGTTGCTAACAGCCTTGGCTTCAGAGGCAGATTACCCGATGACTGGGAAAACCGCTCTGATGCGGCCCCTCCCTCCCAAACCACTCAGATGCGGCACTTGCTATTGAGTGCCACATCTGAGGGGTTAAATACGATCGGAGACCACTGCGTTGCCCTGAAGCCCGAGGCTGTTACCAGCAGCCCGGTCTTCAGGAGATCCCCGTGAAAACTGCTCAGATGCGGCACTTTCTATTGAGTGCTGCATCTGAGGGGTGTGAGGGTTTAGCATCAGGAGAGGTTGGTACAGCGGTTTCTTTGTAGCCAGAGACAGGAACACCGTGCATTAAAGTTCATAAAAGGGCTTTGCCTGTGTTTTATTCTTGTCAAAGAAACAGCCTCTTGTACGACAAGGCAAAATACAAAAGAAATCCTGCTCGTCTGAGCACTAACTAAACAAGATATTATCTAACTATACCAAGTGCCTTCCTACCAGGCACTGGACACAAAGTAACACAGGTCTTTATTCACATAGAATGCAGGCTACTCCAGACTTAGTAGTCTCCGGTCTGAGTCAGGGGTGAGATCTTCACACACTGTGTCTGTACCTTTTTATATACAGGCTGCAGGTGCAGCTAATTGAGCAGCAGCCTTGTCCTACAAACAGAGATGGACTAGGGATTGGGGAACCCGCCCTGCTCTTCCCCAATCCAACTCCAGGCCCTTTTTCCGGCTTTTCCTTAAGCCGAGATTGGAAAGCTAGAGCTTTCTATTGCAAAAAATAGTCATTCCCTGGAGCCTAGGATACATATGACAGGATTCTAGGGGAAATGTACCTTCCCTCAATGACTTTACCTGTCACTGTCTCACATACCCTCTTCTTATGTTCGAGCCCGTGGGATCGGACACATTTAGCTACAAGGCAGTGTGTCCTAGACAAAGCATCAGCATTGCCCTGCAGTTTTCCTGACCTGTGTTCCACAGTATATTTGAAGTTCTGCAAAGTAAGAAACCACCGTGTAACTCTTGAATTTCTCTCTTTAACTTGACACATCCACGTAAGAGGAGAGTGGTCTGTAACCAACCTAAACCGACAACCCAATAAATAATATCTCAGGGACTCAAGTGCCCACTTAATTGCCAAGCACTCACGTTCAACTATGCTATAGTTTTTCTCAGCCGGGGTAAGCTTTCTGCTCAAATAGGTCACAGGATGTTCCTCATCACCCACCTCTTGTGACAGAACTGCTCCGAGCCCCACATCAGAAGCATCAGTTTGGACAACAAACTCCTTTTTGAAGTCAGGAGTGACTAAGACTGGTTGGTTACACAGGGCCAGTTTCAACTCTTGAAAGGCGCTTTCAGCCTTCGTGTCCCACTTGACCATGACAGACTTACTTCCCTTGGTAAGATCTGTCAGGGGCGCTGCTGTGCTGGCAAAGTTTGGAATGAACCTGCGGTAATAACCTACAATTCCTAGGAAAGCTCTGACCTGCTTTTTGGTTGAGGGCTGGGGCCAGTTTTGGATAGCCTCAACTTTGTTGACCTGTGGCTTTATCACCCCTCTCCCAATTATGTACCCCAGATACCGTGCTTCCTCCAAGCTTAAAGGCAATGTGTTGCCAGAAAAACATGTTTTTTTTTTTAAATTAAACATTTAGTGTGTGGGTGATTAAACATTGTTCAAATTTTTTTTATTTTTTTCACGAGTCAGGAAATATTATAAATTAATTCAAAATTTATAATACTACCCATTTTTGGTCACTAGATGGAGCTATTCCCAAAATTGCAGCATTGCAACATTGGGTTAAAAGCCCTCGCTCTAGTGAGCTCTCAGCATCCCCCCCTCCTTTATCCTGGCTAGTGCCGGGATAAACGAGGGGTTTGAACGGTGTAACCTCCTACACTGTGTGCCGCCATTTTTTGAGCTAACACACAGTGTAGTAGGTTTACATACAGTAGTAAACACACACAAACACGAACATACATTGAAATCTCTTACCTGCTCCTGCCGCCGCGGCTCCCTCCGGCCCGTCCGCTCCGTTTGCTGCCGCTGGTCCAAGTGCACAAATCCGGAAGCCGCGACCGGAAGTAGTAATATTACTGTCCGGACGCGACTTCCGGTCCACAGGAAAATGGCGCCGGACGGCGCCAATTTCGAATTGGACTGTGTGGGAGCGGCGCATGCGCAGTTCCCACACAGACGCCGTACACTGAAGTCAATGGGACGGGAGCCGTCCGCAGTCCCTATGGGACTGTGCTGCCGTATTCCATGTCTGTATGTGTCGTTAATCGACACAGACAGAAATGGAACAAAAAATGGCAGCCCCCATAGGGAAGAAAAAGTGTAAAAATAAGAAAAAGTAAAACACAAACACACAAATGAATATAAACTTTTTTAATAAAGCACTAACATCTTTAACATATAAAAAAATAATTTGTGATGACACTGTTCCTTTAAGGAACATTTCTTTGGGTTTGCTGTTAACCCCGCGGCTCTGAGGGAGTTTAGTACTGCTTGTACTTTTGGTAAGTGGCTTTCCCAGTCATCGCTAAAGATTATAATGTCGTCCAGATATGCCGAAGCATACCGACGATGGGGTTTGAGGACTATGTCCATTAACCTTTGAAAGGTCGCTGGAGCCCCATGTAGCCCAAATGGTAAACAAATATATTGAAACAGACTATCGGGGGGATGAACGCAGTTTTCTCTTTGGCGCCCTCTGTGAGGGGTACTTGCCAATAGCCTTTGGTTAAATCAAGTGTTGAAAAATACCTTGAATGGCCCAGTCTCTCTATTAACTCGTCAACTCTTGGCATTGGGTATGCGTCAAACTTTGACATCTCATTTAACTTGCGGAAGTCGTTACAGAAACGTAATGACCCATCTGGTTTCGGAATCAATACAATGGGACTTGACCACTCACTTTTTGACTCTTCAATAATCCCAAGGTCTAGCATTTTCTTGACCTCCTCAGATATGGCTTGTCTGCGAGCTTCAGGGACTCTGTAGGGATTCAAGTGGACCCGAACCGGAGGCTCGGTCACAATGTCATGTTTTATTATATTAGTCTGTCCTGGCAGTTCTGAAAACACGTCTGTGTTTCTCTGCACAAACTCTTTTGTCTCCTGTTTCTGTGGCTTTGCGAGGGATTCTGACACATACACATCTGGGTTAAGACTATAGGGGGTACTTACTGCCACAAGGGTCTCTCTGTCTTTCCATGGCTTAATTAAGTTTACATGGTATAAATGCACTGTCTTCCTTTTACCTGGTTGGTAAACGTTATAATTTACATCCCCCACCTTTTCAATTATCTCATACAGCCCTTGCCATCTAGCAAGAAATTTGCTTTCTACGGTTGGCACTAAGACCAACACTCGATCACCAGAGTTAAAATTTCTAACTTTAGCAGTTCAGTTATACACCCTGCTCTGAGCATCCTGAGCTTGCTCCAAGTGTTCCTTAACTATAGGCATGACCGCAGCTATTCGGTCTTGCTTCAACGTGACATGCTCAATTACACTCTTATAAGGTGTGGACTCTTGCTCCCAGGTTTCCTTGACTATGTCGAGGAGACCACGGGGTTGTCTGTCATATACAAGTTCAAAAGGAGAAAACCCTGTGGATGATTGAGGAACTTCACGTACAGCGAACATCAAATAGGGCAGAAGACAGTCCCAATCCTTCCCATCCTTACTAACCACCTTCCTCAACATGCCTTTTAATGTCTTATTGAATCTTTCAACAAGACCATCAGTTTGAGGGTGATATATAGAGGTACGCAGGTGTTTAATTTTCAGCAGTTTACATAATTCCTTGGTGATTTTGGACATAAAGGGAGTTCCCTGATCGGTAAGGATTTCCTTAGGTAAACCAGTACGGGAAAACATGTAAAACAACTCTCTTGCAATGGCTTTTGAAGAGGAATTTCGCAAAGGGACTGCCTCAGGGTAGCGTGTGGCATAGTCCAACACCACTAGGATATATTGATGTCCTCTAGAGGATTTGACTAAAGGGCCGACCAGATCCATGGCAATTCTTTCAAAAGGGATCCCAATGATAGGCAAAGGCACCAGCGGACTCCTAATATGTGGCATAGGAGCCGTTATCTGACACTCCGGGCACGACTCGCAATACCTCTGAACTTCCGTATATACCCCCGGCCAGAAAAATCGTTGTAAGATACACTCTCTGGTCTTTTCGCAACCTAGATGTCCACCCAGCACGTGTTTATGAGCCAGGTCCAACACCATTCTACGATACGGTTGGGGTATCACCAGCTGTTCAACAACCTCCCCACGTATGTTATCTATCCGATACAGCAAATCCTGGTTAACCGCCATGTGTGGAAACACCTTATCAGCCCCTGGATGTTGAGGCACTCCATTTAATACCTTAGTATTTTCCCTGGCTTTTAACAATGTGGGATCGCTAAGTTGAGCAGTCCCAAAATTGTTACGTGATACATTTAACTCTGGTATCTCAGAAATTCCCTCCTGCTCATCTGTTTCACCAGCAAAAACAGCCAGAGGAAATTTATCAGGCTCAGTGGTCACCCCTACTGCTGGCACCTCAGCATCCTCGTTAAAGGGTTCTGGGCTAATCACAGCGCACACATTAATACCATCATTAACATTTACAGTGGAGGTTACATCTTTCTTCCTCCACAAGTCCCAGAACACTGGGAAGTCTCTCCCCAGGATCACACTGTGCATCAGGGACTTGACCACACCCACTTCATGGCAAGCGGTTCCACAGGAAGTCTCTAGAGTGACCAAAGCGGTGGGGTATTCTTTAGTGTCCCCATGAATGCACAAGACCCCTATACTATGTCCTCTGAATGTTCCAGGGTCTATCAGGCTGGCATGCACCAGGGTAACCAGACTCCCAGAATCCAGCAAGGCACTCACAGTACACCCTTCCACTTTTACAACACACATTTGTTGTTCAGTCTCATAAACCGTCTCAGCAGAACAAACAGGACGTGCAAACAAGGATATTCACCTTGCTGCATCACACTCCATTGGCTCAATAGTCAGGGGAAAATTGGCAGCAATATGCCCAGGTCCATAACACTGCCAGCACTGTATGCGGCCCCGGTCCCCAACTTGAGACCCTGGTCTGGCCTTCAGTGTCTCTCTGGGATTTCTTCCCTCCGTCTGCTCCCCTTCTGAGCCACCTCCCTTAAAGACATTTCTCACCCCTCTAGCAAATGGAACAGTCTTACCGGGTGCTCCGCACGATTTGCTGTTCCTAGGGTTAGAACATCCATGCAGTACTTCTTGGAGTAGATCCTGAGTAGCTCTGTACCTTTCAATCAGGTTCACCAGCTGTTCCGCATCTGTAGGATCTCCTTGACCGACCCAACGCTGAACCTTCGGTCGTAAGGAGCGGATGTATTTGTCAAGCACCACTCTCTCCACGATCTGCGCAGGGGTTGATTCCTCTGGCTGTAGCCATTTCCTTGCAAGATGGACAAGATGATACATTTGTGACCGGGCAGGTAGGTGTTCAACAAAAGTCCAGTTGTGCACCCGTCGAGTACGCACATTCATATTAACACCCAGACGGGCAAGGATCTCAACCTTCAGCTTGGAGTAATCCTTGGCATCCTGCTCATTGAGATCAAAGTACGCCTTTTGCGGCTCTCCGGTTAGGAAAGGTGCCACCACTGCTGCCCACTGATCTGAAGATAACTTCTCTCGTTCTGCCACTCGCTCAAACACCATGAGATAGGCCTCAACGTCGTCGGTGGGTGTCATCTTCTGCAGAGATGTCTGTACCGCTGCACGAGTGGTTTGGCGCAAGCCATGAGGCCCCTCTAACCTCTCCACTGAGGCCTGAATTTGGTCTTGCAAATGGCGATTAATTTGCTGCTGTTCTTTTAAGGCCAGTCTGTGGGCTTCACCCAGCAGAATATTGGTTTCAGCCTGTGCACGCATGGCTTCCTCATGCACCATTCGCTGAGTCGCGCTGGCTTCTTGCAGAGCTGTGCTTATCTTCCCCTGGTTGACATTAGCCTGATCAGCTGTTTAAGTATTTCATCCATTTTAACAGTCTCTTTTTCTAGCCCTGTTGCCGCCTTCACCCAAGACATACACTTCCAAGCACTCTAGGGGGAGAAAAAAAATTGTGTTGTTGCCCCTAGCAACGATTTTCCGCTTGGAGCAGCAAAAGTCCTTTTAAATAGGTGTATGTCTCTTTAAGACCGTGCCCGCATCGGCCACCATATGTGAGGGTTTAGCATCAGGAGAGGTTGGTACAGCGGTTTCTTAGTAGCCAGAGACAGGGACATCGTGCATTAAAGTTCATAACAGGGCTTTGCCTGTGTTTTATTCTTGTCAAAGAAACAGCCTCTTGTACAACAAGGCAAAATACACAATAAATCCTGCTCGTCTGAGCACTAACTAAACAATATATTTTCTAACTATACCAAGTGCCTTCCTACCAGGCACTGGACACAAAGTAACACAGGTCTTTACTCACATAGAATACAGGCTACTCCAGACTTAGTAGTCTCCGGTCTGAGTCAGGGGTGAGATCTTCACACACTGTGTCTGCACCTTTTTATATACAGGCTGCAGGTGCAGCTAATTGAGCAGCAGCAGTGGCGTAACTACCACTAAAGCAGCCGTAGCGGCTGCTACGGGGCCCGCGGCATGAGGGGGCCTGTGTCGCCCGCCGGCACGGGCACCCACCATGGCCGGAGGCTCCGTTAGCAGCCGCTATGGCTGCTACAGTGAGACGTCACTGAACACTACTGCAGAGCAGGGATGTATCTCCCCGCTCTGCCATTAAACAAAAGACATGTATCGCCTATCCACAGGACTTCCGGGGTCTGTGTCGGCAGCTCCGTAGAAATGAATGGAGTGCCGGTCGCGCTTGTGCGCATGCGTGACCAGCGTTCCTTTCATTTTTATTGAGCTGCGCAGACGCCGGAAGTCAGAGGTTAGTCATGGAGAACTTGGGGGACTTTCGGTCCCCCGTTCTCCCTATCAATGCCAGCGATCACACATGTATCCTTTCCTGTGGAGAGGGGATACATGTCTATTGTCTTTTCACGCTGTAGGGCGTTCCCTACAGAGAGGGCTGTATAGCGTTCCCTATAGGGGGCTGTATGGCGTTCCCTACAGGGGGGGGCTGTATGGCGTTCCCTACAGGGGGGGCTGTATGGTGTTCCCTACAGGGGGGGCTGTATGGCGTTCCCTACAGGGGGGGCTGTATAGCTTTCCCTACAGGGGGGCTGTATGGCGTTCCCTACAGGGGGGGCTGTATGGCATTCCCTACAGGGGGGCTGTAAGGCGTTCCCTACAGGGGGGCTGTATAGCGTTCCCTACAGGGAGGAGCTGTATGGCGTTCCCTACAGTGGGGGGCTGTATGGCGTTCCCTACAGACCCCCCCTGTAGGGAACGCTGTACAGACCCCCTGTAGATAACGCCATACAGACCCCCTGTAGATAACGCCATACAGTCCCCCCTGTAGATAACGCCATACAGTCCCCCCTGTAGATAACTCCATACAGCCCCCTCTGTAGAGAACGCCATACTGCCCCCCTGTAGATAACAGCATACAGTTCCCCCTGTAGATAACGCCATACAGCCCCCCTGTAGGGAACGCCATGCAGCCCCCCTGTGGATAGCGCCACACAGCCCCCTGTAGATAACGCCATACAGCCCCCCTGTAGATAACGCCATACAGCCCCCCTGTAGATAACGCCATACAGCCTCCCTGTAGATAACGCCATACAGCCCCCCCTGTAGATAACGCCATACAGCCCCCTCTGTAGATAGCGCCATACAGCCCCCCTGTAGATAACGCCATACAGCCCCCCTGTAGATAGCGCCATACAGCCCCCCTGTAGATAGCGCCATACAGCCCCCCTGTAGATAACGCCATACAGCCCCCTCTGTAGATAGCGCCATACAGCCCCCCCTGTAGATAACGCCATACAGCCCCCTTTGTAGATATCTACAGAGGGGGCTGTATGCCGTTATCTACAGAGGGGACTGTATGGCGCTATCTACAGGGGGGGCTGTAAAAAAGGCACTATCTACAAGGGGGGGTTGTGTGACACCCAGGGGAGGGGGGCCCCAGTCAAAAGTTTGCTATGGGTCCCAGTCTTTCCTAGTTACGCCCCTGAGCAGCAGCCTTGTCCTACAAACAGAGATAGACTAGGGATTGGGGAACCCGCCCTGCTCTTCCCCAATCCAACTCCAGGCCCTTTTTCCGGCATTTACTTAAGCCGAGACTGGAAAGCTAGAGCTTTCTATTGCAAAAAATACTCATTCCCTGGAGCCTAGGATACATATGACAGGATTCTAGGGGAAATGTACCTTCCCTCAATGACTTTACCTGTCACTGTCTCACGGGGGTTAAATACGATCGGAGACCGCTGCTAGTGGTCTCCGATCGTTGCCCTGAAGCCTGAGGCTGTTACTAACAGCACGAGCTTCAGCTGCACCCCGCACGATGCGGGGAAAGTTCTTCTGAAGTGCCGACGTGAAAAGCCGACACTTCAGAAGAACTACCCTGAACAGCCGACGTAAAAACACTATACACCGGTCCTTAAGGGGTTAAAACAAGCAAATGTAATATCAGATATTGTTTTAATTACTATGCGTTTCAAGACCGGACCGGCCTCTTCATCAGGTAAAATACAAATGCTATACATTCCCCTTGCAAAAGGTGGAATATATAGCCAAGACAAAGTGGTAAAAAAAATGTGTGAAAAAGTGCCAAGTCACATGGATGAGTCATGCAAAGTGTGTTTGGATGAGTCATGGATGAGTCATTCAGGGGTGTTTGGATGAGTCATGGATGAGTCATGGATGAGTTATGGATGAGTCATGCAGAGGTATTTGGATGAGTCATGCAGAGGTGTTTGGATGAGTCATGGATGAGTTATGGATGAGTCATGCAGAGGTGTTTGGATGAGTCATGCAGAGGTGTTTGGATGAGTCATGGATGAGTCATGGATGAGTTATGGATGAGTCATGCAGAGGTGTTTGAATGAACACATGCAAATGTGTTTGGCAGGTTCAAGGTTACTCGGTTTAAAAAGGTAATTGAAGTCTGATAACACAGACTGTCAAAGTAAAAACAAACATAAAAAGACTGCAGTATAGATAAGAAAGGTAGGGGACAAACTTATTTCACCGATCACAGTGGCATGTACGTGTTAGTAAAATTATAAAATGATTATATAGGCAGAGTTGATAACTGGCATAATGGAGCACATTTTTTAAAAATCATACCTGTATATAAAATGAAGAAACTTTCCTGCTGCAGTCTGCTTGATCGTGCCTCTGGAAATGTTAGTGGTCTGTAGCCCGGGAGTTGGAGGCTATGGTGGAGTTTTGGAGAGTTAATGAGTGCGCTATAAAGAAAGTTACTATAATGAAATGTAGTCCCATTTTGTAACTAAGGTAACCTGACGCTTGCTGGTACTGTGGAAGCTCAGTGGAGTCATTTATGTGGTGCTGATTGGTATTCATTCTGGGTGGGTAGCCGTTCTGTGGGGGAATTCAATGATAATCCTTAGATTGGTAAGTAAGTGCACCTATTGGGATCACGGGGTCCAGATCAAAAAGGGAACTATTGTATGTGTTGTATTTATGTCAATGTGAGGTAGACATGAGAAAGGAGGGTAAGGGACCCGTTCATAGGGAAACTGCTGGATACGCTAGATGATAGTTTCAGTCAATTCATTTAAACCATGGGGCACCAAGGTATCTAATTTGTAGATCCAATAGACCTCTCTTTGCACAAAGAGTTGAACCTGTTGGGAAGGTGTGCATCTATTTGGTCAATTGGGGATATTTTAAAACACCCAAAATCCCCTTTATGCTTAAATGTGCAATGTTTTGAGACACTGTGCATGAGGATTTTTTTGTTACAGTTAGGCCTATGTTTATTAAGTCTACAGTGAAGGGGTTGAATAGTTCTCCCCACCAGGGGCGTAACTAGGAAAGACTGGGCCCCATAGCAAACTTTTGACTGGGCCCCCCCCTCCCCTGGGTGTCACACAACCCTCCCCCCCTGTAGGTAACGCCATGAAGAGTCCCCCCCTGTAGGTAACGCCATGCAGAGTCCCCCCCTGTAGGTAACGCCCTGCATCCCCTATCCACAGGATAGGGGATACATGTGTGATCGCTGGCAGCGATAGGGAGAACGGGGGACCGAAAGTCCCCCGAAGTTCTCCATGACTAACCTCTGACTTCCGGCGTCTGCGCAGCTCAATAAAAATGAAAGGAGCGCTGGTAACGCATGCGCATAAGCGCGACCGGCGCTCCATTCATTTCTACGGAGCTGCCGACACAGACCCCGGAAGTCCGAGGTTTGGGATGGAGAACTTCAGGGGACTTTCAGTCCCCCGTTCTCCTTGTCGCTGCCAGCGATCATACATGTATCCCTTATCCTGTGGATTGGGGGTACATGTCTTTTGTTTAATGGCAGAGCGGGGAGATACTTCCCTGCTCTGCCATAGTGTTCAGTGGCGTCGCGCTGTAGCAGCCATATCGGCTGCTAGCAAAGCCTCCGGCCATGGTGGTGGCCCATGCCAGCGGGCGACACGGGCCCCCTCATGCCGCGGGCCCCGTAGCAGCTGCTACGGCTTCTACGGCGGTAGTTACGCCACTGCTCCCCACATATTGAGCTCCGCAGACACAGTATATTAAATAGATTATGAACTGTGATTGACAGTTGAGTTTTTTCTTTATGTTAAATGTATTCCCATTATGATTTTAACAGAAGGTGGTGGTATTGCGGGTGATAGTGTGACAGCATAGGCACCTAGGTGTGCTACATTTAAAACTCCCCACTCTGAACTTAATTTGGGGCTGAAAGTAAGGAAGTTTTGTTCCAATTTGTGGAAAATTTACCCTACTGGAGGCTAAAATATTTTTAATAGTGGGAGGTCTCCTAAATGTCAAGAGGGGTTTCGGGGGGGGGGAATAGTTTTAAGAAAGGGGTCGTGCTGTAGGATGTGCCAATGTTTGAAAAGGCTGTCCTTGATTTTTTTGTGAGCTATATTGTATGTGGTGATAAAGTTAAAATCAAAATTGAGCTCTGGTTTAAGAGCCAGGTTCTTCCTTGTATGATGTGAATTTTGAAATGTGTTTTGTTTTTCTGGTTTCGGTAGGAGGCATTCTTTTTGTGTTAATTTGCTCGTTCTTTTGTAGGCTTGGGCTAGTACATAATTGGGATATCCCTTCTCTCTGAAACGTTTATACAACACCCGTCTCTGTTTTTTGAAGTCGGTGTCTAGTGTGCAATTATTCTGTATCCTTTTATACTGGCCAAAGTGGATATTGCTTATCCACTTGGAGTAGTGACCGCTAGTATAGTTGAGGTAGCTATTAGTATCTACGGTTTGAAGTGTGTACGGGTGGTGATTTTTTTCCTCTGTTTTTGAGATTGATAAATCAAGGTAATCAATAGTGTCCTGTTTGATAGTGTAAGTAAAATGAATCCCCCAATTGTTGATATTAAGGGAGTGACAGAAATGGCCGGTCCAGCCTTGAAACGCATAGTAATTAAAACAATATCTTATATTACATTTGCTTGTTTTAAATCCTCATTACTCAAGAAGGGTTTTACCAGTTAGCAGTGCCAGGGAATATTCATTTTTTCCTCAAACTTCTTAAATTACCATTTACCACTGGACCCTTTGGATCCGGATCGGAACCCAGGCTGCAGCAATATTTTAAAACACGCTTTCAAGGATGTTGTGCTCCTAGCACAACCAACCAGGTCAGCAGAACTGATCACCTTTCTGTGGCTTTTTTATTTTATCATTTGATGCACTATGTGCGCTTTGTGTTGTTTTTCTCCTCTACTGTTTAGTGACTACAAACGTGCCCACCAGTGGGACCAACGTATCTGGACCTGACAGCCCTCCACTCAGCAGCAGTAAATAGTCATCATATTGATCGCCAGCTCCTCACCATCTACAACTATGGATCACTTCAAACATCGGAAGGAATGAAGAGATAGACTTGTACTCCAGTACACAGGAAGTACTTTATTCACTAATACTCCTACTGGTCCTCCTATTTATTCTACCGATCACTCTAGGTTTGTGTCTGATACCTTTAATGAACTAGAGAACCACTGTAAAAGTGAATTACATCACCACCTAGATGTTATCTTTTTATCTATTTACCTTACAGAAAGGATCTCCGCGAGAGGCCTAAGGATGATGTTTGAATCCTCCTTCAAAGAGGACATCACCTTCACGGCTGATTGGGAAGAATATATGGAAGAATGCACAAGAGGGATGTTAGATAGACTACGCACAAAAAGAGAAAAATGCGTAGAGAAACTATGTATCCACTATTGAATCCCATATTAAAAAACTGGAAGCTTATCACCAACATCCAGACTTCCACTATATTAACCAAAATATCACCAACCTTATGTGGATACACCTAAATAAAATGGGAATGGTTGGTGATATTAACTTCCTGTTTGTGGCACATTAGTATATGGGAGGGGGGAAACTTTTCAAGCTGGGTGTTGACCATGGCGGCCATTTTGAAGTCGGCCATTTTGTATCCAACTTTAGTTTTTTCAATGGGAAGAGGGTCATGTGACACATCAAACTTATCGAGAATTTCACAAGAAAAACAATGGTGTGCTTGGTTTTAACGTTACTTTATTCTTTCATGAGTTATTTACAAGCTTCTCTTTGTTTACAGCCATTGACATGTCGCAGAGGTTAACACGTGAGGAGCGGATAGAAATTGTGTTGATGTCTGGAGAACGCAGTACCCGGGTCATTGCAGCAGATTTCAATGCAAGACACCCTACAAGACCACCCATCTCCCATGCTACAGTTTGCAAACTGCTTGCCAAGTTTCGTAAAACTGGTTCAGTGTTGGATTTGCCCAAATGTGGACGCATGTCACTAATGAAGAAATATCAGTGGCTGTCCTAGCTTCATTCAGCAAGAGCCCACAGCGTAGCACTCGCCGCATGTCACTGGAGAGTGGCATCAGTCGAACATCCCTTCGGAAGATATTAGCTACTCACAAATGGCACCCTTACAAACTCCAGCTGCTGCAGCATCTCAACGAGGATGACCCAGATCGGCGCACTGAATTTGCAGAATGGGCAAAACAAAAATTGGAACAGGACCCTCAGTTTACACAGAACAGTTTGTTCGGTGATGAGGCAAACTTTTATGTGAATGGTGAAGTTAACAAACAAAACCACCGCTATTGGTCTGACACTAACCCACATTGGACAGATCCCTCCAAGACTGTTGGAACACAAAAATTGATGGTATGGTGTGGTATATTGGGTACAAAGATAGTGGGGCCATTCTTCATCAATGGAAACCTCAAGGCCACGGGATATCTGAAATTGCTACATGATGATGTGTTTCCCTCTTTATACACTGAAGCTGGCACGTTCCCTGAGTTTTTCCAGCAAGATGGTGCACCACCACATTATGGGTGTCAGATCCGAGCATTCCTAGATGAACAGTTTCCTGGAAAGTGGATTGGTCGTCGTGGGCCAGTTGTAGGTTTCCCGATCTGACCCCCTTAGACTTTTATCTTTGGGGTCATCTGAAGGCAATTGTCTATGCTGTGAAGATACGAGATGTGCAGCAACTGAAACTACGGATACTGGAAGCCTGTGCTGGCATTTCTTCTGTGGTGTTGCTATCAGTGTGTGAAGAGTGGGAGAAGACAATTGACAATCCAACACAATTTGCAGCACTTTGAACACATTTTATAAGTGGTCAGAAACTTGTAAATAACTCATGAAAGAATAAAGTAACGTTA
Source organism: Rhinoderma darwinii (assembly GCF_050947455.1). Lineage (NCBI taxonomy): Eukaryota > Metazoa > Chordata > Amphibia > Anura > Rhinodermatidae > Rhinoderma > Rhinoderma darwinii. Next base: position 71,890,266 of record NC_134696.1, read on the forward strand.
AAACCAAGCACACCATTGTTTTTCTTGTGAAATTCTCGATAAGTTTGATGTGTCACATGACCCTCTTCCCATTGAAAAAACTAAAGTTGGATACAAAATGGCCGACTTCAAAATGGCCGCCATGGTCAACACCCAGCTTGAAAAGTTTCCCCCCTCCCATATAGTAATGTGCCACAAACAGGAAGTTAATATCATCAACCATTCCCATTTTATTTAGGTGTATCCATATAAATGGCCCACCCTGTAGAACAAGATTTGGTGGCGAAAAAAGCCATTAAATTAGGGCGAGATAGGCTCGACTATCTCAGCAACTAAATTAGATCCTGGCCCAAATTTTTACCTCCAGATACCGAACTTGACCTGTCCACACTCACAGTCCACAGCTCATCCCCTAAACCTACACCCCCCCAGATCCCCCTGCCACTACTGCAGCCAGTACTGAACACAACACCCAGGGCTCCAAACCCTTTTCCCTTATCCTACCACCATCCCCTGCTATCATAATTGACAATACCACAGCGGGGCATTCTGCATCAGTACCGTTTCTCACTCCAGCGATTCCATCAACATCTTCTAAATGCCCCTCCCCCATTTTTAGGGCTAAGACCCACACGCGACCCACCTCCTTTAACTATCACCAACTACTTTCACCCCATAAACAAAAAGAAAAGAAGAAAAAACGACTCAGAGGAACCAGCGGAGGGGGGGATAGTATACCAGCCCTCAAAAAGTGATACTTCCATTTTTAATCTCTCCAATTACACATTAACTCCATCAGAAACATTGTTACTTAAAAAAGGACTCTCCTTTTGCCCAGCAGCACTAGCAAGGGGCCTTGATCTATTTCTAGATCTTCACAGTTTCACGAGAAAAGTGACACTCAAACGCCATTTCTATCTGAGGGCAAGTAAAATGTATGCGACACCACCTTCTTTGAACATACCGAACCCTACCTACACACTGAGCTAAAACCGCAATCTAAATTTTACCCTGTAGAAAATCAAGGTAACTTCATCAACACCTTCCACCACCTAGTCTATAAAGACATTGAATATCTGGAGACATATAAAATCCAGAATAAGGATAATCTCACACAAATTGAAAGGACAGCCCTAAAGAATCTCAAACAAAACAGACAAATTGTCATCCGCTCAGCGGATAAAGAAGGCGGAATAGTGATTCAAAACATCAGTGACTATAAACAAGAAGCCACACGAATACTATCAGATCTTAGCTACTACACCCTACTGAAAACCAACCCCCTCATAGAAATAACGAATCAACTTAGTAATATCATCAATGCCGCCCATCATTTATCCATCCTCAAGAAAAACTAAAGGAATTATCTTTTACCTAAAAATATCAATATGCCATTTTTCTACCACCTTCCAAAAATTCACAAAGATTTAATTAACCCTCCGGGGCGACCAATCATCCCTGGGATTCAGTCCCCCACTTGCCATCTATCACACTATTTAGATCTGGTACTACAAAAATATGTTCTAAATCTGCCCAGTTATCTAAAAGACTCCACCCAACTCATAAACAACCTCAACTCAATCATATGGAGAAAATCCCTGCTCCTTATCACTTGTTAGTGCAATTTATTCCAACATCGAGCACACTATAGGATTGAAAAGCGTTAGAAGCACTCTCAATAAAGACCCCACTTTAATGCCAGCTCAGGTTAATTTAATTTGCCAAGGGCTTGAGTTCATCCTTAAAAACAATATATTCTCATTCAACCAATCTATCTACCATCAAATCGATGGGACTGCTATGGGTACAAGAGTAGCCCCCAGTTATGCTAACATCTTCATGGGGGCTTTTGAGGAACTACACATATGGGAAAAAACCCTTGTTTTTTCCCTACATCTGTCTATATCGCAGATATATTGACGATTTATTTTTGATCTGGGATGGGGACCACGAAAGTGCTAGCCATTTCTGTCACTCCCTTAATATCAACAATTGGGGGATTCATTTTACTTACTCTATCAAACAGGACACTATTGATTACCTTGAATTATCAATCTCAATAACTGAGGAAATCACCACCCGTACACACCTCAAAACCATAGATACTAATAGCTACCTCAACTATACTAGCGGTCACTACTCCAAGTGGATAAGCAATATCCCCTTTGGCCAGTATAAAAGGATACGGAAGAATTGCACACTAGACACCGACTTCCAAAAACAGAGTCGGGTGTTGTATAAACGTTTCAGAGAGAAGGGATATCCCAATTATGTACTAGCCCAAGCCTACAAAAGAACGAGCAAATTAACACAAAAAGAATGCCTCCTACCAAAACCAGAAAAACAAAATACATTTCAAAATCCACATCATACAAGGAAGAACCTGGCTCTTAAACTAGAGCTCAATTTTGATTTTAATTTTACCACCACATACAATATAGCTCACAAAAAAATCAAGGACAGCCTGGCCAAACATTGGCACATCCTACAGCACGACCCCTTTCTTAAAACTATTCTCCCCCCGAAACCCCTCTTGACATTTAGGAGAGCTTCCCAGTAGGGTAAATTTTCCACAAATTGGGACAACACTTCCTTACTTTCAGCCCCAAATTAAGTTCAAAATGGGGAGCTTCAAATGTGGCACACCTAGGTGCCTATGCTGTCCCACTATCACCCACAATGCCAACGCCTTCTGTTCAAATCATAATGGGAATACATTTAACATAAAGAAAAAACTCAACTGTCAATCACAGTTCATAATCTATTTAAAAGACTGTGTCTGCGGAGCTCAATATGTGGGGAGAACTAGTCAACCCCTTCACTGTAGACTTAATAAACATAGGGCTAACTGTAACAAAAAATTCCTCATGCAGAGTGTCTCAAAACATTGCACATTTAAGCATAAAGGGGATTTTGGGTGTTTTAAAATATCCCCAATTGACCAAATAGATGCACACCTTTCCAACAGGTTCAACTCTTTGTGCAAAATAGAAGTCTATTGGATCTACAAATTAGATACTTTGGTGCCCCATGGTTTAAACGAATTGGCTGAAACTAACATCTAGCGTATACAGCAGTTTCCCTATTAACGGGTCCCTTACCCTCCTTTCTCATGTCTACCTCACATTGACATATATCCAGCACATACAATAGGTCCCTTTTTTATCTGGACCCCGTGACCCCAATAGGTGCACTTACTTACCAATCTAAGGATTATCATTGAATTCCCCCACAGAACGGCTACCCACCCAGAATGAATAGCAACCAGCACCACATAAACTTACCTCTGTCTCTTCGTTTTTCCCTATCGACTCCACTGAGCTTCCACAGCACCAGCAAGCGTCAGGTTACCTTAGTTACAAAATGGGACTACATTTCATTATAGTAACTTTCTTTATAGAGCACTCATTAACTCTCCAAAACTCCACCATAGCCTCCAACTCCCGGGCTACAGACCACTAACATTTCCAGTGGCACAATCAAGCAGACTGCAGCAGGCCAGTTTCTTCATTTTATATACATTTATGATTTTAAAAAAATATGCTACAATATGCCAGTTATCAACTCTGCCTATATAATAATTTTATTAACACGTACATGCCACTGTGATCGGTGAAATAAGTTTGTCCCCTACCTTTCTTATCTATACTGCAGTCTTTTCATGTTTGTTTTTACTTTGACAGTCTGTGTTATCAGACTTCAATGACCTTTTCAAACCGAGTAACCTTTAACCTGCCAAACACATTTGCATGTCTTATCCATGACTCATCCAAACACCTCTGCATGACTCATCCATAACTCATCCATAACTCATCCATAACTCATCCATGACTCATCCAAACACCCCTGCATGACTCATCAATGACTCATCCAAACACCTTTGCATGACTCATTCATGTGACTTGGCACTTTTTCACACATTTTTTTACCACTTTGTCTTGGCTATATATTCCACCTTTGCAAGGGGAATGTATAGCAGTTGTACTTTACCTGATGAAGAGGCCGGTCCGGCCTTGAAACGCGTAGTAATTAAAACAATATCTGATATTACATTTGCTTATTTTAAATCCTCATTACTCAAGAAGGGTTTTACCAGTTAGAAGAGACAGGGAATATCAGTTTTTTCCCTCAAACGTCTCAAATTAGGAGTTTGTAAATTACATCTTCGTGGATCTGCTGTATGTCGGTGTGGTGGTCTATCTGGACAACATCCTGATCTACTCATCCGATTTGCCAACACATTGGAAGCATGTTTGCCAAGTTCTGTTGCGGTTAAGGGGGAATCAATAACCAATAAGATACGGACAGTATTACATCAAGAGCGAGGATAGAGGAGAGAGTGTGCGCAGGCGCACACTCTCACTCTTCAGCTGTCAAGATCAGTCTTCTGCCGAACTGGCAACGGGGCGTGTCACTGCTACGGACAATGTAAGAGCTGGGGAGAGAAGAGCGCGCATGTGCGCTCTCCTCTCTTTAGCTCTTGCGAGAGATCAGTCTTGATCTCTCGCAAGAGCTGAATAGAGGAGAGCGCGCATGCGTGCTCTCTCTCCAGCTCTTACACAGTCCGTAGCAGTGACACGCCCCCTTGCCAGTTAAACAGACAAAGTACAAGACTGATCTCTTGCATGCGCGCTCTCCTCTACACAGCTCTTACACTGTCCGTAGTAGTGGCACGCCCCCTTGCCAGTTCGACAGAAGACTGATCTTGACAGCTGAAGAGTAAGAGCATGTACACGTGCGCACACTCTCTCCTCTATCCTCGCTCTTGCTGTAACACTGTCCGTATCTTATTGTACAGTGTCACAGCCAAAGTAACATGCCCCCTTGCCATTACATGCCCCATTGACAGTTCAGGGGTTATTTAAATATCGGGCGCCAAATATAAAGGCACCGATATCTAATTAGTGGAGGAGGGTAGAAAAAAAATGTAAAGTGCCCCAGGGTTTGTGTAGCCCTGCCCATTACAAGCTGCACTCAGCTGCATATGTATGGGGAGGTGAAAGGTTCTCTTTAAGGCAAGATGGTGGCCTGTGGCTTTTTTCAAAATTATTCTCTCCTGCAGAGCGCAACTATTCCATTGGGGATTGAGAGTTGCTGGCCGTCAAGTTGGCCTTAGAGTAATCGAGACACTTGCTGGATGGCGCTATTCACCCTATTATTATTTATACAGATCACAAGAACCTCACGTACCTACAGTTGGCACACTGACTAATTCCTCACCAAGCCAGATGGTCTCTGTTCTTGGCCTGATTTCAATTCTTGCTTCACCTCCATCCTGCAGATAAGAATGTGAAGGCTGATGCCCTGTCTCGATCTTTTAAAACGAATGACTCAGAGGAAATTCCTCAATATATCATAGATCCTTCTAGGATTATTGCCGCTAACCCTCTGCAAATTAGAGACATTCCTCCTGGAAAGACTTTTTTCGTCTTGCAGACAGGAAGAAAACTGGCTGGGCCCAGCATGACAATTAGGTACAACTTCTGCCGTTGGCGGCATTCTCTTACAACAATCATACAAGTGAGTCTACTGCCTCTTCTCCTTTTTACATTATGTAAAGCCAACATCTATGAGATCCTCTTCCTGTGCCATCCATGACTCAAGTACTGGCAGTTAACTCTTCATTTGGGACTTTTATTCACATATGGAAGCAAACTAAGTCTGCGAGCCTTCAGGCAGTGGATCGCATAAAAAAGCATGCCTATAAAAAAAGAAAGGTTCCTCCTCAATTCTCTCCTGGAGTTAAGGTCTGGCTATCCTCGAGAAACATTAGTCTCAAGATGCCCTCTCACAAATTCGCTCTCAGATTTCTTGTTTTTTTCGAAGTTCTGCAATGTATAAACCCTGTGTCCTATAAACTTCGCCTGCCTCCAACTCTCAGGATTTCCAACTCATTCCACAAGTCCGTCCTTAAGACTGTGGTTCTGAACTGCTACAGTAAAACTCCTAGTTCTGCAGTTTCTCCTAGCGGTTCTTCTGATGTGTTCGAGGTGAAGGAGACTCTGGACTGCATGAGAGTAGCAGGTAGGATTTTCTATTTAGTGGACTGTTTAGAGGTCCTGGGAGCCAGAAGCCACCCCCACCGTCGGTCGGCCGCAACCGCAGACACCTGGCCTCCTGCCAATGTCTCCCTCTGCGCACGTCCCTGGCCTTAAAGGGCCAGCACGTGCACATATTAAAGTTCCCTAACCAATCCCCTAATCACCCTGGACTATAAAAAGGGCTCCAGCCTTCCACTCCTTGCCTGAGCGTTGTTGTTGTCTACCCATATTCGTTTTGGAAACGGTCCTTTCGTTGTATCCTGCTCCCAGTGTTCCTGTATCCTGTTGCTGTGTTGTTTCCTATGCCTAAGCCTTTAGTTGGAGTTGTATGTCTCGTATGCCACATCTGGTGTCATCTGCCACGCCTGGTGTCATCTGCCACGCCTGGTGTCATCTGCCACGTCTGGTGTCATCTGCCACGTCTGGTGTCATCCGCCACATTTGGCGTCATCTGCCATGTCAAGCTCCATCCGTGCCAAAGCCTCTGCTACTGTCTGGACTCTTACAGATACTCTAGTGCTAAAGACTTTGCATAGACTTTATTTAGACTTTTTTTGGGCAACTGCCACTCCGCTTAAGTGGAGCGGCCCAGTGGGTCCACTTACCCTTAGATCGTGACAATTGTGAATAATTCATTTTTATATATGTCAAGAAAATCCACTGTGTATAATAACCTGCACCAAATACAAAAACATACCTGATAAGGTGTTCAATATGATATAATGTTAGACTTAAAGTGTTGAACCTGATGAAGGCGGTGGTACAGTTCCAAAACGCATTGTTTGAACACCCTTTATAAAAAAGAATAACAAATTACAGATTAGCTCTCCAGATATTTTGAAAGCAGAGCCCATACACTGTTAATATTTTCTGTTACATGTGAAAAGTCAAGTTCGTGTTGTTACTATTTAGTTTAATATTACAGATTTTTAATCATGTTTTTTTTACATATGGTTTTGGTGGCATTCTTTAACTAGTGTTATTTTGCCAATGCATTTTTTCCTGTGATTTTTGATGTCCTACACAGAAGTCTATGGAAAAAAATGCTGAGAAAAACACCATCCCTAGGGCATGCTGTATTTTGAAAAAAGAATGCCACTGTCTCTCAAAAATTCTACAAAAATGCCACGAACCAAAAGGCTGTGAACATATTTTTTACTAGAGACTTTGTAAGTGTCATCTGGATGTAGTGTTTTGGAAAAAAATGTATAAAATAAGTGAAAAACACTACCAATAACGCGTCTAAATCATGCCTTGCAGATCTGAAAAATCCTGGAGACCACAGAAAATAACGTATTCACCTAATATTCCAATAAATTCATCAAAAGCTAAACTTGTCAAATCAATTTCCCTATTGTGAAAAATAATGGTATGCAAATTACTGGTAGTTAGTATTTTTTCTTCATGCACAGAAGATTTCATGAACGGTATCACAAAATATTGAAAACACACAAATTTCCATGGCAAAATGTTACATACAAATTTCTTGTGCTGAATAATGGAATGTTTTTTTTTAGTTTTTTTATTAGGCATAGTTAAACTGAAGTAGGGGCAGAGGAGTGTGACCAAAGTATTTAAGGGAGTGAATGGCCGCATCAAGAAAGGTTATCAAACTTGGGGTTATACAATTGAGAAAAAAGACAGCTTAGAGGCGATATAATTACTATGTACATTTATATCATTGGACAGTACAGTGATCTTTCTAATGTTTTTTTATACCTAGCCCTTTAATCATGACAAGAGAGGATCCTCTCTGTCTGGAGGAAATCCATAGAACCATAGATTCTTTACTGTGAGAGTAGTGAGACTATAGAACTCTCTGCCACAGGATGTTTTGAGGGTTGTTACATTAAAGGAGTTCAAGATGCCTTTCTTAAAAGATATAATATCACAAGTACTATATTGCTAGACATGGGTCATTGATCTAGATATTTATTCTGACTGCCATATTTGGAGTTGGTAAGGAATTTTTCCATCTGATATAGGGAAATCGGCGAATGGCTCATAGTGTTTTTTGCCATCTTCTGGATGAATACTGCAGGATTATAGATCAGAATTGACAAACCTGTGTCTTTTTTCAATTTTTACCAACTTCGTTATCCACATGGATTTTTAACTGATGTTGAGTTGTCTTCATATTCCAATGAGGAGGAGTGGTCGAGACAAAGACATCTAACAATTATATTAATTCTATGCATGAAAGATCTCTAGAAGGTGAGACTTCTTGATTTCTTATTTCCCAATAGCTGCAATTTTTTGTTTGACACCAAAAAAAAAGCTCATTTTGTGTTTCTCTTTTCTTGGTACCACTGGATCCCTAATTATCCTTAAACCAGGACAAGGATCATAATGCATTCCATCCAGCACATTTATCACAGTAAACATACATATTTGCCAAATTTGGGTTAGTAAAATTTGAATGAGAAGTAATTATGATAAACTCTGTAGACACTTAAGTTTCAATCTTTTTGTGTAAATAATGTCAATTTACATTACCTTTTATAATTTTTTAGGAAATTACATACTAAAAGTTTCTCTAACCCTTTAACTGTCAAGGATTAACATCAAATGTCATACCAGGATTGGTCAATTCATTGCATGTTGTGAAGTAAATCATTAATATGGGCTGACTTCTCTATCTGCTACAGGCTCTATGGTAGGGACGGGCTGCATCTGAATGGGGAGGGTGCAGCTGTGCTGGGGGAAAGAATGGTTAGACGGCTGGAGGTGCTTTTAAACTAGGATCTGAGGAAGGGAGGGTGGGGATACACAAACGGCGTTAGATAGAGCACATAGGGTGTGGGATACAGAAGGGGTTAAGGGGGATTTAGTAGGGGCTGGGGTTAGCAAGCCGAGTAGGGATGTGACTAGGAATATATACGGACCTAAGAATATTAAAGGTGTCGGTAAGATTAAATGCATGCTGGCAAATGCAAGTAGTCTTGCAAGTAAAATGGACGAGATGGAAATTCTAATGACCGATATGGATTATGATGCAGTGGGCATAGCGGAAATCTGGCTGAATGAAAGCCATGACTGGGTAACAAATATCGAGGGCTACACAGTATTTAGAAAGGATAGAAAAGATTTAAAAAAAAGTGGAGGGGTTTATCTGTTTGTAAAATCCAACCTAAGACCAGTCTTGAATGAAGACATTGGGAGAGACCGTAACAGTGTGGAGTCTTCACGGATAAATATTCATGGAACGGTTAATAATGATAAACAACTAATTGGAGATCGTTATAAGCCACCGAACATAGCGGAACAGACTGAGGATGAAATGCTGCAACAAATACAAAAGGCAGCAAATTATAATGGGGTCCTTATTATGGGGGACTTTAACTATCCTGGCATTAATTGGGACATAGAGACCGCTGGATGTGCTAAAAGCTGGAAGTTTTTATACACAATTCAAGACAATTATTTCACTCAGTTGGCTTCTTAAACCAACCGGAGGGGACAAAGTGCTGGATCTGGTCTTATCAGATGTGGAGGTCCGGGAGCACTTGGGCAATAGTGACCACAATATGGGAAGTTTTAATATAATTTTCAATAAAACAATACGAAGGGAGCAACAAAAACCTGGAATTTTAGGAATGCACAATTCAATAGACTGAGGGAAACACTTAGGCTGGGTTCACACGACCTATTTTATACCCACTAGTAACAAAATGTCTAGGAATAAAAGGAGACCAATATGGATGAATAGGGAATTACTGAATATAGTAAGACAAAAACAAAAAGCAGGAGACTGAGGGCTCAGTAGAAGCATTCCAGACATACAAAGATCTCAATAGAAAATGTAAAAATGAAATCAAGTTAGCAAAGTTATCTACAGAAAAACGTAAATGTAAACGTAAATGTAAATTTTTTTTAAAAATATATTAATGCCAAAAAGAACAAATCTGATAATATTGGCCCTCTTAACCCCTTCACAACTGTCATACGGCTATATACGTTCTAACTGCCGATGCCCCATGCAGTTAGCACGTGTATAGACATTTGCAGTGTGCATCAGGGTTTAACGTGTGCAGAAGCTGCTTCAGTCTGAGTAGGTCTGCACTAATCTATGTTCGGCTCTCTTTACAAGTGTCGACACCTCTTTTAATTAGTTTCATAAAACAAACGTGTTTTTTTATGAAACTAAACTTACAAGTGCAGCTCTGCTCACAGTGAAGCAGTCGCACTTATCTCTCTCTACTTCTCCATCCATGGCTTCTGCCCAGAGATAACGGAGCCAGTGTGCTCGTTATCTGGGCAGATAAGGAACTGATAGATTTAACTCTTTAGTCTTCTTCTCCCTCCTGGATACCCTGTGAGGGGAGAATGAAGGAGGCTAACTGTTACAGAGCTGAAAATCTGTGAATGTATATATATGTATATATGTGTATATATATATATATATATATATATATATATATATATATATGTATACAGTGAAGGAAATAAGTATTTGATCCCTTGCTGATTTTGTAAGTTTGCCCACTGTCAAAGTCATGAACAGTCTAGAATTTTTAGGCTAGGTTAATTTTACCAGTGAGAGATAGATTATATAAAAAAAAATAAAAAAAAATCACATATTCAAAATTATATATATTTATTTGCATTGTGCACAGAGAAATAAGTATTTGATCCCCTACCAACCATTAAGAGTTCAGCCTCCTCCAGACCAGTTACATGCTCCAAATCAACTTGGTGCCTGCATTAAAGACAGCTGTCTTAAATGGTCACCTGTATAAAAGACTCCTGTCCACAGACACAATTAATCAGTCTGACTCTAACCTCTACAACATGGGCAAGACCAAAGAGCTTTCTAAGGATGTCAGGGACAAGATCATAGACCTGCACAAGGCTGGAATGGGCTACAAAACCATAAGTAAGATGCTGGGTGAGAAGGAGACAACAGTTGGTGCAATAGTAAGAAAATGGAAGACATACAAAATGACTGTCAATCGACATCGATCTGGGGCTCCATGCAAAATCTCACCTCGTGGGGTATCCTTGATCCTGAGGAGGGTGAGAGCTCAGCCGAAAACTACACGGGGGGAACTTGTTAATGATCTCAAGGCAGCTGGGACCACAGTCACCAAGAAAACCATTGGTAACAAATTACGCCGTAATGGATTAAAATCCTGCAGTGCCCGCAAGGTCCCCCTGCTCAAGAAGGCACATGTACAGGCCCATCTGAAGTTTGCAAATGAACATCTGGATGATTCTGAGAGTGATTGGGAGAAGGTGCTGTGGTCAGATGAGACTAAAATTGAGCTCTTTGGCATTAACTCAAATTGCTGTGTTTGGAGGAAGAGAAATGCTGCCTATGACCCAAAGAACACCGTCCCCACTGTCAAGCATGGAGGTGGAAACATTATGTTTTGGGGGTGTTTCTCTGCTAAGGGCACAGGACTACTTCACCGCATCAATGGGAGAATGGATGGAGCCATGTACCATCAAATCCTGAGTGACAACCTCCTTCCCTCCACCAGGACATTAAAAATGGCTCGTGGCTGGGTCTTCCAGCACGACAATGACCCGAAACATACAGCCAAGGCAACAAAGGAGTGGCTCAAAAAGAAGCACATTAAGGTCATGGAGTGGCCTAGCCAATCTCCAGACCTTAATTCCATCGAAAACTTATGGAGGGAGCTGAAGATCCGAGTTGCCAAGCGACAGCCTCGAAATCTTAATGATTTACAGATGATCTGCAAAGAGGAGTGGGCCAAAATTCCATCTAACATGTAAACCTCATCATGAAATACAAAAAACTTCTGACTGCTGTGCTTGCCAACAAGGGGTTTGCCACCAAGTATTAAGTCTTGTTTGCCAAAGGGATCAAATACGTATTTCTCTGTGCACAATGCAAATAAATATATATAATTTTGACTATGTGATTTTCTGTTTTTTTTTTTATAGAATCTATGTCTCACTGGTAAAATTAACCTAGCCTAAAAATTCTAGACTGTTCATGTCTTTGACAGTGGGCAAACTTACAAAATCAGCAAGGGATCAAATACTTATTTCCTTCACTGTGTGTATATATATATATATGTGTATATATATATATTTGTGTATATATATAAATATATATATATATATATATATATATATACACACACACAGACATAGATAAATAACAGATACATATATAAAAAAATTATAAGTGCTTTTTTTAAATTTTTTGTGATTTGTCTGATCATAATAAAAATGTAAAACATGGAATTAATTAAACTAATCTAGAAAATGAAAGCCTCATATGTCTTGTAAAAAAAAAACAAAGTAAAAATAGTTAGGATATGCAAAGCGGTTGCAAAGATATTATCGTTTAAAAATTGCACATCAGAAATGGAAAATTTGACCTAGACACAGGGGTATCAATGACCCTTGGTCATGAAAGGGTTAAAGATGAGCATGGGAATACAATTCTAGATGACAAAGTGAGGGCTGAGATATTAAACACATTCAGGGGAAAAGTAACAAAGGTTCCCCACCCAATATTACCTGCTTAACACAGGAGGAAGTACAGCTACGTCTGAGCAAATTAAATATTGATAAATCCCCTGGCCCAAATGGCATTCATCCACAAGTATTAAGGGAATTGCGCTCAGTAATGGACAGACCATTGTATCTCATTTTCTCAGACTCTCTTGTAACAGGATCAGTGCCACAGGATTGGAGGACAGCTGATGCTGAACCAATATTGAAGAAGGGTAAAAAGGTGGAACCGAGTTACTACCGTCCAAGAAGTTTGACATCTGTGGTATGTAAAATATTTGAGCGTATTCTAAGAAATGAACTACAAAAATATATAGCAGAGAAAAGTCTAATATCTGGCTAGATGTTACAAAACAGCAATGAAAATAAGAATGCCCAAAAAATTTAATTTCTGATACCAAACGTGGAAATTTGAAATGCAAGTTAAAGTGTATGTTCACAAATGCCAAAATTCTAGCAAGCAAAATGGAGGAGCTGGAGGCCTTGGTACTGGAGGAAGATATAGTTATAGTGGGTGTTGCTGAAACATTGCTAGACTTCACATGAGTGGGCTGGAAATCTGCAGGGTTTTACACTGTTTCGGAAAGACAGGGTAAATAGGAAAGGCGGTGGTGTATGTCTGTATGTGAGAAGTGACAGGGCAGCCATCAGGAATTTCTGGGCCACATATAGCCAAGATGTCTAGGGCCCCCCCTCCATTACCGGGGTTGGGCAACAGAAAGTGTGGCACTGATTTTGGTTCTGATGTCAATTACAGTGAAGGAAACCATGGAGCAGGCAGTGACCGGTTAATGCCCTGGAATTTGATCTCTTTAGCCAAAACGTATCCGACTGTGTGGCATACAGTGGGATACGTCGCCTGGGGAATGGCCCAGGGGAAACTCCTGAAGTCACTGTCCATGAACAGGGCTGGAGGCTTCTACTAGCGCTCTGCCCAGGGACTATGGCGCTGTTCCTGATGTCAATATACGTAAAGTGACGTCCGAAGCTTTGCAAAGCCTGAGAACACGGCCGGAGCATCGACAACAATCTGGCCAGGGATTCCGGCCCTGGAGAATCCCCTGACATCACTTTAAATATATGGACATTGATGTCACGAGCTTTCCCAGGGACAAAGTCCACGGGTAAAGCACTTGTGATGCTCTGCCTGGGGACTCCGGAATAGCAAAGTCTACTACGCTATTCCATCCTACAAAAATAAGATTTACCGACGTCTACCAGCCCAACGTAGGCTAAAAGGACGTAATGGAGCCCTGTGAATTATTGTCTACGTTATTTATAGTATATGTGAGATTTCCTGACGTACACGATAAACTTAGGGCAACAACATGATGTGAAGGGGGCCTTAAGGGAGGGGGAAGCACTTGTGAGGATGTAAGGAGAACTAAAGCTCCATTCTTACGTTGCCATTAATGTTCAATGTGTTTTTCCACAGTCAAAATTTGGGAGTTCTGGGTAAGTATGAACGTCTTTTTTTACAGCTTTATCTATATTGTGATCGGTAGCCACTCTCCAGGGTGCTGAAACAGTTACTGCCGATCGTTTAACTCTTTCAGCACCCTGGACAGTGACTATTTACTGACGTCGCCTAGCAACGCTCCCGTAATTACAGGTGCACACACGTAGTCACCCGTAATTACGGGAGCCCCATAGACTTCTATGGACTGCCGTGCCGTAATTACGGCCTGAAATAGGACATGTTCTATCTTTTTCAATGGCACGGGCACCCTCTCCGTAAGCATACAGTGAGGTACCCGTGGCCAATAGAAGTTTATGGGCCCGTAATTACGGCCCGTAATTACGACCCGTAATTACGGGAGTTTTACAGTCGTGTGCATGGGGCCTTAGGGTGAGTTAAAAAAAAACTCTGTTAGGCCAAATGCACACAATACTTATTACATGCAAAGTTGTCGCAGGTATTTTAGTGCGGCAAATCCGCAGCGTAATACAGTACCAGCAAAGTAAATGAGATCAAGAAATCTCATCTACGTCGCATTTTATGCACAAAAATTGACCTGCGGTGCGTATTTGAAAATATGATACATGTCAATTTATCTTGCGTTTCCGCTTGCGAATTGTTTCTGACTAGTTTAAAAAATAATAAAAAATCTGCAGCATAAAACCTCCACCTATTTCCACATCAAAATGTGAAAACCGCAGCTAAAAACGTATCAAACAACGCACAATTAGGTGCAGATTTTACCTTGATGCGGATTTTGTGCACCAAATTCCTCAATGTGTGCGTTACACAATTTGCTAGGGATTTACAGCAAATTAACCCTTTACATTGTAAAGGATGAAATACGTTACAATTCCGCAACATAAGAGGCATGCAGCGGATTTAACCCCTTCCCTCCATTTTTCGGATTTTCACTTTTGTATTTTCCTCCCCACCTTCCAATAGCTATAATTTTTTTATTTTTCTGTCTATATAGCCATATGAGGGCTTGTTTTCTGCGGGACAAGTTGTAGTTTTTCATGGCACCATTTATTGTACCGCATAATGTATTGGGAAGCTGAAACAAAATTATTTGTGGGGGGAAATGGGCAAAAAACAGCGATTTTACCATATTTTTGGGCGTTTTATTTTTACGGCATCCATCAGGTGGTTAAAACTACATATCCAAATTATTCTACAGGTTGATACGATTACGGCGATACCACATTTATATGTTTTGTTTTATGTTATACCACTTTTAAAAAAATAAAACTATTTGCTAAATTAAAAAAATGTTTTGTGCCGCCATATTCTGAGAGCCATAACTTTTTCATTTTTCCATAAATTTAGCGATGTGAGGGCTTAAATTTTGAAGTGCGAGCTGTATTTTCACTGATACCATTTTGGGGTATATGCGACTTTTTGGTCACTTTTTTGGAGCGCTAAAGTGACCAAAAACCATCAATTTGCGTGTTTTATATATTTTTTTTACAGCATTCACCCAGCGGGTTAAACAATACTATATTACGATAGTTCGGACTTTTAAGGACGTGGCGATACTAGTTATGTTAAGTTTTATTTATTTTTTTAGCATTGATTTAGGGAAAAAATGTGAAAAGGTTTTTTTTTTAACTTTTAATACTTTATTATTTTATTACTTTATTTATTATTATTTTTTGGAATATAAAAAAACTTTATTTAACTGTTTTTTAAAAATTTCTATTAGTCCCCCTAGGGGACTTGAAGCAGCGATCCACTGCAATGATTATCCACTGCATGAAGTGATATGAAGGTGAGTGTGAAAGAGACAATAGTGGGTAAAGCAATAGTGGGTAAAGCATATGGAGCGGGCTGCACAAACTGGTACTGTAGTGATAATGGGAGATTTTAATTACAGGGATATTAATTTGTGTCATGGTTCGGATTCAACTGCGAAGGGGAGAAATTTCCTTAACCCATTGCAGGAAAATTTTATGGGCCAGTTTGTTGAAAACTAGAGGTGAAGCTCTGTTGGATCTGGTAATTTCTAATAATGCAGAGCTTGTTGGGAATGTCAATGTTCGTGAAAACCTCGCTAACAGTGATCACAATATAGTTATATTTTACCTATACTGTAAAAAACAAACACAGACTGGGAGGACAAAAACACTTAATTTTAAGGCCAATTTCCCCAGGATGAGGGCTGCAATTCAGGATATAGACTGGGAAGAACTAATGTAAAATAATGGTACAAATGATAAATGGGAGATTTTCAAATCTACTTTGGGTAATTATTGTGCAAAATTTATTCCTATAGGTAACAAGTATAAACGACTAAAATGAAACCCCACATAGCTTATAACTTCTGTAAAAAGGGCAATACATGACAAAAACAGAGCATTTGAAAAATACAAATCTGAGAGTACAGCTGTAGCCTTTGGTAATTATAAAGAGCTTAAAAAAATCTGTAAAAAGTTAATAAAATTAGCAAAAATACAAAATGAAAGGCAGGTGGCCAATGAGAGTAAAACAAATCCCCAAAAGTATGTGAAAGCAAAAAAGCCAAGGTCTGAACATGTAGGACCCCTAAATAGTGGTAATGAGTGGTTGGTCACAGGGGATCAAGAGAAGGCAGAGGCACTAAATGTGTACTTTAGCTCTGTATATACAACAGAAGAAAGAGTGGCTGATATAGTCGTTGCCAGTGCTGTTAATATATCAGTTGATATACTGAATTGGCTGAATGTAGATATGGTCCAAGCTAAGTTCATAAAAATAAATGTACACAAGGCCCCAGGACCAGATGGGTTACACCCTAGAGTTCTTAAAGAGATTGGTTCAGTTATTTCTGTCCCCTTCTTCATTATATTTAGAAATTCTCTAATGACTGGTATAGTGCCAAGGGACTGGCGCAGGGCAAATGTGGTGCCTATTTTTTTAAAAAGGCTCTAGATCTTTCCCTGGGTAATTATAGACCAGTTAGAAAAGTGGGAAAAAATGTTTGAGGGGCTATTGAGGGACTATATACAGGATTATGTGATAAAAAAAAAATAGTATTACAAGTGACAGCCAGCACGGTTTTACTAAGGACAGAAGTTGTCAAACCAACCTGATTTGTTTTTATGAAAAGGTGAGCAGAAGCCTAGACAGAGGGGCCACTGTGGATATAGTGTATTTGACACTGTCCCTCATAGACATCAAATGGGTAAATTAAAGGCTATAGGTTTAGAAAATATAGTTTGTAATTTGATTGAGAATTGGCTCAAGGACCGTATCCAGAGAGTTGTGGTCAATGATTCCTACTCTGAATGGTCCCCGGTTATAAGTGGTGTACTCCACGGTTCCGTGCTGGGACCACTATTATTCAACTTATTTATTAATGATATAAAGGATGGGATTAATAGCACTATTTCTATTTTTGCAGATGACACCAAGCTATGTAATATTGTTCATTCCATAGCAGATGTTCGGATATTGCAAGCTGATTTGGACACACTAAGTGTTTTTGGCATCCACTTGGCAAATGAGGTTTAATGTAGATAAATGTAAAGTTGTGGGGGGCGTGACCAGCAGCCAAGATGGATGGTCGTATTTAAGCCGCGCTTTATATCCTGATATTATCCTGAGCTGACAGCATACCTATGTGCCAGTCATAGGTTCACACCGGACCACCTTACACCCGGCAATGCCCCTGTTATCTGACAATGCCACATTGCAAGCAGCCCTCCATCGTCTCACTTGAGGTAATATCTCTTATACAACTACGGCCCTGGTGTTTGGTGAACACGTGTCAAATCGATCAGACTTATTACTTGGATGGACACATATTTTACATCGATATACTAATATCTTGTATTCCTGGGACTGCCACCCAATGCACTTATCTGTCAGTTGCCATTAAATCCTACATGGCTTACACCTTCTTTAAAAAGGGCAATACATGACAAAAAAAGGGCATTTAAAAAATACAAATCTGAGGGTACAGCTGTAGCCTTTTTAAATTATAATCTGTAAAAATGTAATAAAATTTGCAAAAATACAAAATGAAAGGCAGACGGCCAAGGATAGTAAAACAAATCCCCAAAAATTCTTCAAGTATAGAAATGCAAAAAAGCCAAGGTCTGAACATGTAGGACCAGTGGCGTAACTACCGCGGTAGCAGCAGTAGCGGCTGCTACGGGGCCCGGGGCTTGAGGGGGCCCGTGCCGCCAGCCGACACGCCCTCCCAAATGCCCGGTGGCGCCGCTAGCAGCCATTATGGCTGCTACAGGGGTAGCACCGCTACTGTGGGGCCCGCGCCACCGAGCCTTACACAGGCACTCTCATGCCTGTAGGTGTCGCTAGCACCGGAGGGGGCCCCGGTGCTAGCGGCAGCCAAATACATGTATTAGCACTGAATGGCCGGGCATGTTCCGTGCCTGACCATCCAGTGCCTTACAATGACACTGATTGGCTAGCGGCGCGATGACATCATCGCGCCGCTTCCATGCTTGGAAGGTGCTGATTGGCGGGGCAAGTCATTTTGCCCCGCCAATCAGCGTCATTGAAGGACGCTCATTCAGCTCCTGCAGACATGCTCAGAAGAGAGCATGTCTGCATCGCCAGTGAACAGCGTGGGAACCGGAGAATGTGAGTATGTCAACTTTATATTTTTTTTTCCTCATATAAATGTGAATGGCATTATCTATAGTGGGGGTCTATCTACAAGGGGGGGGTCATCTTTATGTGGGCTATTATATATAGGGGGGTCTATATGTGGGGCAGTAGCTACAGGGGGGTCTATATGTGGGGCAGTAGCTACAGGGGGGTCTATATGTGGGGGTGTGGGCCACTATATACAGGGGGGTCTATATGTGGGCCACTATATACAGGGGGGGGGGTCTATATGTGGGGCACTAGCTACAGGGGAGGTCTGTATGTGGGGATGTGGGCCACTATCTACAGGGGGGTCTATATGTGGGGCAGTATATGTGAGACACTATACAGGGGTGGGCTATATGTAGAGCACTATCTATAGGGGAGCTATTTTTTAGGGTACTTTCTATAGGGGTGGGCTATGTGTGGGACACTATATACAGGGGTGGGTTACCTGTGGGGCACTAGCAACAGGGTGGCTATATGTAGTGCACAGTCCACAGGGGTGGGCTATATGTGGGACAATATCTACAGAGGTGGGCTATACGTGGAGCACTAACTATAGGGGAAGCTATATGTAGGGCAGCACGGTGGCTCAGTGGTTAGCACTATTGCCTTGCAGCTCTGGAGTTCATATGTGGGCACTATCTACAGGGGCTTCTATGTAGGTCACTATCTACAGGGGGCACTATCTACAGGGGGCACGGTGTGTGTGTGTGTGTGTGTGTGTGTGTGTGTGTGTGACAGTTATATTTAGATGTGTTGAGAATTTTAACTTTGTTTACAGGTGCAGAAATGTTTTAAAAGTGAGAAGCTGAAGACATCTAAACGGAAAACTGCAGAAATGGGTCATGGCCGGGAGAAATCCATCATAGATGTCTGAACCGGAGAGAGAAGAAAATAACTAGAATCTGAGACGTCACCAGTGAGTCACTTAATGTAAATGTTTATTCTGCCTCTAATCAGTATTGTAGTCACTGTATGATCTGCAGCGAGATGATGGTGGTATGATTTTTTTTTGTGAAACCGCATCTCCCAGCATATCCTTATCATTGTTTCAGCCATGCTGGGAGCTGTAGTTTTACGCCGTACAAACCTATGCGCAGTGGCGTAACTACCGCTATAGCAGCCGTAGCGACTTCTACGGGGCCTGCAGCATGAGGGGGCCCGTGCCACCCACCGGCACGGCCCCTCCCATGGCCGCAGGCTCCGCTAGCAGCCGCTATGGCTGCTACAGCGCGACGCCACTGAAGGGGTTGTTCCTACAAAATACATGCATCCCCTAACCACAGGATAGGGGATACATGTGGGATCGCTGGGACGCCCAGCAATGAGGAGAACGGGGGACCGAAAGTCCCCCCTAATTTCTCCATGACAAACCTCGGACTTCCGTAGTCTGTCTGCAGCTCCATTGAAATGAATTGCGAAAACCGGTCGTGCTTGTGCGCATGCGTGACCAGCGCTCCTTTCATTTTTATTGAACTGCGCAGACGCCGGAAGTCCGAGGTTAGTCATGGAGAACTTCGGGGGACTTTCGGTCCCCCGTTCTCCTTATCGCTGCCAGCGATCACTCATGTATCCCCTATCCTGTGGATAGGGGATGCATGTCTTTTGTAGGACAAACTATAGGCCGTTTTTTTTCTTGGGGGGGTCTGTATGGCGTAATCTACAGAGGGGCTGTATGGCATTATCTACAGAGGGGGTCTGTATGGCGTTATCTACAGAGGGGGTCTGTATGGCATTATCTACAGGTGGCTGTGTATGGTGCTATCTATAGGGGGGCGCTGTGTGGTGGAATCTATAGGGAGGCACTATCTACAAGGGGGGGGGGGTTGTGTGATACCCAGCAGAGGGGGGGGGGCCCCAGTCAAAAGTTTGCTATGGGGCCCAGTCTTTCCTAGTTACGCCCCTGTGTAGGACCCCTAGATAGTGGTAATGAGGAGTTGGTCACAGGGGATCAAGATAAGGCAGAGTTACTAAATTCGTTCTTTAGCTCTGTATATACAACACAAGAAAGAGCAGCTGATGTAGCCGCTGCCAGTGCTGTTGATATATCAGTTGATATACTGAATTGGATAAATGTAGATATGGTGCAAGCTAAATTAAATAAAATAAATGTGCACAAGGCCCCGGGACCAGATGGGTTACACCCTAGAATTCTTAAAGAGCTTAGTTCAGTTATTTCTGTCCCCCTTTTCATAATATTCAGAGATTCTCTAGTGACTGGTATAGTGCCAAGGGACTGGCACACGGCAAATGTGGTGCCTATTTTCAAAAAGGGCTCTAGGTCTTCCTCGGGTAATTATAGATCAGTAAGCTTAACATCCATCGTGTGGAAAATGTTTGAGGGGCTATTGAGGGACTATATACAGGATTATGTGACAAAAAATAGTATTTTAAGTGACAGCCAGCACGGATTTACTAAGGACAGAAGTTGTCAAACCAACCTGATCTGTTTTATGAAGAGGTGAGCAGCAGCCTAGACAGAGGAGCCGCTGTGGATATAGTGTTTTTGGACTTTTCAAAGGCATTTGACACTGTCCCTCATAGACGTCTAATGGGTAAATTAAGGACTATAGGTTTAGAAAATATAGTTTGTAATTTGATTGAGAATTGGCTCAAGGACCGTATCCAGAGAGTTGTGGTCAATGATTCCTACTCTTAATGGTCCCCGGTTATAAGTGGTGCACTCCACGGTACCATGCTGGGACCACTATTAATCAACTTATTTATTAATGATATAGAGGATGGGATTAATAGCACTATTTCTATTTTTGCAGATGACACCAAGCTATGTAATATAGTTCAGTCTATGGAAGATGTTCGTGAATTGCAAGTGGATTTAAACAAACTCTATGTTTTTGGGCATCCAGTTGTCAAATGAAGTTTTATGTAGTTAAATGTAAAGTTATGCATCTGGTAGCAACGAACTGGAAAGTTTGTTGCTATAACAAACTGGAAAATTTGTTGCTACAACAAACTTTCCCGGGGACCGATTGCAGGTGCTGCAGTCGGTTATAAGGCAGAACCGGGGGCCATATAACAGCCCCCGGGTCTGCCATGCACAGCAGCCTATGAGAACCAGCCGGATGCTGGTTCTCATAAGCTTCCTGTCAGTGTGACTCTCAGCGTCACACTGACAGTATATAATACGTTACACTACCTAGGTAGTGTAATGTATTATAGCAGCGATCAGTGCTGCCAGGCTTCAAGTAAAACAAGTAAAAAGTAAAAAATAAAGTAATAAAAAAGTTTTATAAAAGTGTAAAAACAAGTTATAAAAGTTACAAAAAGAAATAATGCTTTTTTTCCTATAATAAGTCTTTTATTATAGGAAAAAAATGAAAATATTAAAAAAAGTACACATATTTGGTATCACCAGGTTCGTAACGACCCAAACTATAAAACTATAATATTATTTTTCCCACACGGTGAACACCGCAAAAAAAATAATTAAAAAACAATGTCAGAATCACTTTTTTTTGGTCATCAACCCTCCCAAAATATAGAATAAAAAGTGATCAAAAAGTCGCATGTACCCCAAAATAGTACCAATAAAAACTACAACCCATCCCGCAAAAAAACAAGCCCTTACACCGCTTTTTTGACGGAAAAATATAAAATTATGGCTCTCAGAATATGGTGACACAAAAAATAAATAATTTTATCAAAGTGATTTTATTGCGCAATCGCCACAAAACATAAAAAACCTATATACATATGGTATTGCCGTAATCGTACTGACCCGCAGAATAAAGTAAAATGTCATTTATACCGCACGGTGAATACTGTAAAAAAAAAAATACAAAACACAGTGTCAGAATTTATGTTTCTTTGTCACTTTGCTTCCAAAAAAATCTAATAAAAAGTGATAAAAAAAAATCACATGTACCCTAAAATGGTACTAATGAAAAGTACAGATTGTCCCGCAACAAATAAGCCCTCACACAGCTCCGTTGGAGAAAAAATAAAAAAGTTCTGGCTCTCAGAATATGGCGATGCAAAATGTGCAGAGTGTTCCAAAAGCGGATAGGATCGGGCGCCATTTATCAGTGCGACACCAGCCACATATCTGCGAATTATTATTTATTTACCCCATTATTATACCCTCTTATTATGCCCTGATGTACTCTGTCCAGTTTACACATACCCCCACATCATAAACTGAAATACCAGCAAAACCCCAAACAGAACAGTTACCAAGCAAAATCTGCGCTCCAAAAGCCAAATGGTGTTCCCTCCCTTCTGAGCCCCACAGCGTGCCCAAACACCAGCTTACGTCCACATATATGACATTTTATATCCGGGAGAACCCGCTCAACATTGTATGAGGTATTTGTCTTCAGTGGCACAAACTGGGCACAATATATTGTGCATTAAAATGGCATATCAGTGGAAAATGTTAATTTTCACTTTGCACCATCCGCTGCGCATTAACGCCTTGGCGCACCACGACTTAATAGCATGTCGTGGTGCGAGGGGTTATATATGGAGCGGGCTCACGCGCTGCGCCCACTCCATATTCTGCAGTTGTCAGCTGTGTATTACAGCTGACACCCGGGACTAACGGACAGGAACAGCGATCGCGCTGTTACAGAAGCCTGTAAAATGACATTATACTGCAATACATTAGTACTGCAGTGTATTGTACCAGCGACCTAATGATCGCTCGTTCCAGTCCCCTAAAGGGACTTTTGGGAGGTTTCCACTGTTTTGGTACCTCAGGGGCTTTGCATATGCGACATGACACCCGAAAACCAGTCCAGCTAAATTTGAGCTCCAAAAGCCAAATATTGTTCCTTCCCTCCTGAGTCCTGCCGTGGGTCCAAACAGCAGTTTATTACCACATATGGCGTATTGCTGTAATCAGGACAAATTGCTTTACAAATTTTGGGGTCGTTTTTCTCCTTTATTCATTGTAAAAATTAAACATTTCTATGATTTTAATTTTCACGGCCTAATTCCACTAAATTCAGCAAAAAAACTGTGGGGTCAAAATGCTAACTATACCCCTAGAACAATTCCTTGAGGGGTGTAGTCTTCAAAATGGGGTCAGTTTTGGGGGGATTCCACTGTTTTGCTTACTCCAGGGCGTTGCAAACGCGACATGGCACTGAAAACCAATCCAGCAAAATCTGCGCTTCAAAATCCAAATGGCGCTCCTTCCATTCTGAGCTCTGCCGTGGGTCCAAACAGCAGTTTAGTACCACATATGGGGTATTGGCGTAATCGGGAGAAGTAGCTATACAAGTTCTGGGGTGCTTTTAAATCATTATTCCTTACAAATATTATTTTTTTTAAATATTTTTTCAGAAAAAAAGGAGATTTTCATTTTCACAGACAAACTCCAATAAATATAGCAAAATACCTGTGGGATCAAGAAGCTAACTGTACCCCTAGATAAATTCCTTGAGGTGTGTAGTTTCCAAAACCGTCTCACTTTTGGGGGATTTCCACTGTTTAGGTACCACAAGACCTCTTCAAACCTGACATGGTGCCTAAAATATATTCTAAAAAAAGGAGGCCCCAAAATCCACTAGGTGCTACTTTGCTTCTGAGGCCGGTGTTTCAGTCCATTATCACACTAGAGCCACGTGTGGGATATTTCTAAAAACTGCAGAATCTGGGCAATAAATATTGAGTTGCATTTCTCGGGTAAAACCTTCTGTGTTACAGAAAAAAATGTATTACAAATGAATTTCAGAAAAAAAACTAAATTTGTAAATTTCACGTCTACTTTGCTTTAATTCCTGTGAAGCGCCTAATGGGTTAAGAAACTTTCTGAATGCTATTTTGAATACTTTGAGGGGTGCAGTTTTTAATATGGGGTGACTTATGGGGTCTATCTAGTACATAAGGCCCTCAAAGCCACTTCAGAACTGAACTGGTCCATGTAAAAATAGCCTTTTGAAATTTTCTTGAAAATGTGAGAAATTGCTGCTAAAGTTCTAAACGTTGTAACGTCCTAGAAAAATAAAATAATGTTCAAAAAACGATGCAAATATAAAGTAGACATATGGAATATATAAAATAGTAACTATTTTGTGTGGTATTACTATCTGTTTTACAAGCAGATACATTTAAAATGAGAAAAATCATAATTTTTGCAAATTTTCTCTAAATTTTGGTGTTTTTCACAAATAAGCAATGAATTTATTGACCAAATTTTTCCACTAACATAAAGTACAATATGTCACGAGAAAACAATCTCAGAATCGCTTGGATAGGCAAAAGCATTCCAGAGTTATTAACACATAAATTGACACATGTCAGATTTGAGAAAATGGGGCTGGTCATGAAGGTCAAAATGAGCTCGGTCTTGAAAGGGTTAATAAGGACATTTAAAATATAGTGGCTTTCAAGTACGTTTCGATTGATATTACTTGTTTAGTAGCTTAGTGCAATAATTTGACATTAGAACACCCAGTGTCTTGATATCTTTGCAACCAAAAAATAATAATATGCAGTATTGTCAGTCAACCAGGGACAAGGGTGTGTTAAAATTGCTGCATAAGTAACTAAATCAAGTAAAAAAATATCTACTAGTACAATTTGTGCTAATAATTGATTATACACCACAGTGGTTGAAAGCAAATTTTTGTTACATTGGAAAGGTGTAAAATAGTAAAAATTAAACTTATGGAAGTTCAACTCTGGTTACATTATTAATTAACGACACTATGATTATCTTATTATGTATCCAGTATGTTTCTAATACATGTATGTGTATACTGACTATTAGATTAACTTTAAATCTTTATGCTTTTTGCGATCTCATAAATTTGTAAAAAAAAAATCAATATTTCCAATGTTAATGTCTTGTTTATTTTTGTATAACTTTGAAAAACCTTTAATAAAAATTGTGTTAAAGATAATTGCTAGACACTTTCACTCATTCAATCAACGACAATTGCTGTAGTGCTATATTTTCTCAATTAAGGTAAACTCCGATAAATAGATAGATAAAACTCCAATTACAAGGCTAACTCCCATTCGCTACACAAGCGTGGGATCATCAGGAGTGTTATGCAATATTGGATTTGGAGCAGTAAAAACTGCAGTTATAGAGCGTTAACAGATATAATAGACTGTGATTGCAGTCACATTTGCTGTTACGATATAGTAGCAAGTGAGCAATGTAAACTGATGACAAAATAGTAGAATCCTAGCAGTAAAACTGTTGTTATCCATACTGTTATATCCATACTGTTATATCCATCTGAATCTGAGAGCAGTAGTTCACCATAAAGACTAATGCTCAGCAGTTTTAACTTCTCAGTTACTACTTCATCCCAAATAGCAGTAAACAACAGTTTTACTGCTAGGATTCTACTATTTTCTCATCAGTTTAGATTTCTCACTTGCTGTAACGTCCGTGGTCGCTGACCATGAACTCCTTCCATCCAGTCGACGTCCTTCTCTCCAGAAGGTGGGAGATTGAGCAGATTGCTCCCAGAGCACCCTGGGCTATAAGAAGGTCACAGCCCCATCCTCCCACGCCTGAGCGTTGTTTGTCGTATCCTAGTTTGTCTATGCAAATGGTCTCCTAGTGTTTACAAGTTCCCAGTGTTTCCTGTACCTCTATCCTGTATCCAGTGCTATCCTGCTCAAGTGCCGTGCTGAGCTGTAGTCGTGCTATGCTGCATACCACGCCTGTCCTGCTACTCCACGCCTGACGTCTACCTATTGCCTAGTCCCAGCCGAGCCTGTCTTGCTACTGTTCGAACTGCCACAGGTACCCTATACAAATATAGACTGTTTCCTGCGCCCTGTTGGCCAGCTGCCATACCGCCAAGGCGGTACGGTCCAATGGTTCCACGAACCCAACGTGACAGTACCCTTAGGCGATAGACCCTGCTGGTCGATCCAAGACCAAGATGATGTCACAAAAGAGATGCGGGCGGATATGCTGGACCTCCGGTCTCGACAGGACCAACTCCTCCAGGCCTTGAACATTCTCGCACGTCGGCAGGAGGCACAAGCTGTCGTTCCTCCTACTACACCTCCTGGAAGTGTTGATCCTCAGACTACACCTCCTGGGAGTGTTGATCCCCATTTTTCTTTGCCACTTCCTGACCTCTATGATGGAGACGCAGGTACTTGTTGTGGATTTTTTAACCAGTGCCAGATCCACTTCAGCCTGTATGCAAGGGCATTTTCGTCTGATGGCGCAAGGGTCGCTGTCATCATCTCTCTCCTCACTGGCAAGGCTCTTTCATGGGCGAATCCTATCTGGGAGAGACAAGGACCAGAGAACCGTGACTTCCAGGGCTTCCTCCAGAATTTTCGCATGGTGTTTGAGGAGCCTGGACGAGTCTCATCTGCAGCGGCTTCCTTGCTAAACATACGCCAAGGAGACACCTCCGTCGGCGAGTATGCCATCCACTTCCGCACCCTGGCGGGAGAACTGTTGTGGAACAATGAGGCCCTGGTGGTTAAATTCTGGCATGGACGGTCTCCTAAAATTAAGGACGAACTTGCCGCTCGAGACCTGCCATCTACCCTGGATGACCTCATCCTTCTGGCTCGGATTGATAGAAGGCTCCGAGAACGGTTCCAAGAGGTTCGGCGGGAGGGAGGTCTTCCTAGTCCGGTCCCTACCTTGCAGCTACCCCTGTTGTCCTCAGATGCCGATCCTCCTAAGGAGTCTGTGACGATGGACCAATGTAAGCTATCTACCCAGGAGAGACAACGCAGATGCACTTCGGGACTCTGTCTTTATTGCGGCCTCGGAGGCCATCTGTGTCCTCAAAAGCCCCAAAGCCTAGGGTTGGTAGGAAAGACAACCTTGGGCAAAGAAGGACTTCCATCTAAATTGTCCATACCCGTGACCATAGTGTCCGGTGAGAAAACTCATCAGGTCTCTGCGTATCTGGACTCTGGATCCGCTGCTAATTTCATTTGTAGAGACCTGGTGGACCTTCTTCAATTACCCACTACTCCTCTGGAGAGACCGTTGATGGTTGCATCGGTAAATGGACTACCTCTGCCAGACCCCGTTATAGCTGTGACCAAGCTGCTGAGGCTCCAAGTAGGCGCTCTCCTCTCCGAACTTCTATCGTTCTATGTCCTATCCAAGGCCGTTAACCCCGTGGTGCTGGGCCTGCCTTGGCTCTGACTACATGCCACAGTCCTGGACTGGAACTCTGGAGAGGTGGGGCCCCGAGTGTCACAGCCGATGCCTGGTGCAGATTCGTTCGGCTCAGCCTCCTGGTTATTGGCTGGTTATTATGCTGCATTTTCGAACGTCTTCAGCAAAACGGAGACGGAGACACTGCCCCCACACCGGACGTATGACTTTCCTATCGAGCTGATTCCTGGTGCATCCCTTCCCCGTGGTAGGGTATATCCTCTCTCCTTGCCAGAGACTCTGTCCATGTCTGCCTATGTTAAAGAGAACTTGGAGAGGGGCTTCATACGGAAGTCTTCCTCCCCGGCAGGAGCCAAGTTCTTCTTCGTCAAAAAGAAGGATGGCTCCCTGCATCCTTGTAATGACTACTAGGGTCTCAACCAAATCACGGTGAAAAATAAGTATCCTTTGCCACTGATCTCAGAATTGTTCAATCGTATACGTGGTGCCAAGATTTTTTCCAAACTAGACCTGCGTACAACCTAATCCGGCTTACAACCTAATCCGGATTCGCCGGGGTTACGAATGGAAGACTGCATTTAACACCCATGATGGACACTATGAATATCTAGTAATGCCCTTCGGCCTGTGTAATGCTCCCGCGGTCTTCCAGGAGTTTGTTAATTACATTTTCCGTGACCTCCTCTATGTTTGTGTTGTGATCCTGATGACATCTTGATATTTTCTCCAGATCCTATGACTCATCAGAGACATGTCCGTCAAGTTTTGCTACGGTTAAGGGAGAATCGTCTGTACGCCAAGTTGGAGAAGTGCGTGTTTGAGAGAGATGCTCTACCTTCCTGGCATACATTTTCTCGAATAGAGGTTCCAAGATGGATCCTTAAAAGTTAAAGTACGTCCTGAAATGGCCACGCCCTCAAGGCTTGAGGGCCATACAGAGCTTTCTGGGATTCGACAATTTTTACAGACAGTTTATTCCAAACTTCTCCTCACTGATATCTCATATCTCTAACCTTACTAAGAAAGGCATGAACTCCAAGGTGTGGACTCCTGAGGCAGAGTCCGCATTCAAAAGCCTGAAGAGTGCCTTCACATTAGCCTCCAGATGTTTCTCTACAGTTCTCGTTGGAGGTGGACGCATCCTCTGTCGGTGCTGGTGCACTCCTGTTCCAGAGAGGTTCCAGGGGCAAGTCAAGGGTATGTGGATATTTCTCTAAGCTCTTCTCTTCCACAGTACTAGCAAAAATATAATAGAGACCCTGGGTAGTTGGCGGGCATAATATACAACTAACAACAAATTGCCTTTAGGCAAGGAACCCTATTTCCCAACTACCATAAAAGTAAAATAAATTCTTTATTATGCTATATTTAGCAAAAAGACAGACCACACAAAAATATTAAAATTGTCACTGCATGGTGTCGGACGAAGGTGTAAAGGGTTACTGCATATGCAGCGGTGTGAAACACCTAACCACCAGTGTGAGGACCGCTATTATGGCAGTCAATTAATTGAGTTTGTCCAACAGTAGGTCCGGCAACAGGCAGGAATTAAAATAAAAGAAGCCCCCCCGACATGTTTCGCTACTGATGTAGCGTCCTCAGGGGTAAACGGGGCTAATGGCGGTGCGCCGAATAAACTCTTCCTCTTGTAAACATTTCCGATGAAGTACATCGGAAGTGTGTCAATGCAGCTGGTCAATCAGAAGAGGTAGAAGAGGACCGACCCCCAGATAGAGTGGATTGGCAAATAGGGAAGAACAGGAGATGAACCAATCAGAAGCAATAGAATGCGCGTGCGCAAACATGGCAAATTAGGTCATAGTATGTGTTATCCATAAGCCATTGGCCCATGCTCAGTGAGTATATTGGAATCAACGAAAAGCCACGCATGGGCAGTAGCGGGACTTAGACTAACTAGTTCAGGACCGGGCTATTTTGCGCCTTCAGGACCAGACACCGTTTAGCCATTTTTAGCACGTGTTAGTTAAATTGCTATAACTTTTTTATTTGTTGGGCTAACTACGTGATTTTTGCGACGTTTTTTCCATAGACAATGCAGGTTTCATTTTTTATCATTTTTATAAACACCTTTTTTGCTATTTTAGAATTTTTATTCATAAAGTTTGAAAATAATATTAAAAAAATAAGCTTTTTTATGTTTCAGCTATTTTTTTTTGGTAATAACATAGTTTTACCCTAAA
This sequence comes from Rhinoderma darwinii, assembly GCF_050947455.1. NCBI lineage: Eukaryota > Metazoa > Chordata > Amphibia > Anura > Rhinodermatidae > Rhinoderma > Rhinoderma darwinii. The sequence goes on from NC_134696.1 coordinate 71,920,119, forward strand.
ATAGACCTCTTATTTGTGATCGTCATTGTCTACCGTAAATTTTAATATATTACATGTCTATATTAGGCTATAATTGGGTCAGCGCTAGCGTTACAACAATGATTTTTTTCTTTCTTTTACACCATGTTTTTCCACTGTAACTGGGGCTGCACAGCAGGAATTAAAATAAAAGAAGGCCCCCCCGACATGTTTCGCTACTGCCCCATTATCATCTCCCTGCCCCATTATCATCTCCCTGCCACCAGTATCATCTCCCTGTCCCCATTATCATCTCCCTGTCCCCATTATCATCTCCCTGCCCCATTATCATCTCCCTGTCTCCATTATCATCTCCCTGCCCCCATTATCATCTCCCTGTCCCCATTATCATATCCCTGCCCCCATTATCATCTCCCTGCCCCCATTATCATCTCCCTGCCCCCATTATCATCTCCCTGCCCCCATTATCATCTCCCTGCCCCATTATCATCTCCCTGCCCCATTATCATCTCCCTGCCCCCGTTATCATCTCCCTGCCCCATTATCATCTCCCTGCCCCCATTATCATCTAACTCTACCCCCTCCCCATAGAAAGCAAAAATCTTCCCCACGTCTGTATTAGTTTACACTTCAGCATAGGATTGTATCACTCAGCTCTACACCGCCTCTTTTCTCCTGTTCTGTGTAAACAGAGGGAGAAGAAGTTTATTGTCACATGTTACACAGGACAGGAGATAAGAGACGTAGAGCTGATGCAATCCTATGCTGCGCTGTTAACATAATACAGAGGTGGGTAAGTTATTTACTTTCTATGGGGGCAGGAGGAGATTTTTTCAGGAGGCTCCGGGCAGCAGCAGCCGGACACAGACATAACTTAGTACTCACTGTGTCTGAAGAAGAAGACAACGACTGCTGCTGCTGCTGGACGTATCCTCCGAGGCTGAGCTCATAACTCTGCTGTGATGTCTCCTCCCCACACGCTGTCACGCTGTTGTGGAGGAGGAGGGGCGGGCACATCTCACTCTCCAGTGGGCCCTTACGGTTTTATTCTGATGTAATGAACGGGCCCCTGCTTCGTGATGGGACCTGTTCCTATCACCGAAATGAAATCGTAAGAGCCACACTGCCGTGAGTATATTAATTCCAGCGGCAGAGTGCGGGCCCCTTTTATTTTTATTTATGCCCGGGCCCCTCACTGCAGTACCCCCAGTACCCCCCTGATGGCGGACCTGGCCACAGGTAAGTATTATAAGATGATTGAGTCTATTTAAATAAAACAATATAGGGGCCATGTTGAAAGGAGGGAACAACGCGTGTGTGTCAGCATTCAATGTCAACATCTACTAGAGGGCGCAGCTCATCCCATCCTGATTTTTACGGACCACAAGAACCTCACCTATCTTCAGACGGCCCAACGGCTGAACCCTCGTCAGGCCAGGTGGTCGCTGTTCTTTACCAGGTTCCAGTTTGAGCTCCATTATCTACCGGCCGACAAGAATGTGAGGGCCGATGCCTTGTCCAGGTCTTTCGAGAAAGAAGACACCATGGAAATTCCACTGAACATTATTCATCCGTCTTGCATTGTCTCTGTCAATCCCCTGCAAGTTGGGGACATTCCTCCAGGGAGGACTTTTGTGCGCCTGGCTGACTGAGGGAGAATCCTCCGCTGGGGACACTCCTCTAGAGTGGCAGGTCACGCGGGGACCCGTAATACCTGGGATCTGATTGCCCATCATTTCTGGTGGTTTATGCTGTCCAAGGACATTATTGGCTTTGTTTCTTCCTGCTCAGTGTGTGCAGCTAACAAGGTCAGTGTGTGCAGCTAATCCAGACCTGCTGGCCTGCTCCAGCCATTGCCTGTGCCCGATGCTCCCTAGCAGCATATAGCTATGGACTTTATCACTGACCTGCCTTTCTCTGCTGGATGCAGTACGGTCTGGGTGGTGGTGAATCGATTTTCAAAGATGTCCCTCTTCGTTCCTCTGACCGGTCTTCCTTCTGCTCCTCAACTGGCCATTCTGTTCATCCAACACATCTTCCGCCTGCACGGCTTGTTGCAGCATATTGTGTCTGATCGGGGGGTTCAGTTCCCCTCAAAGTTCTGGAGAGCCCTCTGCGGACTCCTAGGTGTTAAGTTGGACTTTTCCTCGGCCTACCATCCTCAGTCTAATGGTCAAGTCAAGAGGATCAATCAGATCTTGGAAAACTACTTACGCCACTTCATCTCCAAGCAGCATGATGACTGGGTGCAGTTGCTCTTGTGGGCTGAAATCTCTTACAATAATCACACCAGCTAGTCCACACAGAAGACACCGTTCTTTATTGTCTATGGCCAACACCGACAAATTCCTCTCCCGGTGCCTGATACGTCCGAGGTACCAGCAGCTGACACTGCTTTTAGGGACTTTCTGCAGATCTGGCAGCAGACTCGATCCTCCATCCTGCTGGCGGTTGATCGCATGAAACGGAAGGTGGACACAAAGAGAAGAGAACCTCCTCAGTTTCTCCCTGGCACAAAGGTCTGGCTGTCCTCCAGGAATATTCGACTGAGCGTATCATCATACAAATTTGCTCCCAGGTTCCTCGGAACCTTCGAGATCTTACAGCAGATCAACCCTGTCGCCTACAAGCTTCGGCTCCCTCCTACCCTCAAGATTTCCAACTCCTTCCATGTCTCCCTCCTGAAGCCGGTGGTTCTGAACCGCTTTACCAAGACTCCTAGCCCTGCGGTTGCCTCCAGCGGTCCTTCAGACACCTTCGAGGTTAAGGAGATCCTGGACATTGAAAAAGTAAGAGGAAGAACCTTTTATTTACTAGATTAGAAGGGGTTTGGTCCAGAAGAGAGGTCCTGGGAGCCAGAAGAGAATCTCAACCCTACTACCCTCATAAAGAGGTTTCTGGTTGCTGACCATGAACTCCTTCCATCCAGTCGACGCCCTTCTCTCCAGAGATGTCTGCACATACGGCCGTCCTGTTCCACAGTGACCACCAGGGTGCACTCGCGAGCTCAGTCCAGACTTAAGAAGCCAAAGCGCACGCAGGTGGCAGATTGAGCTGATTGCTCCCAGAGCACCCTGGGCTATAAGAAGGTCCCAGCCCCATCCTCACATGCCTGAGCATTTTTTGTTGTATCCTAGTTTGTCTATGCAAATGGTCTCCTAGTGTCTTCCAGTTCCCAGTGTTTCCTGTATACTGTATCCAGTGCTATCCTGGTCAAGTGCCGTGCTGAGCAGTAGTCGTGCTGTGCTGTATACCACGCCTGTCTTGCTACTCCACGCCTGACGTCTACCTGTTGCCTAATCCCAACCGAGCCTGTCTTGCTACTGTCTGAGCTGCCACAGGTACCCTATACAAACTATAGACTGTTTCCTGTGCCCTGTTGGCCAGCTGCCATACTGCTAAGGCGGTACGGTCCAGTGGGTCCACAAACCCAACGTGACACTTGCTACTATATCATAACAGCAGGTATGACTGCAATCACAGTCTATTATATCTGTTAAAGCTCTATAACAGCAGTTTTTACTGCTACAAATCCAATATTGTATAACACTCCTGTTGATCCCCCGCTTGTGTAGTGAATGGGAGAAACGCGTAGAGTTAGCCCTGTAATTGGAGTTTTATCCATCTGTTTACCTTAATTGAGAAAATATAGCACTACAGCAATTGTCGCTGAGTAAATGAGTGAAAGTGTCTAGAAATTATCAGCACAGTGTGTACAGTGTGGATTGGAGCCAGGTCCCCCTCAGTCTCATTTGCTTTCAACCACTGTGGTGTATAATCAATTATTATCACAAATTGTACTAGTAGATATTTTTTCACTTGATTTAGTTACTTATGCAGCAAGATACCCTTGTCCCTGGTTGACTGACAATACTGCATATTACTATCTCTTGTTTGCAAACATATCAAGACACTGGGTGTTCTAGTGTCAAATTATTGCACTAAGCTACTAAACAAGCGACATCAATCGGAACGTACTTGAAAGCCACTATATTTTAAATGTCCTTATTAAAAGTTATATCTTAATTTACTTATATCCATTCCTCTTTCTTTCAGTGAATTATTATTATTTTTTATTTTTTTTATTCAAATTTTTTCATTGAATTATATAAAATAAAACAAGAATAAGAAAATGCAATTTACATGTGACGTATTTTCTGCATCAACACATAAGGACAACAACTAATAATTACAATTGAAAGTGAAAAAGGAGACAAAAGGGGGGGAGGGGAGGAAGGGGGGTGGAGACAATAAGACAAAATGTAAGTATACAAGTTATGCAAAGATTGTGTGTAATCAGCAAAATACTAGAATCGCAAGAGATTAATAGAAATGAGTATGAGAAGAACTCCCTGTCAGACCGAACCCCTAGAACCAAGCGAAGGATAAATTAACTAGAACGCACATCCAAGTTATATTTGTGCCATGGCGCCCATGTAGACATATATTTATCATGAGTCCTAGTTGTCCAACTGGATAATTCCTCAATTCTAGAAAGGTGGTTAACTTTGGCACGCCATTGTTGTAAAGTAGGAGGAAGAGTCTGCAGCCAATGTAGGGGTATTAAGGTCTTGGCCGCAGTAATAAGGTGGGTAACTAGGTTGCGTTTGGAAGGAATGAACAGAGTACTTGGTCTAGCCAATACAACCATATCTATGGTTAAGACCAAATCGGAGCCCATAATAGTACATATACTCTGCGTGATTTTCTCCCAAAAGGATAAAATACCCTTACAGTTCCACCAAATATGCAAGAGGGAGCCCACACCAGCTTTACACCTCCAGTATAGATTGGAGTCAGAAATGTTGAATTTAGATAAAAACTCTGGGGTTCTGTACCATCTTGTGAGTAATTTATAATGGTTCTCTTGTAGTAAGACACAAGAAGAAAAACCATGTGCGTGAGATAAAATAAATTTGGACTCAGAGTCAGACAAGGTAATATTCAATTCCTTTTCCCAAGCTAATAGGAAATTCGGTCTGCCAGCTGTAGGGGTAACCAGAAAATGACGGTATAATTTCAAAATCCTCCTAGAAACAGGAGACTTAACAACAATCACTTTCTCAAATTCCGTGAAAGGTCTAGTAACCTCATGCGACTTCAGAAACAGGGAACAAGACTTTTTAAAATGTTGGCCATGAAGAAAGTTAGGGCGGAGTGGAGAAACCAATTGTTTAAAAGAAGGTTCATCAGGAACCACAATGTCAGTAAACATATCATGCACAGATAAAGCACCAAAAGAATTCCGCATAGGCGTCATTGAGGCCATCCTCCAACCTATATAATCAGGGAGGAGACACACAGGGGAGAGTGGGGAGGGAGTAGGTGCAAGTACTGTATGTCTCTCATGCCAAACTTCAAGGACCCCTTTCAATAAGGGATTAAACACAGGAGATTTGTACGTCTTAGGCTGTGGAAGCCAAATGTCAGATAGAAGGGATGGACCATATGCATCCCTAGCAATTTTCACCATCTCAAAATTCTTGCACGGATTAACCAATTCCAACCATCTATTGAGTTGAATTGCTTTATAATATGCTAAAATGTCAGGTAGACAAATACCACCCGCTTGATTGGTCTTGAACCAATAATTTGTGAGCGAGTCTAGGTTTACGTTTGGACCAAAGAAACCTAGAAACGCTACTTCTGAGAGATTTGAAAAAGAGAGGAGGTAGGTGTGTAGGCGCCATCTGCATAACATATAAGAGTTGCGGAATGACATATGACTTCAACAGATTATTTTGTCCCATCCAGGAGACCAGGGGAATATCATAGGATCTCAAGAGGCTAGAAATTGTTGATAAAAGGGGTTGGTAATTGAGATGATATATGTCGGACAATAAAGCCGGGATCTGTATGCCGAGATATGGACCGCTTATATGGCAAGGTCTGTTTAAGCCTCTCTACCACAGTCACGGGTAGGGAAATGTTTAACACCTCGGATTTGCTCAAATTAACCTTAAAGTTAGAGAGGGTACCAAACAGAGAGAGGAGCTTCGTGATGCGTGCAAGACCCGTCTCTGGGTTAGTAACTGCAAATAATAAATCGTCAGCAAACGCAGTGGCCTTGAATTGAGAGTCGTGTGTTTGAATTCCTCTGATCTCCTGGTCCTGCCGAACGGCCTGCAAAAGAGTTTCAATGACTAATATGAAAAATGTGGGAGAGAGGGTACCCCTGACGAGATGTGGAATGTTGGGGAAAGAGTATCATTAACTTTCAATATAGCATGTGGTTATTCATATAAAGTAAAGATAGCACGTATCAGAGAAGGAGGGAAATTAAATTTCAGCAGGGTGGCTTCGATAAAGGCCTAGTCAACTCTGTCAAAATCCTTTTCGGCATCGATACCACGAAAGACTAGGGGGATATCATGGGAACGACCTAACTGAATAGCATGGAATAGCATGGAAAAGTTTAGTCGAGTTGTCCCTATCCTCTCTTCCCTTAACAAAACCTGACTGATTCACATGTATCAAGGTGGGTATGATAGTGTTTGATAGATGGGTATGATAGACTAAGTGGAAATGAGCTTAGCCCATATCTTCACATCTATATTCAGAAGAGAGATGGGCCTGTAGCTACTACATGACATTCAATCCTTACCCCCTTTCAATATCAAAGTGACGTGAGCTTCTTTTGCCTGTCTAGGGAGCAAGGAGCCTGTCAATAAGGCATTGCAGGTAAGTACAAGCTGTGGTAGAAGAATTTCTTGACATTTTTTATAATATATAAGAGGAAAACCGTCAGGTCCCGGCGGGATACTGTTGATAATTTTCTGCAGTTCAGACAAGGAGACCAGAGCTAAAAGACCAGCAGCTACATAATCCCCTATAATCGGTAGATTAAGGGCATTGAGGAAAGAACCAACAGCTTCCGTTCTATCAATTGCAGTGTTAGAGGGTTCAACCTGGTGTAGATTATAAAGCGGAGAGTAAAAAACTTGGAAGGCCTGTGCAATATCTTTAGTCGAGGTTTTCACTGTACCTGACTCATCTTTAATAGCGTTAATATGAGCTTTGGTTCTAGCTTTCTTTATGAGTGAGGACATAAATTGACCTCCTTTATTACCAAGTACATAAACTTTATGTTTAAAATAAAGGTGGTGTTTTGCCGATTTAGCTTCCAATAAAGCTCGCAACTGTTCCCTTGCCGCTATCTGTGACATAAGAGAATCTTATTCCATCTGCCTGCTCTTCTTAACCCTGGAACCAAGCGCTATAAAAAGAAAACCTAATGTAAGCCTTGTGTGATTCCCAAACCATCGTCAGTGATGCTAGAAATGTTAAACCTAAAGAATTCTTGTAAATGGTCTCGCAGAACACCACAATCAGCCTCGGAGTCTTGTAGGGACTCATTTAATCTCCATCTCCATTCCTTCACTGGCAACGGAGTCAATGTGAGATGCATATGTACAGGGGCATGATATTGTAATATTCCCGATCTTAGGGTATGCGGTATAAGGTAGGAGGGAATCTGACACAAATATATAGTCTAACCTCTGAAAAGAACCATGTACTGAAGAGAAATAGGAGTAATCCATACCTGCGGGGTTATGGTGTCTCCAAATATCTACAAGGTGGAGGTCCTTTAGCACCGAGTATAATTTTCGAATGGCTGCCTGAGAGACATGGGACTTTTTAGAGGAAGAGTGCAGCAACGGTTTCAAAGTTACATTTAAATCCCCTTCTAGGATTATAGGACCATCAGCAAACATCTTAAGTTGATCTAGTGTCTTCAATAGCCATGACATTTGATTGACATTAGGTACATAGATGTTAGCCAAAGTATAAGTAACAGAGGCTATACTACCCTTTAACCCCTTAGGGTATGTTCACACGCTGAGAGGCAGTTACGTGTGAAAAGACAGACTGTTAACAGCTGCCTCGTTTCACGCGTAAAAGCTCCTCCTCGTAATTTACGAGGCGTCTGAGACACTCGTAAACCTTGAGCCGTGCTTCATTGATTTCAATGTAGAACGGCTCAAATTACGTGGCAAAGAAGTGCCCTGCACTTCTTTGCCGAGGCAGTAAATTTACGGGTCGTCGTTTGACAGCTGTCAAACGACGACTCGTAAATAACAGGTCGTCTGCACAGTACGTCGGCAAACCCATTCAAATGAATGGGCAGATGTTTGCCGACGTATTGTAGCCCTATTTTCAGACGTAAAACGAGGCATAATACGCCTCGTATACGTCTGAAATTTGGCCGTGTGAACATACCCTTAAGGACACAGCCTTGTTTTGGCCTTAAAGCTCAGAGCCTATTTTTCAAATCTGACATATTTCACTTTATGTGGTAATAACATCGGAATGCTTAAACCTATCCAAGCAATTCTGAGGCAGTTTTCTCGTGACACATTGGGCTTTATGTTAGTGGTAAAATTTGGACAATATATTCAGTGTTTATTGGTGAAAAATTGCAAAGTTTAGGGAAAATTTATAAAAAATAGCATTTTTCAGAATTTAAATGCATCTGCTTGTAAAACAGACGGTTATACCAACCAAAATAGTTACTAGTTCACATTTTCCATATGTCTACTTAAGATTGGCATCGTTTTTTGAACATTATTTTATTTTTCTTGGACGTTACAAGGCTTAGAACATAAACAGCAATTTCTCTTTTTTTTAAGAAAATTTCAAAAGCCTTTTTTTTAAGGTACCTGTTCAGTTCTGAAGTGGCTTTGAGGGGCCTATGTATTAGAAACCCTGATAAAACACCCCATTTTAAAAACTAGACCCCTCAAAGTATTCAAAACAGCATTTAGAAAGTTTTTTAACCCTTCTGGCATTTCACTAGTTCAACTAAAGCAATGGGGAGGTGAAATTAGCAAATTTCATTTTTCTTGCTGAATTTCAATTTTATTCCATTTTTTTTTGTGTAACACGTAAGGTTTTACCAGAGAAACACTACTAAATATGTATTGTTCAGATTCTGCAGTTTTTAGAAATGTCCCACATGTGGCTCTACTGCGCTCGTGGACTAAAACACAAGCCCCAGAAGCAAAGAAGCACCTAGTGCATTTTGAGGCCTCTTTTTTATTAGAATATATTTTAGGCAGCATGCCAGGTTTGAAGAGGTGTTGAGGTGCCAAAACAGTAGGAATCCCCCAATAGTTACCCCATTTTGGAAACTACATCCCTCAAGGAATTCATTTATGGTTGTTGTTATCATTTTGACCACACAGCACCTATTTTAATTGGGCTGTGAAATAAAAAAAATGAAATTTTTTCCAATAAGATGTAATTTATGATCAAAATTTCCTATTTTCACAGGGAACAAAATACCCCATTGTGTTGCCCAATTTGTCCTGAGTGCGTAAATACCCCATTTGTGGTGATAAACTTCCGTTTGGGCCCATGGGAGGGCTCAGAAGGAAAGGAGCGCTATGTGTTTGTTGGAGTCCAGATTTTGCTGGATTGGTTTTCGCGTGCCATGTCGCATTTGCAGAGCCCCAGAGGTATCAAAGCAATGGAAACCCACCAGAAGTGACCCCATTTTAGAAACTACACCATTCAAAAAAATTCATTTATGGGTAATGTGACTATTTAGACCCCATAGTTTCTTCACAGAACTTATTTGAATTGGGCTGGGAATTTAAAAAAAAACATATTTTTTCCAATAATATGACGTTTTAGCTCCAAATTTCTTATTTTCACAAGAAATAAAATACTCCATTTTGTTGCCCAATTTGTCCTGAGTGCAGCAATACCCCATTTGTGGTGATAAACTGCCGTTTGGGCCCATGGGAGGGCTCAGGAAGAAAGGAGCGCTATTTGTTCTTTGGAGTCCAGATTTTGCTGGATTGGCTTTCGGGTGCCATGTCGCATTTGCAGAGCCCCAGAGGTATCAAAGCAATAGAAACCCACCGGAAGTGACCCCATTTTGGAAACTACACCCCTCAAGGAATTCATTTTTGGTTGTTGTTATCATTTTGACCACACAGTTTTTTCACAGCACCTATTTGAATTGGTCTGTGAAATAAAAAAAATGACATTTTTTCCAATAAGATGCCATTTATGATCAAAATTTCTTATTTTCACAGGGAACAAAATACCCCATTTTGTTGCCCAATTTGTCCTTAGTGCGGCAATACCGCATTTGTGGTGATAAACTGCCATTTGGGCCCATGGGAGGGCTCAGAAGCAAAGGAGTGCTATGTGTTTGTTGGAGTCCAGATTTTGCTGGATTGGTTTTCGGGTGCCATGTCGCATTTGCAGAGCCCCAGAGGTATCAAAGCAATGGAAACCCACCAGAAGTGACCCCATTTTGGAAACTACACCCCTCAAGGAATTCATTTATGGATGTTGTGACCATTTTGACCCCCACGGTTTTTTCACAGAACTTATTTGAATTGGGCTGGGAATTAAAACAAAATTATTTTTTCCAATAATATGTAGTTTTGGCTGAAAATTTCTAATTTTCACAAGAAATAAAATACCCCATTCTGTTCCCCAATTTGTCCTGAGTGCGTAAATACCCCATTTGTGGTGATAAACTTCCGTTTGGGCCCATGGGAGGGCTCAGAAGGAAAGGAGCGCTATGTGTTTGTTGGAGTCCAGATTTTGCTGGATTGGTTTTCGCGTGCCATGTCGCATTTGCAGAGCCCCAGAGGTATCAAAGCAATGGAAACCCACCAGAAGTGACCCCATTTTAGAAACTACACCATTCAAAAAAATTCATTTATGGGTAATGTGACTATTTAGACCCCATAGTTTCTTCACAGAACTTATTTGAATTGGGCTGGGAATTTAAAAAAAAACATATTTTTTCCAATAATATGACGTTTTAGCTCCAAATTTCTTATTTTCACAAGAAATAAAATACTCCATTTTGTTGCCCAATTTGTCCTGAGTGCAGCAATACCCCATTTGTGGTGATAAACTGCCGTTTGGGCCCATGGGAGGGCTCAGGAAGAAAGGAGCGCTATTTGTTCTTTGGAGTCCAGATTTTGCTGGATTGGCTTTCGGGTGCCATGTCGCATTTGCAGAGCCCCAGAGGTATCAAAGCAATAGAAACCCACCGGAAGTGACCCCATTTTGGAAACTACACCCCTCAAGGAATTCATTTTTGGTTGTTGTTATCATTTTGACCACACAGTTTTTTCACAGCACCTATTTGAATTGGTCTGTGAAATAAAAAAAATGACATTTTTTCCAATAAGATGCCATTTATGATCAAAATTTCTTATTTTCACAGGGAACAAAATACCCCATTTTGTTGCCCAATTTGTCCTTAGTGCGGCAATACCGCATTTGTGGTGATAAACTGCCATTTGGGCCCATGGGAGGGCTCAGAAGCAAAGGAGTGCTATGTGTTTGTTGGAGTCCAGATTTTGCTGGATTGGTTTTCGGGTGCCATGTCGCATTTGCAGAGCCCCAGAGGTATCAAAGCAATGGAAACCCACCAGAAGTGACCCCATTTTGGAAACTACACCCCTCAAGGAATTCATTTATGGATGTTGTGACCATTTTGACCCCCACGGTTTTTTCACAGAACTTATTTGAATTGGGCTGGGAATTAAAACAAAATTATTTTTTCCAATAATATGTAGTTTTGGCTGAAAATTTCTAATTTTCACAAGAAATAAAATACCCCATTCTGTTCCCCAATTTGTCCTGAGTGCGGCAGTACCCCATTTGTGGTGATAAACTGCCGTTTGGGCCCATGGGAGGGCTCAGAAGGAAAGGACCACCATTTGGCATACTGGGGATTTTTTGGTGCAAAGTCATGTATGCAGAAGCCCCTGAGGTACCAGTACAGTTGAAACCCGCAAGAAGTGACCCCGTTTTAAAAACTACACCCTTGAGGCATTCATCTAGAGGTGTAGTGAGCATTTTGACCAGAGACATACACCCCATAAACTGTAATGTGGGTTCTCATGGGTACGTCAATACCCTACATGTGGTTGTAATCAGCTGCCTGGGCACGCAGCAGGGCTCAGAGGGGAAAGACGAGGGGGGATAAGCTGTGCGGAGTACATCAGGGTAAGTAAAACTGGGGTAGATTAAAAATCAAGGGATGTATGATACGTTTTGAAGCACTCTTTCATACGGAGCCTTAGTTTTTCGGGAAACACATGTCACATTGATATATTGTGTCCTTCCTTATCCCTCTCTTATAGCAGACTTTGTACCTCTTTTGACTTTTTCCTTTCTTGCCAGTTTGGGGAACTTCTCCTGGAAAGTGTTGCCCTGGTAGGATGCGTGTGGCCTCGCCTCCAGAAGTACTGGGTGCCCCCCCCCTTCCTGGTCCCTAAAGATTAGTTTCTTGATAACCACCTGTTGAAATTCCTGGAAAGTTCCCATCTGGCATGTACATCGATGTAGCACGTATGCATTGTACAATGTCATCTGTATGATGTGCCCGGCCAGCTTCTTATACCACACCGCATGGCGCTGTAGGGCTTCAGGACTTGATCTGACAAGTCCACCCCTCCCATGTACCTATTGTAGTCCAGGATGCAGTCTGGTTTGGGGGTCTCTGTACTGGTACATGGGTACTGGAGTGACATCTCTCTTGTCCTTGTACTTGACACACAATATGTTGCTGCTAGAATGTGCCCTGCTCTCACCCCTTCTGAGTGTTTGCCCTGCAGAGTCTTAGGGAGGCCTCTCAGATTTCTTCTAGCAGTGCTGCATGCCGCAGGACTTCTGGGAGCGAGGCAGTTGAAGAGCGGGACGCTGGTATAAAAATTATCGAGGTAGAGGTGGTAACCCTGGTCCAGCAGTGGGTGCACCAAATCCCACATAATTTTCGCATTAACTCCCAGTAAGGGGGGGGGCATTCTGGGGGCTGAGAACTGGTGTCCTTCCCTTCATAAATCCTAAATTTGTAGGTATACCCTGATGCTCTCTCGCACAGCTTATACATCTTCACGCCATACCTTGCCCTCTTACCCGGCAGGTACTGGCGGAATTGAACCCTCCCTTTAAAATGTACCAAGGACTCATCAATAGAAATACACTTCTCGGGGGTGAATTCTTGCGAAAACCAGGGACTGAAACGGTCTAATAGGAGTCTCCATTTATACAAACGGTCAAAACTGGGGTCATCTCGAGGTGGGCACGGCTCATTGTCAGTATAATGTAAGAAGCGAAGTATTGCCTAATTTATTTATTTTTTCAGGTTCCAGTTCAGTTCGGAAGTTGCTTTGAGGGGCCCATATATTAGAAACCCCTATGAAACACCCCATTTTAGAAACTAGACCCCTCAAAGTATTCACAACAGCATTTAGAAAGTTTATGAACCCTTTAGGTGTTTCACTGGAATTTAGAGCAAAGTAGAGGTGAAATCTACTTTTTTTTTTTGTCAGAAAATCCTTTTTATACCACTTTTTTTATAACACAGGGAAACGCAACTTAATATTTATTGCCCAGATTCTGCAGTTTTGAGAAATATCCGACATGTGGCCCTAGTGCGGTAATGGACTGAAGCACCGGCCTCCGAAGCAAAGGAGCACCTAGTGAATTTTGAGCCCTCCTTTTTATTAGGCACCATCTCCGGTTTGAAGAGGTCTTTTTGGTGCCAAAACAGTGGAAAACCCCCAAAAGTGACCCCATTTTGGAAACTAGACCCCTTGAGGAATTCATTGTAGTTTTCTTGGGGTGCATGCGACTTTTTGATCAGTTTTTATTCTATTTTTAAGTGGCGCGGTGAGTAAAAAACTGCAATTCTACTATTGTTTTTTTATTCTATTTTTTTTACAGCGTTCACCGTGCGCTATAAATGACATATTCACTTTATTCTGCGTGGCGATACGATTATGGCGATACCAGATGTTTATAGTTTTTTTTATGTCTTATGGCGTTTGCACAATAAAATAAGTTTTGTAAAAAATCATTAACTTTTTGTGTTACCTTATTCTAAGAGCCAGAACTTTTTTATTTTTCCATCACTAAAGCCGTGCAAGGACTTATTTTTTGCGTAACGAACTGTAGTTTCCATCAATACCATTTTTAGGTACATGCGACTTTTTGATCTCTTTTTATTCCATTTTTTTGCGAGGTGAAGTGACCAAAGAATTGTGATTCTGGTACGGTCTATTATTATTTTCTTTTACGGCGTTCACCGCGTGGGATAAATAATGAAATAATTTTGTAGTTCAGGCCGTTACGGACGCGGCGATACCAATTATGTATAGTTTATTTGTTTGTTTATATATTTTTATTAATAATAAAGGACTGATGAGGGAAAAGGGGGGATTTTTACTTTTAAATCTTTTATTTTCTTATTTTTACACATCTTTTTTTTACTTTTTTTTTACTTTTTTACTTTGTCCCACTAGGGGACTTGAGGGCAGGAGGCCCTGATCGCTAATCTAATACACTGCACTACATGCGTAGTGCAGTGTATTAGAGCTGTCAGCTACTCACTGACAGCAAGCATAGTGGGTCCTGACTTAGTCAGGACCTACTAGGCTTCCGTCGATGGCAGAGCCGGACGCCATTGTTTGGTGTCCGATTGCCATAGTCACCATCGCCGGCCGCTATCGTGTAGCAGGCCGGCGATGGCAGCTTAACCCCTAAAAAGCCGTGATCGCTATTAAACGCGGCTTTTCAGGGGTTAATGCGCGATCGGTCCCCGCTGTAGGAGCTGTGACAGCTGCTGTACGAGACAGCAGCTGTCACAGCTCCTGCATGTGTCGGGAGGACGACCGAAATGGCCGTTACTCCCGTGACGTACTATTCCGTCATGGTGCGCGAACAGGGCGGTTTCCATGACTGAATAGTACGTCCCTGAGTGTTAAGGGGTTAAAAAAAGGGCTCGACCCTCTGAATCAGCATACTGTTGTGTAAGTGTGAAGGGGATGGATTTATGAATCGCTGTACTGACTCCCTTAGAGGCGGAGTTTGGGTGACAGCAATGAAACCATTGTGAGAAATACGTTTTGGGGAGACTTGGAATTTTATCATTCTTAGGGCGGATTTACACGAGCTTGTGCGTTTTTGCGCACACAAAAAACGCAGCGTTTTGCGTGCGCAAAAGGCACTTAACAGCTCCGTGTGTTATTACAAAGGATGTGCGGCTGCATGATCATTATGACACTCTGTTTGCACCACGTGGTGCTTTTCTGTTTGCAAACATACTTTTGACTGCTGTTGCGCGAATCATGTGCGTCCCACGGAAGTGCTTCCGTGTGGTGCGCGTGATTTTCACGCACCCATTGACTTCAATGGGTGCGTGATGCGCGAAAAACTTAGAAATATAGGGCCTGTCGTGAGTTTTACGCAGCGGACTCACCCTGCGCAAAAATCGCGGACAGTCTGCACTGCCCCATAGACTAGCATAAATCCATGCGACGCGCGTGAAAAGCATGCACGTTGTACGGACGTATTACACATTCGTGTAAATCCGCCCTTAAAATTTGTTTCCTGAAAGGAAGTGATAGTAGCCTTAATTTTACGGGAAAGCAGTATAACGTGATGTCTTTTATCAGGGGAATTCAATCCCTTAACATTAAACGATGAGACCACTATTTCTGCCATCTGGCTTAGGATCTGATATATCTAGGTCTTAAGCTTTAGCGTTAAATCAACAAAGGTAAGGAGGGTGGGCTAAGAGGTGAATGGGAAGGTAAAAGTGGGGGGGGGATACCAACACACAGTTACAATAAAGAACAGTTTTTGAATAGCAAAGCTTGCCTGAGAGCAAATCTGCTTGAAAGTCAAAATACCAACTAACCTAGGCTGCAAAAACTTGAGTCCTAGAACACCAAACTAGTGCAAAGGTAAACACGGGTCAGTTAGGTATGCTGAGTAGTTGGGGGACAGAGATGGGACTGATCGAATAGGTGTAACGATGAACCACATCTATTCATAGTTACATAGTTAGTACGGCTGAAAAAAGACACATGTCCATCAAGTTCAACCAAGAATCATACAAAGGCAATATAGAAAAAATTAATTTCAAGGCACAATAAACCAGTTACCAGTCCAGCATTAGGGCAAAGGTAATGCGTAATCACAAGGACCCTCAGATAATGCAAGGAAGGTAAAAAGAGTCAGTCATAACTATGAACCGTCACTGTACATTTAAAAACTTTTAGAAGAAGAAACCACAACGTTTTCAGTGACTCACTACCAATAGTAGTCAGAAACCCACGCAACCACATCAGGTAGGTAAGTGAAAGTCTCTTGTCGCCGACTTGCGTTTAGGTGATTTAGGTTTCCGCACTACATTTCAAGGAGCAAATTCCAGTAGGGTCGGCAGAGGCTCCACATCTTGGGTAGGCAACCAAGAAGCCACTTCAACCGGCGGTATATCCAAAATTGGCCAGATCCTTTCCAGATCAGACGGGGTATGAATCATAAGCCGTCTACCATCATGAAGAATTGCCATGTGTATTGAATATTGCGAGCCCGCAAGACTTCTAGAAGAGGCTTTACTTGGCGCCGCTTCGCCAGTGTTGTAGGAGCCAAGTCCTGTTAGAACAAGAGCTCAGCCTCCTGGTATATAATATAGCGACGCTCCCTTGCAGCAGCAAGAATAGACGCTGTATCACAGGAAAGTAGGCTGCAAATCACATCACGTGGTTGTTCATTCGGTTTCGGTCATGGCCGTAGGGCTCTATGAACCCATTCAATGGTTATGGTAACAGCTCTGTCTGGGCCTAATAGGTCAGAAAAAATATCCATGGTTACCTTGTGTAGAACATCCGCAGCCCAGGTCTCAGGAAGGCCTTTAATACGCACATTTCTTCTCCTACTCCTGTTTTCCTGGTCTTCAATCAGAGTGAGGGCTCTATTAAGGTGTCCTGTATGTTGGGAAACAGTGGAGGCCAATGCTATGGAGTGCGCCACGATATTAGTGCAGGCTGACTCCAGGTCTTCAACTTTATGGCCAATTTGCTGGACTTCCGCCTTAATGTCGGCTAATTCGGTCATGACCGGTTTGAGGGCCTGGAGTAGAGTTCTGCGAAGAAACCTCTTTGAAATAGGTGCAGGGGCAGCCTCAGCTTGATCTCCATCCGTCACGCTGTCAATATCATACTCAGCCATGTCTGTCGCTGTAGTCGCTGGTCTCGCGGGCGAGCAGCAATTTTTCCATAATTTCGGAAGATCCGACTGACCTTTTCCCGATTTGGGAGTAGCAGGTTGGTCACTTGACTTGCCTCTAGCTGATTTGACCATTTTGCTGGCCTTGAAAGGTGCTTTATAAGCGGTCCAAATGTACCTAGTGAAGGAGCCACAGGCATAAGCATCCATCACAGTTCGCGGTCAGGCTCCGCCCCCGCAGTGAATTATTTTTGATACAGTGTATGCATACTTATCCACTACTCAGTGATCAATTTAGCTTTATGTGGTCTAATTTGTAGATTGTTGGAGTCTAAGAGAATATTATAGAACAATCTTATTCCTTTTTGAGTTGTGTTCCTTTTATTTAGAAAAATATTATCTCTGGTAGGGATATAAACTGGGGTAGGTGGGTTAACCTGTAAATAAGTTCTAAATTTGTAAGAACCTGAAGAACTCTGATTTGTGTAAACCATATACTGATTGAAGAGTTAAGAAGCTTTTCATGGCCCGGTTTTCCTCTAGATCAGATAATGTACTTATTCCTGCGTGTGTCCATGTTTTGAGAGACAAATTAGGAACCAAGAGTTCAAGTATGGTAATTGGGTATTCTAACTGGTGTAAGGAATCTAGGGATGGTTTAAAACCGCATAACTGCTTCCAAATATTGAATGTAGCAGTAATGGGAAGAATTGTGTGTGAGAAGTCATGTTTAATATTTAAATTCATTGTGCTTAGTAATAGGGACATATGTAAGTCATTTGAGTGGCCTGCGTGTTTTTGTATGTCAACCCAACATTTCACTGAGGCTGAAGATGAAGAGGACCACCAAATCCTTTAATTGACCTAATAGAATAGCTTTGTGATATAAACTTAGGTCTGGGAGACCCACTCCACCTGATGATGTAGGCTGGGATAGCAATCGAAAAGGAATGCGGGGGTGTTTATTTACCCATATAAAATTGTTCATTTGTTTGTGCAGCTTCCTAAAATTTGTTGAGGAATAGGAATCGTGAGTGTTCGTAAATAATATAGTATCCTTGGAAGAGCTAGCATTTTATATAATGAGATTGTAATGACGGGGTAGGGAGACAGACAGGTGAGCCCTAATCTACCCGCCACTCAGTCCCTGCCTACTTGCACGGCCCGTCCTAGGCGATGGCGTACAACTGGGCGACGGTCCCTACGCTCAATATGTGCACGACAGACAAACAGACAAGGGTACACAGAAGCTAAGGGAAATGGGGCAGTTGCCCACGGCAACACCGTGAGCAACAAGAGTAGTGAACAAGCCGAGTCAAACCAGGAGTGTACGAGGTACCAAACGCAGAGCAGGAGAGTAGTCAGTAAAGCCAGGTTCAGTATGAAGAAAAGGGCAATAGTACAAGCAGCAGCAGACCCAGGAAACAGGCAGAATCACAGGCAAAGGAGGAGCAGGAAATGAAGGTATAAATAGACAGAGGGCGGGAGCTAGCTCCGTCTGGCCAGGCTGTGATAGGCTCTCCCACTTCTCAGCCTCCCAGCCCGAGTGGTAGATGATCGAGTCACTCTATCAGACTTAGGAGCAGGTGCAGACTGATTAACCACGGGCGTCGACACAGAAACTGTGTCTGGCAGATCCTTTACAGTACCCCCCCTTTTATGAGGGGCCACTGGACCCTTTCTAGATGGACCTGGCTTATTGGGGAACCGAAGATGGAACCTCCTGAGCAATACCCCAGCGTGAACATCCTGGGCGGGTACCCAAGTCCTCTCCTCAGGCCCGTATCTTCTCCAATGGACCAGGTACTGGAGGGAGCCTTGGATCATCCTGCTGTCCACAATCTTGGCCACCTCGAATTCTACCCCTTCAGGGGTGAGAACAGGGACCGGAGGTTTCCTCGAGGTAGCCAAGGACGGGGAGCAGCGTTTTAGGAGGGAGGCATGAAACACGTCGTGTATTCGAAAAGACAGGGGTAACTCCAGTCGGAAGGAGACAGGGTTAAGGACTTCAATGACCTTGTACGGCCCTATATACCGGGGAGCAAATTTTTGGGACGGGACTTTAAGGCGCAAATTTTTTGAAGACAGCCACACCAGATCCTCGACCACAAACAAGGGGTTAGCAGAACGTCTTCTATCTGCCTGAGTCTTTTGTATGCTCTGGGACGCCTCTAGGTTCTTCTGAACCTGGGCCCAGACTGTGCACAGTTCCCGATGAACGACATCTACCTCGGGATTGTTGGAGCCACAAGGTGAAACGGAGGAGAACAGTGGATTAAACCCAAAATTACAGAAAAAGGGGGAGACCCCTGACGAGTTACTGACCCGGTTATTAAGGGAAAATTCGGCAAGGGAAATGAAGGAGACCCAATCATATTGACAGTCAGAGATAAAACACCTTAAATATTGTTCTAGAGACTGATTAGTCCTCTCGGTTTGGCCATTAGTTTCAGAATGGAAGGCCGAGGAGAAGCACAGATCAATCTCCAAATTTTTACAGAAAGCTCTCCAAAACAATGAAACAAATTGTACCCCTCTGTCAGAAACTATATTGACAGGAACCCCATGGAGACGCAGGATGTGTTTGACAAACAAGGTAGCTAACGTCTTAGCATTGGGTAGTTTCTTGAGGGGCACAAAGTGGCACATCTTACTGAAGCGGTCAACTACAACCCACACCACCGACTTGCCTTGAGATGGAGGCAGATCGGTGATAAAAACCATGGAGATATGGGTCCAAGGTCTCTGGGGAATGGGCAAAGAACATAGTAAGCCCACTGGTCGGGACCTCGGAGTCTTGGACCTAGCACAAATTTCACAAGCGGCGACGTAGGCCTTAACGTCTTTAGGCAACCCAGGCCACCAATAGTTTCTGGCAATGAGATGCTTGGTACCCAGGATGGCTGGATGACCAGATAGTGCAGAGTCATGATTTTCCCTGAGTACCCTTAGCCGGAATTGCAGGGGAACAAACAGCTTGTTCTCAGGAAGGTTCCCGGGAGGTGAACCTTGATCAGCCGCAATTTTGGAGACTAAGTCAGAATCAACAGAGGAAATGATTATACCTGGGCTCAAAACACAAGCAGGATCTTCCTCCGAAGGAGGGCTGGCCATGAAACTACGCGACAGTGCATCAGCTTTAATATTTTTAGACCCAGCCCTATAGGTGACCAAAAAGTTGAATCTAGTAAAAAACAAGGCCCATCGAGCTTGTCTCGGGTTTAGCCTCCGGACAGATTCTAGGAAAACCAGATTCTTGTGGTCGGTAAGGACCGTTACCTGGTGCCTAGCCCCCTCCAAGAATTGGCACCACTCTTCAAATGCCCATTTAATGGCTAAGAGTTTGCGGTTGCCAATGTCATAGTTACTCTCAGTGGGCGAGAACTTCCTGGAGAAGTAGGCACAGGGACGGAGATGGGTGAGGAACCTGTTACCCTGGGACAAGACAGCACCCACTCCCACCTCGGAGGCGTCAACCTCCACGATGAATGGCTCCATTTGGTTAGGCTGAATCAGCACTGGGGCCGAGATAAAGCACTTCTTAAGGAATAGAGATAAGCGAACCGGGACAACCGAACCCGGTTTCAGTCCTAACATCGGGAAAAGTTCGGTTCGCAGCTAATCCGAACTTCACCGGGTTCGGCCGAGCACGTTTTGACCGAACCCGGTCAAAAATATTATACAAATCGGCAGCCACTTGTCTTTATCAATCACTGATAGAGAAAAGAGGCTGCTGATTAAAAATAAAATAAAAAGCATTTCATACGTACCCGGTCGTTGTCTTGGTGACGAGTCCCTCTTCTTCCTCCGGTCCGACCTTCTTTCCTGACGCGGCAGCCTGTGATTGGCTGCAGAGGCCGCGGCAGCCTGTGATTGGCTGCAGCGGTCACATGGGCTGTAACGTCATCCAGGAATGTCGGGCCGGATGTCGAGAGGGACGCGTCACCAAGGCAACGGCCGGGACACCAGACTGGAGGAAGCAGAAAGTTCTCGGTAAGTATGAACGTCTTTTTTTTTACAAGTTACTCTATATTCTGATCGGAATTCACAGTCCAGGGTGCTGAAACAGTTACTGACGATCAGTTAACTCTTTCAGCACCCTGGACAGTGAGTATTTACTGACGTCGCCTAGCAACGTTGCCGTAATGACGGGTGCACACATGTAGCCACCCATCATTATGGGGCGTCATGCACAAGACCGTAAAAACACCCGTTATTACGGGTCGTAATTACGACCCGAAATAGCGGGCCCATAGACTTCTGTTAGCCACGGGTACCTTCCTGTTTTCTCACGGGAAGGTGCCCGTGCCGTTAAAAAGATAGAACATGTTCTATTTTTTTATTTTACGGGCCGTGCTCCTATACTTTATAATGGGAGCACGGCTCAGAAAAACGTCCTGCTGCCCGTGGCCGGCCGTGCTCATCTCCTGAAATACTCTGTGCTTCCTTAAACTCTGTGGACAGGTCAGGATCCTGTTTTTTTTAAATGCTGCTGGGGAACCCGCTCGATCCACTATATAAGGCTGCGCTACAGTGCTTGGGAATAAGTGACTGGGGCAGAAGAGGATGGAGGCGCAGCCTTATATAGTGGATCGAGCGGGTTCTCCAGCAGCATTTAAAAGAAACAGGATCCTGACCTGTCCACAGAGTTTAAGGCAGCACAGAGTATTTCAGGAGATGAGCGTGCGGATCTTGTGCGGGGTGGTGACTTGCCAATCATGTGAAGGTGTTATTGAGGACAGGAGTGGAGGAGAGGTAACAGACTTAGAGCTACGTAATGGTAAGAGCAGAGTTCACAGCAGCACAGAATATTTCAGGAGAGGAGCGTGTGATTGGCTGCAGAGGCCGCTGCAGCCTGTGATTGGCTGCAGAGGCCGCGGCAGCCTGTGATTGGCTGCAGAGGCGGTCACGTGACGTGCGTGACCGCCACCTCAGCCTGTGATTGGCTGCAGCAAGCGGCGCCATGGATGAAACGTCATTGCTGGAGGCCGGACAGGAGGAATGTAAGTATGAACAAGTTACATTTTTTTTTTTTATTACATTATAATTGTATTTTCCGCGCGCCGAGCATGGTACTGTCAAGGTTGCTGAAAGAGTTAGTGCAGCCCATTAACTCTTTCAGCACCCTGGACAGTACCATGCTCGGCGCTCGGAAATTACAGGTTCGGTCAGAACTAGTTCAGTCCGAATCTAACTTTTTCGTGAAATTCGGCGAACTAGCCGAACCGAACTTTTTAATAAGTTCGCTCATCTCTATTAAGGACCTCAAAAGCCTGGACCACCTCTGGAGGCCAGTGGAGTAGATCAGCACCTTTGTGAGTAAGATCCGTAAGAAGCTTAGCGATGACCGAGAAGTTAGCAATATATCTCCTGTAATAATTAGCGAACCCCAGGAAGCACTGTAACGCCTTCAGGGAGGCAGGTTGGACCCATTCAGCCACAGCCTGAACCTTGGCAGGGCCCATGCGGAATTCATGAGGAGTGAGGATTTGACCCAAAAATGGTATCTCCTGCACCTCAAACACACATTTTTTGGTTTTAGCAAACAGTTTGTTTTCCCAAAGGGCCTGGAGCACCTTCCTGACATGCTCAATGTGGGAGGACCAGTCCTTGGAAAACACAAGTATGTCATCAAGGTACACTACAAGAAATACCCCCAGGAAGTCTTTTAAAATCTCATATATGAAATTCTGGAAGACCGCGGGAGCATTACACAACCCAAAGGGCATGACGAGGTATTCGAAATGACCTTCGGGCGTGTTAAATGCAGTCTTCCACTCATCCCCCTCTCTGATGCGGATAAGGTTATAAGCCCCCCGTAGATCAAACTTAGAGAACCATTGGGCCCTTTGAACCTGATTGAAGAGATCAGGAATCAAAGGAAGGGGATACTGGTTCCTTACAGTGACCTTATTCAAGTTTCGATAATCGATGCACGGCCTAAGACCACCATCCTTCTTCCCTACGAAGAAGAAGCCAGCACCGACCGGAGAAGTAGAGGGGCGAATGTAACCCTTGGCCAGGCATTCCTGGGTATACTCTCTCATGGCTTCACGTTCGGGACAAGAGAGATTAAATATCCTAACCTTAGGGAGCTTAGCTCCTGGTACCAAATCGATTGCGCAATCGTATTCTCTATGAGGAGGTAACACTTCGGAGGCCTTTTTAGAAAAAACATCAGCGAAGTCCTGAATAAACTCAGGTAGAGTGTTCACCTCCTCAGCAAGAGAAATAAAATTAATAGGAAAACAGGATGTCATGCATTCATTACCCCATTCAGTAAGATCCCCAGTATTCCAGTTAAATGTGGGATTATGCATCTGCAACCAGGGAAGGCCTAAAATCAAATCAAACGATAATCCCTGCATCACCAGTACAGAGCACTGCTCCAAATGCATGGAGCCAACAAGGCGTTCAAAAAAAGGGGTATGCTGCGTAAAATAACCATTAGCAAGTGGAGTAGAGTCGACACCCACTACCGGGACAGGTTTAGGCAAATGAGTCAATGGCATAGCTAGAGACATAGCAAATTCCACAGACATAATATTAGCAGAAGACCCTGAATCCACGAAGGCACTGCCGGTAGCAGACCTACCCTCAAAAGAGACCTGAAAGGGAAGCAAGATCTTATTAGGTTTCATATTTACGGGAAATACCTGTGCGCCCAAGTGACCTCCCCGATGCTCACTTAGGCGCGGAAGTTCTTCCGGCTGCTTATTCTTATGCCTAGGACAGTTGTTCACTTGATGCTTGTCATCCCCACAGTAGAAGCAGAGACCATTCTTCCTGCGGAGCTCTCTACGTTGTTGGGGAGACACGGAGGCACCGAGTTGCATTGGTTCATCCGAGTTTTCCGTGGAAGTACGAAGCAACGGAACCTCGGGAGCCATCATGGGGGAGCCAGAGGAGAAAGCACAAAAACGTTCAAGTCGTCATTCCCTGAGACGTCGGTCAAGACGTACCGCTAAAGCCATAACCTGATCTAGAGAGTCAGAAGAGGGATAGCTAACTAACAGGTTTTTCAGGGCGTTCGACAGACCCAATCTAAACTGGCACCTCAAGGCTGGGTCATTCCACCGAGAAGCTACACACCACTTCCTAAAGTCAGAACAGTACTCCTCAACGGGTCTCTTACCCTGACGTAAGGTCACCAGCTGACTCTCGACAAAGGCAGTCTTGTCAGTCTCGTCATATATGAGCCCAAGAGCAGAAAAAAAAACATCAACAGAGGAAAGTTCAAGGGCGTCAGGAGCCAAGGAGAAGGCCCATTCTTGGGGCCCGTCCTGGAGCCGGGACATAATTGTACCCACTCGCTCTCAGAACCTGAGGAGTGGGGCCTTAGATGGAAATAGAGCCTACAACTCTCCCGAAAGGAGAAAAAAGTCTTCCTGTCCCCTGAGAACCGGTCAGGCAACTTGAGGTGGGGTTCAAGAGGTGAGGTGGGGGGCACTACCAGGGTAGCAACATGCTGGTTGTCCCTCTGAGCCAGGGCTTGGACCTGTAGGGAGAGGTCCTGCATTTGCTGAGCCAGGGTCTCAAGGGGGTCCATAGTTGTGTCAGGGACCAGGGTAGAAAAGGTATATGGGCCTGTGATTATGTAATGACGGGGTAGGGAGACAGAGAGGTGAGCCCTAATCTACCCGCCACTCAGTCCCTGCCGACTTGCACGGCTCGTCCTAGGCGACGGCGTACAACTGGGTGACGGTCCCTACACTCAATATGTGCACGACAGACAAACAGACAAGGGTACACAGAAGCTAAGGGAAATGGGGCAGTTGCCTACGGCAACACCGTGAGCAGCAAGAGTAGTGAACAAGCCGAGTCAAACCAGGAGTGTACGAGGTACCAAATGCAGTGCAGGAGAGTAGTCAGTAAAGCCAGGTTCAATATGAAGCAGAGGACAATAGTACAAGCAGCAGCAGCAGAGCCAGGAAACAGGCAGAATCACAGGCAAAGGAGGAGCAGGAAATGAAGGTATATATAGACAGAGGGCCGGAGCTAGCTCCGTCTGGCCAGGCTGTGATAGGCTCTCCCACTTCTCAGCCTCCCAGCCAGAGTGGTAGATGATCGAGTCACTCTATCAGACTTAGGAGCAGGTGCAAACTGATTAACCACGGGCGTCGACACAGAAGCTGTGTCTGGCAGATCCTTTACAGAGATTCTCCCCCACCAAAACGTTTCAAATTTGGCCATTCTATTGTAATAGAATGTAATGACGGGGTAGGGAGACAGACAGGTGAGCCCTAATCTACCCGCCACTCAGTCCCTGCCTACTTGCACGGCCCATCCTAGGCGGCGTACAACTGGGCGACGGTCCCTACACTCAATATGTGTACGACAGGCAGACAAGGGTACACAGAGGCTAAGGGAAATGGGGCAGTTGCCCATGGCAACATCGTGAGTAAAAGGAGTAGTGAACGAGCCGAGTCAAACCAGGAGTGTACGAGGTACCAAACGCAGAGCAGGAGAGTAGTCAGTAAAGCCTGGGTCAAAATGAAGCAAGGTCAATAATAATAATAGCAGGAGCAGCAGAGCCAGGAAACAGGAAAGAATCACAGGCAAAGACAAGCAGGAAATGAAGGTATAAATAGACCGAGGGCGGGAGCTAGAACCGTCTGGCCAGGCTGTGATAGGTTCTCCCACTCCTGAGCCTACCAGCCTGAGTGGTAGCAGATTGAGTCACTCTATCAGACCTAGGAGCAGGTGCAGACTGATTACCCTCGGGCGTCGACACAGAAGCTGTGTCTGGTAGATCCTTTACATCTATCCAATTCTATTTCTAATTTTGTTATTAATTGTTTGAAATTGTGTTCAACTAGGGAACCATTGGAACTGGTAATTTCAATGCCTAGGTAAGGAATTACTGTATTCTGCCATGGAAAAGGGAATTTGGATTGAATCTCTTGTTTCATTACATCTGGAATTTGTAAACCCAAAAAAGATGTGATTTAGTTTCATTTATTTTATAATAGGAAACCTTCCCGAAAGCCTTCAATGTATTATGTACATGTGACAATGTGTTATGTGGATTTGTCATTGTTATAATGATGCCATTGGCAAATAATCTAATTTTATGCGTGGTATCTGAAATTGTAATACCCTTCATGTTTGAGCCTGATCTCATGGCTATCACCAATGGTTCTAGTACTACACCGCATTCCAAATCATTATGCAAATGTTATTTTTCGCTGATTTTCCTAAATAGTCGATGCAAATGACAGTCAGTATAATCTTCAAGCCATCAACCATTGGAGTATAATGCAAATTTTATTGAACAAATCTCCTAATGATAACAGTTTTTTTTTTAGAAGTAAAAAACTCAAAATGCACTGTTTCAAATTATTATGCACAACAGAGATCAAAACATTTTAAAGGTTGTAAAGAGAACTAAAATGGTAATTTGTTGAATTTGCAGCATCAGGAGGTCATATTTACAGAAATCAAAAGCTCTTTCAATCAAAAAAAACTTAGCAGGCCAAGTTACATGTTAACATAGGACCCCTTCTTTGATATCACCTTCACAATTCTTGCATTCATTGAATTTGTGAGTATTTGGACAGTTTCTGCTTGAATATCTTTGCAGGATGTCAGAATAGCCTCCCAGAGCTTCTGTTTTGATGTGAATTGCCTCCCACATTCATAGATATTTTTCTTGAGGATGCTCCAAAGGTTCTCAATAGGGTTGAGGTCAGGGGAACATGGGGGCCTCACCATGAGTTTCTCTCCTTTTATGCCCATAGCAGCCAATGACACAGAGGTATTCTTTGCAGCATGAGATGGTGCATTGTCATGCATGAAGATAATTTTGCTACAGAAGGCACGGTTCTTCTTTTTGTACCACGGAAGAAAGTGGTCAGTCATAAACTCTACTTACTTTGCAGAGGTCATTTTCACACCGTCAGAGACCCTAAAGGGGTCTACCAGCTCTCTCCCCATGATTCCAGCCCAAAACATGACTCCGCCACCTCCTTGCTGACGTCGCAGCCTTGTTGGGACATGGTGGCCATTCACCAACCATCCACTACTCCATTCATCTGGACCATCCAGGGTTGCACGGCACTCATCAGTAAACAACACGGTTTGAAAATTAGTCTTCATGTATTTCTGAGCCCACTGCAACCGTTTCTGCTTGTGAGCATTGCTTAGGGGGGCCCGAATAATAGCTTTATGCACACTTGCAAAGCTCTGGAGGATCCTACACCTTGAGGTTCGTGGGACTCCAGAGGCACCAGCGGCTTCAAATACCTGTTTGCTGCTTTGCAATAGCATTTTAGCAGCTGCTCTCCTAATCCTATTAATTTGTCTGGCAGAAACCTTCCTCATTATGCCTTTATCTGAACGAACCCATCTGTGCTCTGAATCAGCCACAAATCTTTTCACAGTACGATGATCACCCTTAAGTTTTCTTGAAATATCCAATGTTTTCATACCTTGTCCAAGGTATTGCACTATTTCACGCTTTTCGGCAGCAGAGAGATCCTTTTTCTTTCCCATATTGCTTGAAACCTCTGGCCTGCTTAATAATGTGGAACGTCCTTCTTAACTAGTTTTCCTTTGATTGGGCACACCTGGCAAACTAATTATCACAGGTGTCTGAGATTGATTACAATGATCCAAAGAGCCCTAAGACACAATACCATCCATGAGTTAATTAAAAAACTAATAATTAAATGTTTATGACACTTAAATCCAATGTGCATAATAATTTGGAACACAGTGCAGAATAAAAATCAAGGGTGACAAGGGACATCCCTATCGTGTTCCATTAGTTATGTCGAAAGATCTTGACAGCATCCTATCCGTCAGTACCCTTGCAGATGGGGAAGAATATAGAGCTTTAATTGCTCCAGTTATTTGTCCCCTTAAGCCTATTTTCAAGAGGACCTTAAAAACGTATGTACAATGAATTCTATCGAATGCCTTCACCGCATCCAATGAAAGGAGCAGAGAAGGCACCCGACTATGCTCAGCCCATCCTACCCGGTCCACAATCCTGCGTGTACCATCCGAGGCCTGTCTGGGTCTGATGAATCCAACTTGGTCTTTTTCTACTAATAATGGAATAAAGTCTTTTAGCCTGTTCGCAATTATCTTTGCATATAATTTGATATCCACAAAGGATATTGGTCTGTAATTTGTTAATAGAGCAGTATCTCTGTTTTGGAATAGTGACTATAGTGGCTTGTTGATTTTCCAAAAGGCTTCCGTACCATCGGCAAGATGGCGCCGGCTCAGCTTCCGGCTCAGAAGCTGAGCCGATGTCATCAGCAGTAGGTGTCCACTGTAAAGGCAGGAACCGGAGCTAGCTCTGATTCCTGCCATTAACCCCTTCAATGCAGTGATCCAATGCAATCGCTGCATCAAAATGTTTTGTATGAAATTGGCAGCCTGCCATGCGATGGCAAGGCTGGCAACTGCTACCATGGCAACAGGAGGCCTAACAATGGCTTCCTATCTGCCATTATGGAAGCCGATTAGGCCCCGTCTGGAGGCGGAGCCTGATCGGCTTGCTGTCAGTGAACAACTGACAGTTCTAATACATTGCACTACATAGGTAGTGCAATGTATTAGAACATCAAACAAACAGTTGGAGCTTCAAGTCCTCTAGTGGGATTAAAGATTAGTGTAAAAAAAAGTGTAAAAAAAAGTAAAAATAAAAGTTGTAAAAAATACAATAAAATTTCAAGTAATAGAATAAAACACAATCGCCCTTTTTCCCTTATCAAGTAATTTATTATTAAAAAAATAATAAAGCCATACATATTTGGTATTGCTGCGACCGTAACGACCTGAACTATAAAAATATTATGTTATTTATTCCGCACAGTGAACTCCGTAGAAAAAAAACTAAAAAATACTGCTATTTTTTGGTCAGGTCTTCCAAAAATTGAAATAAAAAGTGATCAAAAAGTCGCATGTACCCAAAAATGGTACCTATAAAAACTATAACTCTTCTCGCTAAAAACAAACTCTCATACAGCTCAGTCAACGAAAAAATTAAAACCGTTATGGCTCTCACAACTTGGCGACAGAAAAAATCCATTCTCTTTACAAAAGTTATTTTATTGTGCAAAAAGTTGTAAAACATAAAAAAGTGCTATAAATTAGGTATCACCAGAATCGGACTGACCCGCAGAATAAAGGTAACATGTAATTTATGACGCGTGGTGAACGCTGTATAAAAAGAACTAAAAAAACATGCCAGAATTGCTGTTTTTTGGTCACCTTGCCTCCGAAAAAAAAAAAGGATAACAAGTGATCAAAACGTCGTGTGTACTCCAACATGGTACCAATAAAAACTACGGCTCGTTCTGCAAAAAAAAACAAAACAGCCTTCATACAACTACGTCTAAGAAAAAATAAAATTAAATAAGGCTCCAATAAGTCAGGAAAGAAAAAATATGCATTTGTGCCGACCCGAGGGGAACATTTGTTCTGTTTCAAGTGGTAAATTATCAAGACCCCTAAAATTAGGGAACCAGGAAGAGGAGGACCCAAACATATCTACTGGAAGTGAGGGTGCCCGTATTGTACCAGGACAACACTTCCCAGCAAAAATCCTCAAACTGCAAAGATGCCGAGTGTGGACCAAAAGGGGAATAAGTAAGGACCATTTATTAGTGCGACACCGTGCTGTGCAGAAAGGATAGTGTCACAGCGTAACAAATATCTATGGATTATTTTATTGTTTTTTTTTACCCCATTATTATACCACTTGACTATGCCCCTTACATACTCCGCCCGGCTTACATGTACCCCCACATTATAAACGGAAACACCAGTAAGACTCCAAACAAAACTACTACCAAGCAAAATCCACGCTCCAAAAGCCAAATGGCGCTACCTCCGTTCTGAACTCTACAGTGTGCCCAAACAGCAGTTTACTTCCACATAAATGGCATCGCCGAGAGAACCCTTTTAACAATTTTTGGGGTGTGTGTCTCCAGTGGCATAAGCTGGGCACGACATATTTCCCACTAAAATGGCACATCTAGGGAAAAATTGAAATTTTTACTTTGAACCTTCCGCAGCGCAATCATGGAAAAGGCCTGTGGGGTGAAATTGCTCACTACACCCCTTAATAAATGCCTTGAGGGGTGCAGTTTCCAAAATGGAATCACTTATCAGCAGTTTAGTTTATTATTTCCCATCAGAACCCTGCAATTGTGATCCAATACTTTGTAAATTGTCAAATTAGGCCTTAATTTTACATGGTACACTTTCACTCCTGAGCCTGGTCGAATGTCCAGGCAACAGATTAGGGCCACACGTAGGGTGTTTCTAAAACTGGGAAACACAGCATAATAATTAGAGAGCTGTCTTGTTATGGCGACACAAGCTGGGCACCACATATTGGCATATCTATGGAAAAAAAATCCCATATTCACTCTGCAACATCGAGTGCACACCAATTTCTGCCAATCACCTGTGGGGTTCATATGCTCACTACACCCCTAGGTGACTACCTTGAAAGGTGTAGTTTCCAAAATGGGGTCACTTCTGGGGGGGATCCAGTTTTGGTCC
Source organism: Rhinoderma darwinii (assembly GCF_050947455.1). NCBI lineage: Eukaryota > Metazoa > Chordata > Amphibia > Anura > Rhinodermatidae > Rhinoderma > Rhinoderma darwinii. The sequence goes on from NC_134696.1 coordinate 71,950,617, forward strand.
GACAGGAACTTTGTAAATGCGACATAGCGCCCAGAAACCAATCCAGCAAAATCTGTACTCCAAAAGCCAAATGGCACTCCTTCCTTTCTGAGCCCTACTCTGTGCCCAAACAGCAGTTTATGACCACATATGTGGTATTGCCGTACACAGGAGATGTTGCTTTACAATTGTTGGGGTGCTTTTTTTCATTTATTTATTTATTGAGAAAATGAAAAATTTTCAGCTAAAACTACGTCTTATTGAAGAAAAAGGATTTTTTTTATTTTCACTGCCCAATTCTAATAGAATCTTTGAAACACCTGTGGAGTCAAAATTCTCACTACACCCCTAGATGAATTCCTCAAGGGGTGTAGTTTCGTGAATCGAGTCACTTTTTCCACTGTACTGGTACCTTAGGAGCTTTGCAAAAGTAACATGGTGTCAAGAAACCAATCCAGCAAAATCTGTGCTCCAAAAGCCAAACGGCGCTCCTTCTCTTCTGATCCTTGCCGTGTGCCCAAACAGCAGTTTATGACCACAAATGGGGTATTGCCGTACTCCAGAGAAGTTGCTTTACAAATGTTGGGGTTCTTTTATTCCTTTATTTGGCTATGTTCACACAGAGTATTTTGCAGGAGGAATATCTGCCTCAAAATTCAGTTTGGAAGTTTGAGGCAGATTTTCCTCTCCCTGTACGCCGATTTTCGCGCTGTTTTTCGCCCGCGGCCATTGAGCACCGCGGGCATAAAACACAGCAAAATACGCTTTCTCTGCCTCCCATTGAAGTCAATGGGAGGTCAGAGGCGTAAACGCCCGAAGATCGGGCATGTCGCTTCTTTTTCCCGCGAGGCAGTTTTACTGCTCGTGTGAAAAAGACGCCGAAGCCTCCCATTGAGATCAATGGGAGGCATTTTAGGGCCGTTTTTGCCGAGTTTTGCGACGCGGTTTCCGCGTCAAAAGACTCTGCAAAATACTCCGTGTGAACTTAGCCTTTGTTGAGAAAATGAAAAATTTTGAGCTAAAGCTACGTCTTATTGGAAAAAAAGTATTTTTTATATCTTCACTGCCCAATTCTAATAAAATATATGAAACCCCTGTGGGTTCAAAATTCTCACTACACCCCTAGATGGTTTCTTCAAGGGGTGTAGTTTCCTAAATGGAGTCACTTTTTTGGTGTTTTCACCGTTTTGGTCCCTTAGGGGCTTTGCAAATGTGACGTGGTCTCCGCAAACCATTCCTGCTAAATTTGAGCTCCAAAAGCCAAATGGTGCTCTTTCCCTTCTAAGCCCTGCGGTGTGTCCAAACAGCCATTTATGAACACATGCGGGGTATTATTTTACTCGGGAGAAATTGCTTTACAAATGTAATGGTGTATTTTCTCCTTTAGTCCTTGTGGAAATTAGAAAAAATTAGCTAAACCTACATTTTCTTTGAAAGAATGTAGATTTTAATTTTCAATTTTCGATCTTACCTGCAAACGCTGATGCTGCTGCAGAATCAACTGTAGCCTCTGGTGCCGATGTGGCCGTCACGATGCAGGACCTGTGAGTGACGTCACAGATCTGCACTGTCAGAAGCTGGGCGTTCTGAAGAGAAGAGGATGATACTTCTCATCAGAATGCCCAGCTAGTGAAAGTATTAAAAACGCCCCGATGTACGCACATAATACACACCCACTTGGACTTTTACTTTTAAACACACCCACTTGGACTTTTGCAGGCCTCATTTGCATAACTACAAAAATGGTCATAACTTGGCCAAAAATGCTCGTTTTTTAAAAATAAAAACGTTCCTGTAATCTACATTGCAGCGCCTATCTGCTGCAATAGCAGATAGGGGTTGCAAAATCTGGTGACAGAGCCTCTTTAAAGGAGGCCACAAAATCCTCTAGGTGCTCCTTGGCTTCTGAGTCCCGTGCTTCAGTCAATAAGTGCACTAGGGCCACATATGGAGTATTTATAAAAACTGCAGAATCTGGGCAATAGATATTGAGTTGTGTTTCTCTGGTAAAACTTTCTATGTTACAAAAAAAAATAGATGAAAAATGAATTTCTGGAAAAAAAAAAAGAAATTTGAAAATGTCACATCTACTTTGCCTTAATTTCTGTAAAACGTCTAAAGGGTTAAGAAACTTTCTAAATGCTGTTTTGAATACTTTGAGGGGTAAAGTTTTCAAAATGGGGTGACTTACCGGGGGTTTCTAATATATAAGGCCCTAAAATCCGCTTCACAACTAAACTTGTCCCTGTAAAAATAGCCTTTTGTAATTTACTTGAAAATGTGAGAAATTGCTGCTAAAGTTCTAAGCCTTGTGACGTCATAGAAAAATAAAAGGATGTTCAAAAAACAATGCCAATCTAAAGTAGAGATATGGGTGATGTTAATTAGCAACAATTTTGTGTGGTATTACTATCTGTCTTATAAGCAGATACATATAAATTGAGAAAAATGCTAATTTTTGCAATTTTTTGCTAAATTTTTGTGCTTTTCACAATAAAATACTTAATGTATTGAGCAAATTTTGGCAGTAACATAAAGTCCAATGTGTCATGAGAAAACAATCTCAGAATCGCTTGGATAGGTAAAAGCATTCCGAAGTTATTACCACATAAATTAAAACATGTCAGATTTGAAAAAATTGGCTGCGTCCTGAAGGCCAAAACAGGCTGTGTCCTTAAGGGGTTAACCCCTTAATAAATGGCTATAAAAAATATAAAAAAATACACGGCGCACATGGGGCATCATCCCAAGGAGATTGGAGTGTAATGTCAAATAAAGAATGGTGCTCACCTGATCACGTCCATGTTAGTGGTAGAGTCAGGGGAATCTGCAGCCTGGGATTCTTCCGGTGACCCCTAGGGTTCCGTTGGTACAAGTTGTAGGTATTCGATAGAAAATAGGGAATACCACTGAGTGGCGCTGTTCCTCCCCAATGCAAAAAGATGGGTCCAACAGGATCCTTCGGTATAGAACTACTGATGTGGATTTCAATAAATTCCTGGACTGCTACAAAGAGGATTTCTTATCCATTTATTATTGCGTTTTTTGTGAAATAAAATAAATAAAAATTAATGCTACGCGTTTCAAGACCGGACCGTTCTCTTCATCGGGCTAGGAAAAAAACACAATGACGGTAACCCGCCTTGACAGAAACTATATAGCCCGTCGTGGATCCACAAAGAGGCTCTGGGTCAGAGTTCATACATTCATAGTTGAGAGTAAAACAAAGGTTTTTATAAAAACACAATAAAATCATTAGAAGTATTATCAAGTGTAGTGGTTACTGTCATCAAATGTTTAGTGTGAGCAGTCATCCTACATTCTAAAAAGGTGATTAGAAAAAGACATGAGCGTTAACGTATAAAAAACTTTCAATGCAAACTGTGAATACTAGTGTGCGATAACCACTAGTGATATACATGGAAAAATAAAATAAATAAATAAATAAATATGCATATTGGAATGTTAAAGGGATGATGTGATTTCTCTCATATCTCGAATCGTATAACTGGATACCTAGAGGAAACAACATTCCTGCAGTGTATGCACTCTGAAGGTTTTTTTTTTGGGTCTATTTGTCTGATTCCTTGAGAATTCATTGTAAGCAAGAGAATTAACATCGATTTGATTCAAAAGGAACTATGGATGTACACTACCGTTCAAAAATTTGGGGACACCCAGACAATGTTGTGTTTTCCATGAAAACTCACACTTATATTTATCAAATGAGTTGCAAAATGACTAGAAAATATAGTCAAGACATTGACAAGGTTCGAAATAATGATTTTTATTTGAAATAATAATTTTCTCCTTTAAACTTTTCTTTCGTCAAAGAATGCTCCATTTTACAGCAATTACAGCATTGCAGACCTTTGGCATTCTAGCTGTTAATTTGCTGAGGTAATCAGGAGAAATTTCACCCCATGCTTCCAGAAGCCCCTCCCACAAGTTCGATTGGCTTGATGGGCACTTCTTGCGTACCATACGGTCAAGCTGCTCCCACAACAGCTCTATGGGGTTGAGATCTGGTGACTGTGCTGGCCACTCCAAAACAGATAGAATACCAGCTGACTGCTTCTTCCCTAAATAGTTCTTGCATAATTTGGAGGTGTGCTTTGGGTCATTGTCCTGTTGTAGGATGAAATTGGCTCCAATCAAGCTCTGTCCACAGGGTATGGCATGGCGTTGCAAAATGGAGTGATAGCCTTCCTTATTCAAAATCCCTTTTACCTTGTACAAATCTCCCACTTTACCAGCACCAAAGCAACCCCAGACCATCACATTACCTCCACCATGCTTGATAGATGTCGTGAGGCACTATTCTAGCATCTTTTCAGTTGTTCTGCGTCTCACAAATGTTCTTCTGTGTGATCCAAACACCTCAAACTTCGATTAGTCTGTCCATAACACTTTTTTCCAATCTTCCTCTGTCCAATGTCTGTGTGCTTTTGCCCATATTAATCTTTTCCTTTTATTAGCCAGTCTCATATATGGCTTTTTCTTTGCCACTCTGCCCTGAAGTCCAGCATCCCGGAGTCGCCTCTACACTGTAGACGTTGACACTGGCGTTTTGCGGGTACTATTTAATGAAGCTGCCAGTTGAGGACCTGTCAGGCGTCTATTTCTCAAACTAGAGACTCTAATGTACTTGTCTTGTTGTGTCAGCGGGGCCTCCCACTTCTCTTTCTACTCTGGTTAGAGCCTGTTTGTGCTGTCCTCTGAAGGGAGTAGTACACACCGTTGTAGGAAATCTTCAGTTTCTTGGCAATTTCTCGCATTGAATAGCCTTCATTTCTAAGAACAAGAATAGACTGTTGAGTTTCACATGAAAGCTCTCTTTTTCTAGCCATTTTGAGAGTTTAATCGAACCCACAAATGTAATGCTCCAGATTCTCAACTAGCTCAAAGGAAGGTCAATTTTATAGCTGCTCTAAACAGCAAAACTGTTTACAGCGGTGCTAACATAATTGCACAAGGGTTTTCAAGTGTTTTCTAATCATCCATTAGCCTTCTAACACAGTTAGAAAACACAATGTACCATTAGAACACTGGAGTGATGGTTGCTGGAAATGGGCCTCTATACACCTATGTAGATATTGCATTAAAAACCAGACGTTTGCAGCTAGAATAGTCATTTAGCACATTAACAATGTATAGAGTGTATTTCTGATTAATTTAATGTTATCTTCATTGAAAAAAACTGTGCTTTTCTTTCAAAAATAAGGAAATTTCTAAGTGACCCTAAACTTTTGAACGGTAGTGTATGTGTGCAATAAAGACATATATATATATTTGTATGTATATACACATATATACATAGAAAGAAAAATCCTTTACATATATGTACACAGAGAATATAAGGGTTCCACCTAGATTTCAGAGGAGCTTCAGATATGTAGCGTATATTTATTAGGAAGGACATGATAGAGTCCAGTTTTGCATTTATCGGAGCTAACTGCATCATATATGATGCAGTTAGCTCCGATAAATGCAAAACTGGACTCTGGGATTCCCTCTTTTCTATCGAATACTTACAACTTTAAATGCTTTAAAATATTCACTAGAGCAGCCATCCGACTCCGGTGCTTTATTTGGTTTGAGCATGTCTATAGTCTTCCCTATTTCCATTTCTGTGAATGGAGCATTAAGTTGTGTTTCTCTTTTAGTGAAGTTAGGGATAACTTATTTAGAAGGTTATTAATTGTTATATCAGAAGGTTGAGTGGTTTCTGGGTCATTCTTTAAGTTGTATGGTGCGTTGTAAAATTCACTAAAGGCATCAGCTATATCTTGTGGATTTGATTTTTTTTTTTTTTCCGTTTTTAGATAGGGGATGCACATTTTAGTTTGTTTTGCTTAAACTCTGTTGGCCATTAACCCCATCAGGACTGAGCCTGTTTTGGCCTTCAGGACGAAGCCGATTTTTCAAATCTGACATGTGTCACTTTATGTGGTAATAACTCTGGAATGCTTTTACCTATACAAGTGATTCTGAGATTGTTTTCTCGTGACATATTGTACTTTATGTTAGTGCCAAAATTTGGTCGATAAATTCAATATTTATTTGTAAAAAAACACCTAGATTTTAGAGAAAATATGCAAAAATGTGCATTATTCTAAATTTAAATGTGTCTACTTGTAAAACAGATAGTAATACCACACAAAATAATTACTAGTTTATATTTCCCATATGTCTACTTTATGTTTGCATCATTTTTTGAATGTCCTTTTATTTTCCTAGGACGTTACAAGGCTTAGAACTTTAGCAGCAATTTCTAATATTTTCATGAAAATTTCAAAAGGCCATTTTTTCAGGGACCAGTTCAGTTCTGAAGTAGCTTTGAGGGCCTTATATATTAGAAAGTCCCCATAAATCACCCCATTTTGAAAACTGCACCCCTCAAGGTATTCAATCAGCATTCAGAAAGTGTTTTAACCCTTTAGGCGTTTCACAGGAATTAAAGCAATGTAGAGATGAAATTGACAAATTCATTTGTAATACATTTTTTTCAGTACCACAGTAGGTTTCACCCAAGAAACTCAACTCAATACTTATTGCCCAGATTCTGCAGTTTTTAGAAATATCCCACATGTGACCCTAGCGTGCTAATGGACTGAAACACCGGCCTCAGAAGCAAAAGAGCTCCTAGAGGATTTTGGGGCCTAATTTTTTTAGAATATATTTTAGGCACCATGTCAGGTTTCAATAGGTCTTGTGGTGCCAAAATTGTAAAGACCTCCAAAAGTGACCCCATTTTGGAAACTACACCCCTCAAGGAATTTATCTAGGGGTATAGTTAGCATTTTGAACCCACAGTTTATTTGCTATATTTATTTGAATTAGTATGTGAAGATGAAAATCTACTTTTTTTCTGAAAAAACATAGAAATTTGTAATTTTTACAAGGAATAAAGTATAAAAAACACCCCAATATATGTTAAGCAATTTCTTCAGATTATAGCAATACCCCATATGTGGTAATAAACTGCTGTTTGGACCCACAGCAGGGCTCAGAAGGGAAGGAGCGCCATTTGGATTTTGGATTTCTGATTTTGCTGGAATAGTTTTCAGTGCCGTGTCGCGTTTGCAATGCACTGGAGGAACCAAAATAGTGAAAACCCCCAAAACTGACCATATTTTGGAAACGACACCCCTCAAGGAATTTTTTTAGGGGTAAAGTTAGCATTTTGACCAAACAGTTGTTTTGCTGAATTAATTGGAATTAGTCTGTAAAGGTAAAAATCTACTTTTTTGCTGAAAAAACAGCCATTTTTAATTTTTACAAGGAATAAAGGAGAAAAAGCACCCCAACATTTGTAAAAAAAATTCTCCCGATTACGTAAATACGCCATATGTGGTAATAAAGTGCTGTTTGGACCCACACCGGGGCTTAGAAGGGAAGGAGCGCTATATGGCTTTTGGAGCTCAAATTTAGCTGGAATAGTTTTTCGGTGTCATGTCGAATTTGCAAAGCCCCCGAGGTACCGACACAGTGGACGCCCCCCAAAAGTAACCCCATTTGGAAAACTACACCACTTAAGGAATCTATCTAGGGGTATAGTGAGCATTTAGACCCCACAGGTCTTTTGCAGAATTTATTAGAATTAGGTCGTGAAAATTAATATCAACATTATTTACACTAAAATGTTGAATTTTTTCAATTTGACAAAAGATAAAAGAGAAAAAGCCGCCCAACATTTGTAAAGCAATTTCTCCCAAGTACAGCAATATCCCACATGTGGTCATAAATGCTTTTTCATTAGAAAGTAATTAACCCTTTCCGGACTGATCCATGTTTTGCTTTAACGTTTTTATTTTTCCGTCAATAGAATGGTGTGAGGGCTTATTTTTTTGTGGGACGAGCTGTAGTTTTTATTGGTACCATTTTTTGGTACATACAACTTTTTTAGCACTTTTTATTAAATTTCTTGATAGAGCCAAGGTGACCAAAAAACTGCGATTTTGCCGTTTTAAATTCTTTATTTTTCACGGCGTTCACCGTGCGAGTTAAATAATGGTATATTGTAATAGATTGGACTTTAACGGACGCAGCAATACCAATTTTGTGTATTTTTTTAACATTACTTTAGAGAAGAAATGTGAAAAGGTTTTTTTTTGGGACTTTAAATATTTATTTTATTTTTTCCACTAATGATAACTATTTACTTTTGTTTTTACACATTTTATTAGTCCCCATAGGAGTTTGAACCAGCGATCATTAGATCACTGGTAGAATACACTGCAATACTAATGTCTTGAAGTATATTGTCATTTTTACATGCTCCTGTAACAGTGCGATCGCTGTTTCTGTTTGTTAGTCCCGGGTGTCAGCTGTAATACACAGCTGACACCCGCAGCGTATGGGGCGGGCTCAGTGCGTGAGACACTCCATACATCACCCTCCACACCACGACATGCTATTAAGTCATGGTGCGCGAAAGGTTTCATGCGCAACAGATGGTGCAAAGTGAAAATTACAATTTTCGACTTATGCGCCATTTTAGTGCACTAAATGTTGTGCACAGTTTGTGCCACAAATAAAATATTAACCGGGTTCTCCCGGGTATGGCGATGCCATATCGGTGGATGTAAACAGCTATTTGGGCACGCTGTATGGCTCAGAAGGGAGGGAGCGGCATTTAGCTTTTGGAGCGCAGATTTTGCTTGGTAGTAGCTCTGGCGTTTTGCTGGTATTTCAGTTTATAATGTGGGGGTACATGTAGGCTGGGCAGAGAAAATCAGGGGCATAATAAGAGAGTATAATAATGGGGTAAATAAATAATAATCCGCAGATATGTGGCCAATGTGGCACTTAGAAATGGCGCCTGATCTTATCCGCTTTTGGAACACTGCACATTTTGCATCGCCATATTTTGAGAGCCAGAACTTTTTTTATTTTTTCACCACCGGAGCTGTGTGAGGGCTTATTCTTTGCGGGACAATCTGTAGATTTAATATATCTTAGCTGGCCTGCCAAGTAGTACAGAAACATGTCTGGTAGAGCGGCCCCAGCCTGTTCCTTGGGGCGTTGGAGCATGATAAGTTTAAGCTTGAGGCGACTCGCCCCCCATACAAAGGAGGAAAATAAAGAGCCCACCAGGTTGAAAAAGAGTTTAGGAACCAGGGAATCCGCGTGTTCTAGGCGATATAGCATTTTGGGCAGCACTATCATTTTAATTAAGTTTATTCTACCTGCAGTCGATATAGGGAGCGCCTTCCAAATAGCAAATTTATCTCTCAGATATGTCAATAGGGGGTATATATTAAGGTCATATGAAGTGACACTATCCCTGACTATAAGGACCCCTAAGTATTTAAAACAAGAGACCACCTGCAGGCCCTGAAAATCCGTGTCCCACCCACAGTTATCAGGTCTAAGGGGCATAATAAATGACTTACTCCAATTAATATATAGGCTCGAGAACCGCACAAACTCTTCCAGTATCATCATTGCTCTAGGTAGGGAGGCGTTTGGATTAGCCATGTACAAAATCAATTCGTCAGCATAGAGACCGATCCGATCCTCCCGTAGTCCTATGCGGATACCCTGAAAAGCCGCGTCCTGACGGATACGGATAGCCAGGGGCTCGATAGCCACTGCGAACAGAAGGGGGGGCAGGGGACAACCCTGCCTCATGCCTCTATGGAGACGGAAGGAGGGGGACAAAATCCCATTGACCACCACCGATGCTCTAGGATCTTTATACAGGATTTTAATCCATTTAAGGAAGCTCTCGCCAAATCCAAATCTGCAGAGGACCTCAAACAGAAAAGGCCACTCCACTGAATCAAAGGCCTTAGCCGCGTCCAACGAGGCCAACGCCCAATCCTGCTGCTCCCACCACCCTATTTGAGTCACCACCTGAGCTCTGCGGATATTATCCGATGTCGATTTGCCTGGGATAAAACCGGATTGATCCGGGTGAATAATGTCTGTGATAGCGCCGCTGAGTCTATTAGCTAAGAGTTTGGTTAGAATTTTATAATCCACATTGAGTAGGGATATCGGGCGGTACGACCCACATTCCTCTGAACAATTCCCTGGTTTCAAAATAACTACTATAGTGGCATCTTTCAGCGAGTCAGGTAGCTCACACCTCTGAAAGGCGTCCTCAAATACATTTAACAACTGGGGTGTTAGAACATCCGCATATTTAATATACACCTCTAGGGGAGTCCATCCGGACCCGACGCCTTCCCTTTTGTCATGGAAGATAAGCATTCTTCAATCTCCTGTAACGAGAAAGGGGCCTCTAACTTTACTCTATTCTCCACTGACAACACTGGAAATTTTGCCCCCTCTAAATAGGTGTTCAATTCCTCCATATGGTACTGTGCCTGCGAAGTGTAGAGCTCTCCATAAAAATCTGTGAATCTGTTCAGTATGTCTAACGACGTAGTAGCCGTACCCTGATTTGGTTGGGAAATGCGTAACACTGGGGGAGACATGGTATTCTGTTTCGCTATTTCTGCCAACAGCTTACTTGACTGATTACCGTGCTCAAAAAAAGATTGTTTGGAGAAAAATATCCTTCTCGCTGCCTTCTCCTTGACAAGAAGCAAATATTGTCTACCCGCTGCCAGCCAAGCTTCTCTATTAACCGGGGTTGGGTAGTTGTTGTGATTTTTGTTTTTTATGATAAGCGCTTATCTTGATTACTAGGCCTCTGACATATGCCTTGTATGTATTCCAAAGGGTAAAGTTGCTAATGTCTGGGGAGTCATTGATTTGTAGGAAAACTTCCAGTTCTTTCCGAATTGTGTCCTGAGTGCTTGGGAGGGAGAGTATGTACTTGTTTATTCTCCATGAGTTATTTTTGTTGGGATGGTTTTGTTCATTCAATGTGATAAACAGGGGCGTGTGGTCTGACCACGTTATTTGTCCAATCTGGATATTTTTTATGTTTTGTAGTAACCATTTGTCTGTGATGCAATAATCTATCCTTGTATAGGCGAGATGTACATGAAAATAGAAAGTGTAATCACGTTCATTTGAATGCATGCATCTCCAAACATCGTACAATTCGTTACAGTGTAGCCAAGACAGTAGGGTGGGGGAAGGTCTCTTTCTCTGAGCTGTAGTGTCTAAATTAGAGTCAGAGATAATGTTAAAGAGTTGACCATGTTTGAATTTTTTTGTTTATTTTTTTTAAGTAATTTGTTTATAAAAGCTGTTTGATTTTTATTTGGTGCATTATATTACATATGGTGTATAATCGGTTATTAATTTTGCATATTAGTATGAGAAACCTTCCTCCAGGATCCACTACTACTTTTACAAGTTCAAAAATTAGGGTATTTATAACTGCAATTATTACTCCAGCCACCTTTTTTTTTAGCATGTGCATGAAATACAGTTTGGTCCAGAATTATTTGGACCGTGACACAAGTTTTGGCATTTTAGCTGTTTACCATAACATATTGAATATACAGTTATATAATCAATATGGGCTTAAAGTGCAGACACTCAGCTTTAATTTGAGGGTATTCACATCCTAATTTGAGGGTATTCACATCCTAATTTGAGGAAGGGTTTAGGAATTACAGCTCTTTAATATGTAGATGCCTCTTTTCAAGGGACCAAAGGTAATCGGACAATTATCTCAAAAGCTATTTAATGGGCTGCATGGGCTATTCCCTCATTAATCCATCATCAATTAAGCAGGTAAAAGGTCTGGAGTTGATTCCAGGTGTGGCATTTGCAAGCTGTTGATGTGAACCCACAACATGAGGTCAAAGGAGCTCTCAATGCAAGTGAAACAGACCATCGTTAGGCTGAAAAAATTAAGCAATTCATCAGAGAGATAACACAAATGTTAGGAGTGGCCAAATCAACAGTTTGCTGCATTCTTGAAAAATCAGAGCGCACTGGTGATCTCGTGAACTCCAAAAGGCCTGGATGTTTACAGAAGACAACAGTGGTGGATGATGGCAGAATCCTTTCCATGGTGAAGAAAAACCCCTTCACCACATCTATCCTATTGAAGAACATTCTCCTGGAAGTAGGTGTATCAGTATCTAAGTCTACTATAAAGAGAAGACTTCATGAGAGCAAATATAGAGGGTTCACCACAAGGTGCAAACCATTAATCAGCCTGAAAAATAGAAAGGCCAGATTAGACGTTGCCAAACAACATCTAAACAAACCAGCCCAGTTCTGGAACAGCATTCTTTGGACAGTTGAAACCAAGATCAACCTGTACCAAAATGATGTGAGGAAGAAAGTATGGAGAAGGCTTGGAACAGCTCATGATCCAAAGCACACCACATCCTCTGTAAAACATGGTGGAGGCAGTGTGATAGCATGGGCATGCATGGCTGCCAAAGGCACTGGGTCACTAGTGTTTATTGATGATGTGGCAGAAAACAGAAGCAGCCGGATGAATTCTGAAGTTTTCAGGGATATACTTTCTGCTCAGATTCAACCAAACGCAGCAAGGTTGATTGGACGTCGCTTCACAGTACAGATTGACAATGACACAAAACATACTGCAAATGCAACCCAGGAGTTTTTTTTAAGGCAAAGAAGTGGAATATTCTGCAATGGCCCAATCAATCACCAGATCTCAACCCGATTGAGCATGCATTTCACTTACTTAACCCCTTAAGGGCACGGCCAATTTTGGCATCCCGACGCTCATAACGCTTTTATTTTTTGTACGACGTAGTTGTATGAGACTTTGTTTTTTGCGGGACGAGTTTTACTTTATGTACGTACCATTTTTTGGTACAAATACATTATCGTGTAATTTCTATAAATTTTTAATTAGATTAAAATGCAGAAAAAAAGCAGTTGCGCAGCAGTTTTAATGTTTATTTTTTTTACACCATACACCAATCATCATAAATAATGTTATACATTTGTTGTACAGGTTGTTACGGTCGTGGCGATACCAATGTTTGAATTTTTTTGTTTATTTTTTTTAAGTAATTTGTTTATAAAAGCTGTTTGATTTTTATTTGGTGCATTATATTACATATGGTGTATAATCGGTTATTAATTTTGCATATTAGTATGAGAAACCTTCCTCCAGGATCCACTACTACTTTTACAAGTTCAAAAATGAGGGTATTTATAACTGCAATTATTACTCCAGCCACCTTTTTTTTAGCATGTGCATGAAATACAGTTTGGTCCAGAATTATTTGGACCGTGACACAAGTTTTGGCATTTTAGCTGTTTACCATAACATATTGAATATACAGTTATATAATCAATATGGGCTTAAAGTGCAGACACTCAGCTTTAATTCGAGGGTATTCACATCCTAATTTGAGGGTATTCACATCCTAATTTGAGGAAGGGTTTAGGAATTACAGCTCTTTAATATGTAGATGCCTCTTTTCAAGGGACCAAAGGTAATCGGACAATTATCTCAAAAGCTATTTAATGGGCTGCATGGGCTATTCCCTCATTAATCCATCATCAATTAAGCAGGTAAAAGGTCTGGAGTTGATTCCAGGTGTGGCATTTGCATTTGGAAGCTGTTGATGTGAACCCACAACATGAGGTCAAAGGAGCTCTCAATGCAAGTGAAACAGACCATCGTTAGGCTGAAAAAATTAAGCAATTCATCAGAGAGATAACACAAATGTTAGGAGTGGCCAAATCAACAGTTTGCTGCATTCTTGAAAAATCAGAGCGCACTGGTGATCTCGTGAACTCCAAAAGGCCTGGATGTTTACAGAAGACAACAGTGGTGGATGATCGCAGAATCCTTTCCATGGTGAAGAAAAACCCCTTCACCACATCTATCCTATTGAAGAACATTCTCCTGGAAGTAGGTGTATCAGTATCTAAGTCTACCATAAAGAGAAGACTTCATGAGAGCAAATATAGAGGGTTCACCACAAGGTGCAAACCATTAATCAGCCTGAAAAATAGAAAAGCCAGATTAGACGTTGCCAAACAACATCTAAACAAACCAGCCCAGTTCTGGAACAGCATTCTTTGGACAGTTGAAACCAAGATCAACCTGTACCAAAATGATGTGAGGAAGAAAGTATGGAGAAGGCTTGGAACAGCTCATGATCCAAAGCACACTACATCCTCTGTAAAACATGGTGGAGGCAGTGTGATAGCATGGGCATGCATGGCTGCCAAAGGCACTGGGTCACTAGTGTTTATTGATGATGTGGCAGAAAACAGAAGCAGCCGGATGAATTCTGAAGTTTTCAGGGATATACTTTCTGCTCAGATTCAACCAAACGCAGCAAGGTTGATTGGACGTCGCTTCACAGTACAGATTGACAATGACACAAAACATACTGCAAATGCAACCCAGGAGTTTTTTTTTAAGGCAAAGAAGTGGAATATTCTGCAATGGCCCAATCAATCACCAGATCTCAACCCGATTGAGCATGCATTTCACTTGCTTAACCCCTTAAGGGCACGGCCAATTTTGGCATCCCGACGCTCATAACGCTTTTATTTTTTGTACGACGTAGTTGTATGAGACTTTGTTTTTTGCGGGACGAGTTTTACTTTATGTACGTACCATTTTTTGGTACAAATACATTATCGTGTAATTTCTATAAATTTTTAATTAGATTAAAATGCAGAAAAAAAGCAGTTGCGCAGCAGTTTTAATATTTATTTTTTTTACACCATACACCAATCATCATAAATAATGTTATACATTTGTTGTACAGGTTGTTACAGTCGTGGCGATACCAAATATGTCTATATTATTTCATGTTTTTGGACTTATATTTTAAAAAGTTGATTTATTATAAAAAATGTGTGTTTCTGTGTATTTTATTTACTTTTTATTTATTTATTTACCATTATTTTTTTTTTACATTCATTTAACTTTTTTTTTAATCCCATAAAGGGATTTATCATTTTGATTTTTATTTTGTAACTGCAATGTACTGGCATAGATCTATATGCCAGTACATTAGCCTGTGTACTGATTGTACACAGGCAGTTGTTAAGGCATACCTCAGTATGCCCTAACAACAGGAAATATGTTCAGACAGCCCTGGGGTCCTTCAATGGACCCTGGGCTGTCTGGCCATACGAGTTGTGGACTTTGATCGCGTCACAGTTATTTTCTGTGACACGATCAATGTGCAGTCCCCTCTCTTTGAACGCCGCGATCAGCTTTCATCGCGGCGTTCAAAGGGTTAACAGCGGAGAGAAGATGTTTCTCTCCTCTCCGCTGTCAGAGCGGGGCCGTGGCTGTGTATTACAGCCGTTGCCCCGCTCTCGATCGCACGCACAGACGCGCGCAGGGACGGCTGTCACACAGGACGAGTATGCTCGTCCTAATGCGCGAAGTGCTCGCCGCTCAGGACGAGCATACTCGTCCTGTGTCGGCAACCAGTTAAGACAAAACTTAAGGCAGAAAGACCCACAAACAAGCAACAACTGAAGCCGGCTGCAGTAAAGGACTGGCAAACCATCACAAAGGAGGAAACCCAGCCTTTGTTGATGTCCATGGGTTCCAGACTTCAGACAGTCATTGCCTGCAAAGGATTCTCTACAAATTATTTTTTTAAAAAAAAACATTTTATTCATGGTAATTTTAATTTGTCCAATTACTTTTGAGCCCCTGAAGTGAGGAGGCTGTGTAGAAAAATGGTTTCCTAAACGTTTCACAGGATATTTTTGTTCAACCCCTTGAATTAAATCTGAAAGTCTACACTTCAATTGCATCTCAGTTGTTTCATTTCAAATCCAATGTTGTGGCATGCAGAGCCCAAATCATGAAGATTGTGTCGCTGTCCAAATAATTCTGGACCTATCTGTATATTATCAAATGCAGGATGATGTATTCTATTTGCATCAGATGATACCAGATGGGTCTCTTGAATGCATAAAAAATATATATTTTTTTTACTCACATCATTCCATAAAGAAGCCCTTTTGAATGGGTGATTAAGACCTTTTACATTAAGGCTTAAAATTTTACTTGTCATGGTGGCACAAAATGAGCATGCTGTTGTATATTATGTGCTGTTTAGTCATTTGGTCTGCAAACCTGATATTTCTACGATTATCTAATATCGAGGTCCCGTACTTTGTGTTGTCGTGATGTATCCAGTCGGTTCTTTGGGTATCTTCAATTGTTTTCTGGAAAAGTATGAAATTGCACATAGAGAACAACCTGTAAAAAACATCAAGAAAAAACAACATATACAAGTAAAGAAAACAGTGGGCAGACTGTGGGCCTGCATTATCTTGGAGGGGTCAAGTCTGATATCTTCAGACAAGAAAAGAGCATGGAAAAAATAAAAATAAAAGTCACAATGTGTAATAGTATTCATATTCGTCCGGGAATATTATCTTCTGGTTTTTTTTCGCTTGTTTCGACCATTCCTTGGACATCTTTGGTATTGGGCCCAGTATAGTAGGTTTTTGTGGATCTGTATAGAAGATGCCCCATCTATTCAAGAGATCTTTACCTTCCTCCACAGATTTGATTATGTAGGTAGAACCCGCTTTATTAATTATTAATTTAGTCGGAAAACCCCATTTGTAAGGTATATTGATGCTCCTTAGAAAAGCGGTTAGGGGATTCAGTTTTTTCCTCTCTTTAATAGTAGACAGGGAGAGATCAGTGTAGAGAAGGACCCCAGAGAATGGATCTGGGAGGTTAGGGTTTTTCCTAACTATTGCCATAATGTCATCTTTGCCTTTAAAGAAATTAATTCGGGCCAAAACATCTTGCGGTCTATTTTCTGGCAGAAACTACGGTTTTGGTAGTCTATGGGCTTTGTCTATCATCAGACTTAGAAGATGAGGGAAGCATGGTCTTAATCAGCTTTTGCAGGTAAGTTATTAACTTGTTATTCCGGATTGTTTCAGGGATGCCTCCAAACTTAATATTATTCCTTTGAGATCGTTCTTCCAAATCTGCCAGTTTAGCTTTAATTGCCTCTAATTCATCTTCCATAACGTTGTGAGCATCCACCAGGTGGTTATGTGCAGAAGAAAATTCTCCCGATATGTTCGACTCTTTCTTCTACTTCTTCTACTCAAGAAGAATATTTCTGCATCATTTTGTTCATATCACAATGTACAATGTAAAGAAATCAGCAGCACAGCCAAAAAGGTCCCTTTGAGGGAAACAAGGTAGATAATCCCTAGCAAGGGATGGTGCACGCAGCACAAATGTCCCAGGTCCAATGGGACAACTTGCACACAGTAGATTGAAGAAAAACTGCAGCACTCAGATATCCAAAAAGTGTTGGTCTTTATTCACCAAGCAGTAAAAACGACAACGTTTCAACCCCTGTTGGGTCTTTGTCAAGCATAGTGATAGTAAATCAGTGCACTCTTTATATAACACATGTTGAATGACATCACTTCCTGAACATATTAGGTATCAACAATAGCTAAATAACCTTTAAAAAATACATCATCATGGCTTTAAATATCCTGCACATCATCAAAGTAAAATACAATTATAAAACATGAATAGATCACCAGTCTAGTACCTGTATATCAGTCGATTAACCCCTTAAGGACGCAGCCTAGTTTGGGCCTTAAGGCTCAGAGCCCATTTTTCAAATCTGACATATTTCACTTTATGTGGTAATAACGTCGGAATGCTTAAACCTATCCAAGCGATTCCGAGAATGTTTTCTCGTGACACTTTGGGCTTCATGTTCGTGGTAAAATTTGGTCGATATATTCAGTCTTTATTTGAGAAAAATTGCAAAATTTAGAGAAAATTTAGAAAAAATAGCATTTTTCAGAATTTAAATGCATCTGCTTGAAAAACAGACGGTTATACCACCCAAAATAGTTACTAGTTCACATTTCCCATATGTCTACTTTAGATTGGCATCGTTTTTTGAACATTATTTTATTTTTCTTGGACGTTACAAGGCTTAGAACATAAACAGCAATTTCTCATATTTTTAAGAAAATTTCAAAAGCCTTTTTTTTATGGTACCTGTTCAGTTCTGAAGTGGCTTTGAGGGGCCTATGTATTAGAAACCCCCATAAAGCACCCCATTTTAAAAACTAGACCCCTCAAAGTATTCAAAACAGCATTTAGAAAGTTTTTTAACCCTTCAGACATTTCACAGGAATTAAAGCACAGTGGAGGTGAAATTTGCAAATTTCGTTTTTCTTTCTGAATTTCAATTTTATTCTATTTTTTTTCTGTAACAAAGAAGGTTTTACCAGAGAAACACTACTAAATATGTATTGCCCAGATTCTTCAGTTTTTAGAAATGTCCCACATGTGGCTCTAGTGCGCTCGTGGACTAAAACACAAGCCCCAGAAGCAAAGAAGCACCTAGTGCATTTTGGTGGTGCTTTTTTATTAGCATATATTTTAGGCAGCATGCCAGGTTTGGAGAGGTGTTGAGGTGCCAAAACAGTAGGAATCCCCCAAAACTGACCCCATTTTGGAAACTGCACCCCTCAAGGAATTAATTTATGGTTATTGTTACAATTTTGACCCCGTAGTTTTTTCACAGCGCGTATTTGAATTGGGCTGTGAAATTAAAAGAATTACAATTTTTCCAATAAGATGTCATTTTTGATCAGAATTTCTTATTTTCACAGGGAACAAAATGCCCCATTTTGTTGCCCAATTTGTCCTGAGTGTGGCAATACCCCATTTGTGGTGATAAACTGCTGTTTGGGCCCATGGGAGGCCTCAGAAGGAAAGGAGCGCTATGTGTTCTTAGGAGTCCAGATTTTGCTGGATTGGTTTTCGGGTGCCATGTCGCATTTGCAGAGCCTCAGAGGTATCAAAGCAATGGAAACCCACCAAAAGAGACCCCATTTTGGAAACAAAACCCCTCAAGGAATTTATTTATGAGTGTTGTGACCATTTAGACCCCACAGTTTTTTCACAGAACTTATTTGAATTGGGCTGTGAATTTAAAAAAAAAAACTTTTTTCCAATAAGATGTAGTTTTGGCTCAAAATGTCTTATTTTCACAACGAATAAAATACCCCATTTTGTTGCCAAATTTGTCCTGAGTGCTGCAATACCCTATTTGTGGCCATAAACTGCCGTTTGGGCCCATGGGAGGTATTAGAAGGAAAGGAGCGCTATGTGTTCTTTGGAGCCCAGATTTTGCTGGATTGGTTTTCGGGTGCCATGTCGTATTTGCAGAGCCCCAAAGGAATCAAAGCAATGGAAACCCACCAGAAGTGACCCCATTTTGGAAACTACACCCCTCAAGGAATTCATTTATGGGTGTTGTGACCATTTAGACTCCACAGTTTTTTCACAGAATTTATTTGAATTGGGCTGTGAATTCAAAAAAATGTAATTTTTTCCAATAAGAGGTAGTTTTGGCTCAAAATTTCTTATTTTCACAAGCAATAAAATACCCCAATTTGTTGCCCAATTTGTCCTGAGTGCGGCAATAGCCCATTTGTGGTGATAAACTGCCGTTTGGGCCCATGGGAGGCCTCAGAAGGAAAGGAGCGCTATGTGTTCTTTGGAGCCCAGATTTTGCTGGATTGGTTTTCGGGTGCCATGTCGCATTTGCAGAGCCCCAAAGGTATCAAAGCAAAGGAAACCCACCAGAAGTCACCCCATTTTGGAAACTACACCCCTCAAAGAATTTATTTATGGGTGTTGTGACCATTTAGACCCCACAGTTTTTTCACAGAATTTATTTGAATTGGGCTGTGAATTAAAAAAAAAAATATTTTTTCCAATAAGAGGTAGTTTTGGCTCAAAATTTCTTATTTTCACAAGGAATAAAATACCGCATTTTGTTGCCCAATTTGTCCTGAGTGTGGCAATACCCTATTTGTGGTGATAAACTGCCGTTTGGGCCCATGGGAGGGCTCAGAAGGAAAGGACCACCATGTGGCCTACTGGAAATTTTCTGGTGCTAAGTCGTGTGTGCAGAAGCCCCTGAGGTATCAGTACAGTTGAAACCCCCGAGAAGTGACCCCGTTTTAAAAACGACACCCCTTAAGGAATTCATCTAGAGGTGTAGTGAGCATTTTGACCCCACAGGTATTGTGTAAAAGATAATGCGCAGCAGATGGTGCAGAGTGAGATTTGCAATTTTCTATATATATGCCATATCAGTGTCCGATATATTGTGCCCAGCATGTGCCACCGGAGACATACACCCCATAAACTGTAATGTGGGCTCTCCCGGGTACGGCAATACCCTACATGTGGCTGTTATTAGCTGCCTGGGCACACGGCAGGGCTCAGAAGGAAAGGACCACCATTTGGCCTACTCGAGCTTTTCTGGTGCTAAGTCTTGTACGCAGAAGCCCCTAAGGTACCAGTACAGTTGAAACCCCCAAGAAGTGACCCTGTTTTAAAATCTACACCCCTTAAGGCATTCATCTAGAGGTGTAGTGAGCATTTTGACCCCACAGGTATAGTGTAAAAGATAATGTGCAGCAGTTGGTGCAGAGTGAAATTTGCAATTTTCTATACATATATGCCAATTCAGTGTCCGATATATTGTGCCCAGCATGCGCCACCGGAGATATACACCTCATAAACTGTAATGTTGGCTCTCCCGGGTACGGCAATACCCTACATGTGGCTGTTATCAGCTGCCTGGGCACACAGCAGGGCTCAGAGGGGAAAGATGAGGAGGGGTAAGCTGTGCGAAGTGGATCAGAGCGAGTAAAACTGGGGTAAATTAAAAATAAAGGGATGGATGATAAATTTTAAAACACTCTTTCATACAGAGCTCTGGTTTTTCGGGACACGTGTCACATTGATATATTGTGTCCTTCCTTATCCCCCTCTTATAGCAGACTCTGCACCTCTTTTGACTTTTTCCCTTCTTGCCAGTTTGGGGAACTTCTCCTAAAAAGTGTTGCCCTGGTACGATGCCTGTGGCCCCGCTTCCAGAAGTACTGTAAGGCTTCAGGACTTGATCTGACAAGTCCACCCCTCCCATGTACCTATTGTAGTCCAGGATGCAGTCTGGTTTGGGGTCTCTGTACTGGTACCTCGTACAGGTACATGGGTACTGGTGTGGCATCTCCCTGGTCTTGTACTTGACACACAATATGTTGCTGCTAGATTGTGCCCTGCTCTCACCCCTTCTGAGTGTTTGCCCAAGCAGAGTCTTAGGGCATGACCACACATGGCGGAATTCCTCCGCAACTGTCCGCATCAATGCCGCACCTAATCCGGGTTGCGGATTACGGCTGCGGATCTGCACAAAATGTGCAGAAAATTGATGCGGACTAGCTGCTGCGGACTGCGGGAAAAGTGCTTCCCTTCTCCCTATCAGTGCAGGATAGAGAGAAGGGACAGCACTTTCCCTAGTGATAGTAAAAGAAATTCATACTTACCGCCCGTTGTCTTTATGACGCGTCCCTCCTTCGGCATCCAGCCCGACCTCCCTGGATGACGCGGCAGTCCATGTGACCGCTGCAGCCTGTGCTTGGCCTGTGATTGGCTGCAGCCGTCACTTACACTGAAACGTCATCCTGGGAGGCCGGACTGGAGACAGAAACAGGGAGTTCTCGGTAAGTACGAACTTCATTTTTTTTTACAGATACATGTATATTGGGATCGGTAGTCACTGTCCCGGGTGCAGAAACAGTTACTGCCGATCGCTTAACTCTTTCAGCACCCTGGACAGTGACTATTTACTGACGTCTCCTAGCAACGCTCCCGTCATTACGGGAGCCCCATTGACTTCCTCAGTCTGGCTGTAGACCTAGAAATACATAGGTCCAGCCAGAATGAAGAAATGTCAAGTTAAAAAAGCAAGACGCATCCGCAGCACACATAACATGTGCATGACAGCTGCGGACTTCATTGCGGAACTTTGAATCTCCATTGAAGTCAATGGAGAAATTCCGCCATGAGTCCGCCACTGCTCCGCAACAGACAGAGCATGCTGCGGACACCAAATTCCGCTCCGCAGCCTATGCTCCGCAGCGGAATTGTACGCATCGTGTAAACGAACACTGCTAAATTAAAGTGAAAGTCAATGGAGAAACGGCTCCGCTGCGGAATAACGCTGCGGAGTGTCCGCAGCGGAATTTAAGTGAAATTCCGCCATGTGTGAACCCGCCCTTAGGGAGGCCTCTCAGGTTTCTTCTAGCAGTGCCGCATGCCGCAGGACTTCTGGAAGCGAGGCAGTTGAAGAGTGGGACGCTGGTATAAAAATTATCCAGGTAGAGGTGGTAACCCTGGTCCAGCAGTGGGTGCACCAAATCCCACACAATTTTTGTATTAACTCCCAGTAAGGGGGGGCATTCTGGGGGCTGAGTACTGGTGTCCTTCCCTTTATATATCCTAAATTTGTAGGTATACCCTGATGCACTCTCGCACAGCTCATACATCTTCACGCCATACCTTGCCCTCTTACCCGGCAGGTACTCGCGGAATTGAAGCCTCCCTTTCAAATGTACCAGGGATTCATCTATAGAAATACACTTCTCGGGGGTGAATGCTTGGGAAAACCGGGCACTGGAACGGTCTAATAGGGGTCTCCGTTTATACAAACGGTCAAAACTGGGGTCATCTCGGGGTGGGCGCGGCTCATTATGAGTATAATGTAAGAAGCGAAGTATTGCCTCATTTTTATTTTATTTTTTAGTTTCCAGCTCAGTTCTGAAGTTGCTTTGAGGGGCCCATATATTAGACACCCTTATCAAACACCCCATTTCAGAAACTAGACCCCTCAAAGTATTCACAACAGCATTTAAAAAGTTTATTAACCCTTTAGGTGTTTCACAGGAATTTAGAGCAAAGTAGAGGTGACATTTAATTAATTTAATTTAATTTATTAGGCACCATGTCCGGTTTGAAGAGGTCTTGTGGTGCTAAAACAGTGGAAACCCCCCAAAAGTGACCCCTTTTTGGAAACTAGAGACCTTGAGGAATCCATTGTAGTTTTCTTGGGGTGCATGCGACTTTTTGATCAGTTTTTATTCTAATTTTAGGTGGCGTGGGGACTAAAAAAACAGCAATTTTACTATTGTTTTTTATTCAATTTTTTTTACAGCGTTCACCGTGCGCTATAAATGACATATTCACTTTATTCTGCGGGGCGATACGATTACGGCGATACCAGATGTTTATAGTTTTTTTTTATGTCTTATGGCGTTTGCACAATAAAATACATTTTGTAAAATATCATTTACTTTTTGTGTTACCTTATTCTAAGAGCCATAACGTTTTTATTTTTCCATCAGGAAAGTCGTGCGAGGACTTATTTTTTGCGTAACGAACTGTAGTTTCCATCAGTACCATTTTTAGGGACATGCAACTTTTTGATCTCTTTTTATTCCATTTTTTGGGAGGTGAAGTGACCAAACAATTGTGATTGTGGTACGGTTTATTATTATTTTCTCTTACGGCGTTCACCGCGCGGGATAAATAACGACATCGTTTTGTAGTTCAGGACGTTACGGACGCGGCGATACCAATTATGTATAGTTTATTTGTTTATTTATATATTTTTATTAATAATAAAGAACTGATAAGGGAAAAAGGGGGACTTTTACTTTTATTACTTTTAAATCTTTTATTTTCTTATTTTGACACAACTTTTTTTTACTTTTTTACACTTTTTTTACTTTGTCCCACTAGGGGACATGAGGGCAGGAGGCTCTGATCGCTATTCTAATACACTGCACTACATACGTAGTGCAGTGTATTAGAGCTGTCAGCTGTTCGCTGACAGCAAGCATAGTGGGTCCTGACTTTGTCGGGACCCACTAGGCTTCCGTCGATGGCGTAGCCAGAGTCCATTGTTAGGATTCTGGTTGCCATAGTAGCCATCACGGCCCGCTATCGTGTAGCAGGCCGGCGATGGCAGCTTAACCCCTAAGAAGCCGCGATCGCTATTGAACGCGGCTTCTAAGGGGTTAATCTGCGGGGACCACCGCGATCGGTCCCTGCACACTAAGCTGTGATAGCCTGCTGTCGGAAACAGCAGGTATCACAGCTCAAGCACGCGCCGGGATTAAATGGCGCCGTGTTTACTCAGGTCAGTAATAGTACTGACCTGAGCGCGAACGATCTACTTAGCAGGACGTACTATTACTGACCTGAGCGCGAAGGGGTTAAGATACATCTTATCTTGTCAGCGTCTATGGTTCTCCATTGCGCATGACAGGAAATCCTGGTAACCTCAACGTCCGGCGTCTGCCGTTACTATGGTTTCGCATCGCGACCGTTACTATTCATCGCGATCTCACTCAGGACCGCGCATGCACATTAAAATAGGTTACCCAATCGTAACATAATAACCACGGAACCCGTTGTTATAGTAACAAGACGCTAACATAACATAGATGTGTCGCAAAGAGAGGGATTCTGCGTGTCTCATCAGAGGAATGGTAATCAAAGTACATTTATTTCACAATATGTTTGACAGATGTCCAAAAATGGAATCATTAATAACAATTTCAATAGAAAGTGGACAAAAACGCCTATAACACTCCTGCACCTATAATTTTTCTTTTTCGATAAGAAAGTTTTTTAAGGGTCTTTTCCCTATCACCTCCTCTTCTCATTTGAGCTACCCCATCAATTATTCTAAATCGCAATTGTGAAATGTAATGGAATGTTCTGGAATCGGTAAGTTTACCTTCTTACTCCTAATGGTATACTAATGCTGGTTAATTAGTGTTTTACATTCCTGATGGTTTCTCCGACATATAAGAGTCCACATGGACATTGAATGATATATATGATAAAACTGAAAAGACATGTAAAGAATTGTTTAATCCCATATATTTTCCCTGTCATTGGCTGTACCATGGTGTTGCCCCGCATCATACTTTTGCAATTGCAACATCCAAGGCAGGGAAAACATCCCTTCTTTTGGGGCTTAGCCCTGGTCAGCGAACCAATGTCCGCACGTACAAGGCGGTCTCTAAGATTAGGGGGTCTATGAAAAGACATAATAGGAGGGTCCTGAAATTCAATATTCTTAGGGAAAGTATCACTGAGAATAGGCCAATACTCCCTAAGGATTTTGGAAATGTTTCTACTCACAGGAGAGAATGTCGATACAAATGGAATTCTCTTAAGTATTTTCTTATTTGGATTTTTCTCAAGTAGATCACTACGTTGGCGTTTTTTTAACCTCATTAGTTGCCCTTTCGATCACAAGTCTAGGATAACCTCGAAGAAATTTTTTGCACATATTATTAAGTCTATCCCCTACGATATTATCATCTGAAACAAATCTTTTGATTCTAAGAAGTTGACTAAATGGAAGGGATTTTACTGTTCCCCGAGGTTGACAACTATTATCATGCAACAAATTATTACAGTCGGTGGGTTTCACATATAAATCAGTAACAAGACGATTGTCCTTCTTACATACAGTTGTATCCAGAAATTGTATATTGTCTCGAGAATATATCAAAGTGAATTAAAGTTCGGGAAATTTACTATTAATTTCTTCTTGAAATTTTAGTAGCTGTACTTCACTAGTGTACCATATAAAGAAGATATTGTCTGTGTACCTCATCCAGCCTCCCACATATTGGAAGAAGCTGGATGGGTACACAAACTTATCCTCAAAAAATGCCATGAAGATGTTGGCGTACGTTGGAGCGACATTGGACCCCATAGCCGTGCCTCTGCACTGGACATAAAAGGTGTCCTGAAAAAGAAAATAATTGCACTGTAGTACAATCTCTAATAGTGTCACTATTAATTCCTTTTGTTCATTATCAAGGGTCCAATGTCGCAACAATTCAGTAACCGCCAACATCCCCTTCTCATGTTCAATACTGGTATATAATGATACCACATCAAAGGACTCAAGAAAACAGTCATCATAGACTTTTATACCCCTCAATTTATTGATAAATTGGGTTGTGTCCTAGACATAAGACCTTGCATTTGTAGCTCCTTTACGTAACAACTGGTCAAGGAATGTAGCAATTGGTGTGAATAATGATCCAACACCCGAGACAATTGGTCTACCTGGTGGTTTACACATGCTTTTGTGAATCTTAGGAAGTAAATATAAAACAGGTGTCCTAGGGTGTTCAACCCATAGATATTCATATAATTTGATATCAATTAAATCTAGAGCATATGCATTATCAACAACATTTTACATTTTTCTCATGATGTCAAATTTTGGATCACAATACACCTGCACATCTCCCAATTGTCTAAGTGCTTCATCGATGTAGTCGCTGGTGTCCGAGTGCATCGAGAGCATCAATTTCTAATTTAGTTAAATTAGCCTTTTTTAAGGAGCTATCCATTAGCTCCTTTAATTTATGCATCCTATCTTTTACCAGTTGACTATATGTCTCAACCCCCTTATTAGTGGGAGGCGGCTGAAACGTACTAGATGTATGAAGCTCAAAATCACAGAATCTAAGTTTAATTGTGTCACAAGATGTGGTCTTCCCTTCCATCTGGTCTGCTCCCGAAAAAAATGATTTGAGTAGTATTCTCCTAAAAAAGGCAAGGAGGTCAAGTTCACACTGGAACCAATCGAAATGCCCTTGTGGGCTGAAAGAAAGGCCTCTATTAAGTAGATCTAATTCAGAGATAGTAAGATCTACAGAAGAGATATTCACCACTAGTTTGTCCATTTCCTTGTGGTCTTGTTGACAGTCTTCCCGGTTGGTGGTAGCTTCGATCGCGTTATTCTGCCTTTTACGTTCTCTTTGGTGTTTTCTACCACCCCTCCTGTGGCGTTGTCTTTTCTTTTTATATTCTCTCCTAAAAAAAATTAAGATGTTGTAGGGCCCACTGATCGTGATGGTTTATCAGATGAATCTGTTTCAGAGGCCATATTCGTTGGCCCTCTGCGCCTTCGTTTTTGTGTCTGTCTTTGGAGAAAGTAGGCAGGAAAGGTCTCATTCATCTGCCACTTGTATATGGTTCCTCTCTTGTAGTCCTCTAGGTCTCTGTGCCATTTCTCACACTTAGTGGTTCCATCTCTTTACGGTAAGAGTCCAAGTGTGTAGTGACTTTATCACTGAACTCCCCAAACTCCAGTTCAGACATCAATTCTCGCAACTGCGATTCACATTCAACTATTCTTACATCGCTATTTTTAATTTCAGACTGTAGAAATTCAATGTTCAGCAATATGATGTCAAGGGAGTATTTATTACTGATTTGTTCGAATTTTGCACAGAAATCTCCATTTTGTTGGAACAAATTCGGTCGTAAATGACTGCGTCATCCTCTAGGGATCCTCTGTGCTTTAAAATATTCTCCCAGAGTAGATAAATGTAGCTCCAGGGAGACTTTTTGTCTCCTCTCATTCTCCCATTTCTTCCTTAGAATTTCCACAGTGGGTTTGCTCAGGAAGGCACTGTCACCCATGTGTCCAGACATGATTCTAGCCACATCGTCATCAGAATAAGAAAACATGCTTGGTGAAAGGTTTTTACTTGTACCTTGATTAGGATCCATCCTCAGTATGGGTGCACGCTTAAGGGCCAACGTACAATGTAAAGAAATCAACAGCACAGCCAAAAAGGTTCCTTTGAGGGAAACAAGGTAGATAATCCTTAGCAAGGGATGGTGCACGCAGCACAAATGTCCCAGGTCCAACGGGACAACTTGCACACAGTAGATTGAAGAAAAACTGCAGCACTCAGATATCCAAAAAGTGTTGGTCTTTATTCACCAAGCAGTAAAAACTACAGCGTTTCAACCCCTGTTGGGTCTTTGTCAAGCATAGTGATAGTAAATCAGTGCACTCTTTATATAACACATGTTGAATGACATCACTTCCTGAACATATTAGGTATCAACAATAGTTAAATAACCTTTAAAAAATACATCATCATGGCTTCAAATATCCCCCACATCATCAAAGTGAAATACAGTTATAAAACATGAATAGATCGCCAGTCTAGTACCTGTATATCAGTCGATTAAGATACATCTTATCTTGTCAGCGAATATGGTTCTCCATTGCGCATGACAGGAAATCCTGGTAACCTCAATGTCCGGCGTCTGCCGTTACTATTCATCGCGATCTCACTCAGGACCGCGCATGCACATTAAAATAGGTTACCCAATCGTAACATAATAACCACGGAACCCGTTGTTATAGTAACAAGACGCCAACATAACATAGATGTGTCGCAAAGAGAGGGATTCTGCGTGTCTCATTAGAGGAATGGTAATCAAAGTACATTTATTTCACAATATGTTTGACAGATGTCCAAAAATGGAATCATTAACCCCTTGATTACCAAGCTCATTTTGGCCTTCAGGACCAGACCCATTTTTTCAAATCTGACATATTTCACTTTATGTGGTAATAACTCCGGAATGCTTTTACCTATCAAAGCGATTCTGAGATTGTTTTCTCGTGAGACATTGGACTTCATGATAGTGGAAAAATTTGGTCGATAAATTCTATATTTATCAGTGAAAAACACCAACATTTTGTGAAAAATTGCAAAAATTAGCATTTTTCTAAATGTAAATGTATCTGCTTGTAAGACAGGCAGTTATACCACGCAAAATTTTTGCTAATTAACATCCCCCATATGTCTACTTTAGATTGGCATCGTTTTTTGAACATCCTTTTATTTTTCTATGACATCACAAGGCTTAGAACTTTAGCAGCAATTTCTCACATTTTAAAGAAAATTTCAAAAGGCTATTTTTACAGGGGCCAGTTCAGTTGTGAAGCGGCTTTTAGGGCCTTATATATTAGAAACTGCCAAATAGTCACCCCATTTTAAAATCTTCACCCCTCAAAGTATTCAAAACAGCTGTAATGGCAGGGGGTAGAGAGACGGACAAGTGAGCCCTAATCTACCCGCCACTCTGTCCCTGCCTACTTGCAACGACCCGCCCTAGGCGACGGGGTACAACTGGGCGGCGGTCCCTGCGCTCAGTAAGTGCACGACAAACACGACAAACATACAAGGAACACAAGCAAGGAAAAGGGGCCGTTGCCCACGGCAACACCGTGAGCAACCAGAGTGGTGAACGAGCCGAGTCAAGCCAGGAGTGTGCGAGGTACAAAACGAAAAGCAGAAGAGTAGTCGGTAAGCCAGGGTCTGTATGGAGCAGGATCAAAAAATAGCAGGAGCTGTAGCTGGGCCAGGAAACCACAAGGAAAGAAACACAAGCAATAACAAGCACCGAGGGACAGGAAGTGCAGGCTTAAATAGACCGAGGGCGGGAGCTAGCTGAGTCTGGCCAGGTTACGATAGGCTCTCCCACTCCTAAGCCTGCCAGCCTGAATGGTGGAAGCAGGAGTCAGTCTCAGGGAAGTATTCTCAGGTGCTGACTGATTAGTTCTGGGAGTTAACCCCGAAGCTGTGCCTGGCAGATCCTTTACAACAGCATTTAGAAATTTTCTTAACCCTTTAAATGTTTCACAGAAATTAAATCAACGTAGAGGTGAAATTTTCAAATTTCATTTTTTTTTTCAGAAATTCATTTTTGATCTATTTTTTCTGTAACACAGAAGTTTTTACCAGAGAAACGCAACTCAATATCTATTGCCCAGATTCTGCAGTTTTTATAAATATCCCACATGTGGCCCTAGTGTGGTAATGGACTGAAGCACTGGCCTCAGAAGCAAAGGAGCACCCAGTGGATTTTGGGCCTCCTTCTTATTAGAAAATATTTTAGGCACCATGTCAGGTTTGAAGGGCTCTTTCGGTGCCAAAACAGTGGAAATCCACCAAAAGTGACCCCATTTGGGAAACTACACCCCTTAAGGAAATTATCTAGGGGTATAGTGAGCATTTTGACCCCACAGGTTTTTTGCAGAAATTATTGGAAGTAGGCCGTGAAAATTAAAATCTACATTCTTTCAAAGAAAATGTAGGTTTAGCTAATTTTTTCTAATTTCCACAAGGACTAAAGGAGAAAAAACACCGCAACATTTGTAAAGCAATTTCTCCCGAGTAAAACAATACCCCATATGTTGTAATAAACAGCTGTTTGGACCCACGGCAGGGCTTAAAAGGAAAAGAGTGCCATTTGGCTTTTGGAGCTCAAATTTAGCAGGAATGGTTTGCGGAGACCATGGTGCATTTGTAAAGCCCCTAAGGGACCAAAACAGTGAAAACGCCAAAAAAGTGATTCCATTGAGAAAACAACACCCCTTGAGGAATCCATATAGGGGTGTAGTGAGCATTTTGACCCCACAGGTGTTTCATAGATTTTATTAGAATTGGGCAGTGAAAATAAAAAAAATCCTTTTTCTTCAATAAGACGTAGCTTTAGCTCAAGATTTTTAATTTTCTCAACAAATAAAGGAAAAAAAGAACCCCAACATTTGTAAAGCAACTTCTCTGGAGTACGGCAATACCCCACACGTGGTCATAAACTGCTGTTTAGACACACGGCAGGGCTCAGAAGGGAAGGAGCGCCATTTGCTTTTGGTTTACAGATTTTGCTGCGTTTGGTTTCTGATCGCTATGTTGCATTTGCAAAGTCCCTGTGGAACCAAAACAGTGGATCCCCCCCAGAAGTGACCCCATTTTGGAAACAACACCCTCAAGGTATTCACCTAGGGGTGTAGTGAGCATGTTAACCTAACAGGTGTTTTGCAGAAATTCGTGTGCACACGATGTGGGAGAGTGAAAATGGGAATTTTTCCTTAGATACGCCAATATGTGGTGCCCGGCTTGTGCCACCATAACAAGACAGCTCTCAATTTTTATGCGGTGTTTCCCATTTTTAGAAGCACCCTACATGTGGCCCTAATCTTTTGCCTGGACATTCGACAGGGCTCAGGAGTCAAAGAGTACCATGTAAAATTGAGGCCTAATTTGGCGACATATAAAGTATTGGTTCACAATTGCAGAGGCTTTGATGTGAAATAAAAGAAACCCCTGAGAAGTGACCCCATTTTGGAAACTACACCCCTCAAGGCATTTATTAAGAGGTGTAGTGAGCATTTTCACCCCACATGTATTTTCCATAAATGATTGCGCTGCCGAAGGTACAAATTAAAATTTTGCCCTAGATATGCCAATTCATTGTCAAATATGTCGTGCCCAGCTTGTGCCACTGGGGACACACACCTCAAAAATTGTTAAAAGGGTTCTCCCGGGTATGGCGATGCCATATATGTGGAAATTCACTGAAGTGACAATTGAGTAAAATATACCTTTTATTATAGTAACCAAAACAAACGGACGCAACACCTGATCTACATATGTACTCACGTTCTGGGTTAGGTTGTTAATGCCTGAAACAATAGGTCTGCCACGTAAGGGGGGATACCCTTTGTGGATTTTGGGCAGGCTATAAAAACATGCCATGATGGGAAACTGTGGGAACAAGAAACCAAACTCACTAGCACTGATCAAGGATCTGCTCTTTGCATCGCTCAAAATGCCCAGAAGCTCCTTCTTGAACAGTGCTGTGGGATTGTCCTTTAAAATGGTGTAACAGTCAGGATTGAGTAAAATGTCCTCACACATTTTCTTATAGTCATCTCTGCTCATGACCACGATGTTCCCACCCTTGTCGGATGCTTTCAGAACAATGTTTTGTTTTTTCTCCAAAATGGTCAGAGCTGATCGTTCGGACCAAGACAAATTGTTGTCTATGCCCCTCATGTCCTGACTAAGACTTTTAATCTCGTCTCCCACCATGTCTACAAATAAATCCACATTGGTAAAGTCTCCTATAGGTGGCAGCTTCCTACTCTTCATCTTAAGATTATTAAATGGGCCTAAACCTGGGGTTCTACCAGATTCCTCCAGTAACCCCACTAGGGCCTCAAGGCCTTCCATATCCGATTCTTCCAAACCCATTTCCATGCATTTTTTTCTGTTATGGTGTTTGAAGAATTTAATCCATTTAAGCTTACGAGCAAACAAATTTAGGTCTTTTATCCAGGTAAATGAATCGAACTTCACTGTGGGGTCAAAAGAAAGCCCCTTTTCTAGTAACATAGTCTCAGATGCGCTCAGATTGTATTCAGATAGGTTTATCATTTGTAGCCTATCCGTACCTTTTCCCTTCACTAATCCTTTTGTCCCCTCAGCATATAGCGGGAAATGGGGGGATTTTTGGCTAAAAAATTATTGCCACTATTGGAAGAAGCTCTAGCACGGCCTCTATTTCTACCTCTAGCTCCTCCCCTAAATTTTTGTCTCCCACCGCTAGCACCAAAGAAAGGGCCCACTCTTTCAGAGTCTGTTGTTTCACTCTCTGATGTAGATGGGTCAGATTCCCTAGGCCCCCTGTTTGACTGTTGATATTGCTGTTGTTGAGTGTTAACAAAATCGTAAGCTTTTTTTCTCCCTGAATTCCTGTAGGTCTCTCTGAAACTGGTAGTGCTTACGCTCTTTTAGATGATTAGTGAACCTTTCTAGAGTTTGTTGTAGGATTTTATCTTTTTTATCGAAGCCAGGGGTATCCACCAGAGACTTAACTGTCTCAATCTCTTTTTTAAGCTCAATACTGATATAGTCAAACTGGACTTTTTCTTCCTCCACTAAAATTTGCATAAGCCTCAGTGAACTCCCTGTAATCTCCTGTTCCCACCTCTCTTTAATGTTAGTGGTTTTTAATCTTGAGGCTGGGACAATAGGGACTCTCAGGCCTCTGGGAACTATATTATTTTTTAAAAAGTTTTCCAGACTCTGAATCTCCCACCAGCTCCTAGTATAATCCTTATGTAATCTAGTCAGGTTCTTGAAAGTGGATTTAAGGGACGCACCCTGTGCTGTATACACCAGTTCACATTCAGAAAAGACACTTTTGGCTTCACTCATCCACCCTTCTGTGTTTAGCTCAGAGAGTGCAAAGGCTGCCATACCCGAATGTAATGAAAAATATAATGAACTGTATGGATTAATATAAATTCACTGTATTAAATGATATATATAATTGTGCTCCCACAATATAGAAAAATTTGGAAATTCACTGAAGTGACAATTGAGTAAAATATACCTTTTATTATAGTAACTCGCTAAAAACAGGGGTAACATACCACTGTGAAAAGAGCCCCACCGTGTATATTAAAAAATGTATTAAACAGTAAACACTGAATCATTTAGATAAGTATATCTCAGTGTTTATAACGATATTCACCGGAATCAGCATTTAACCTGGGCACAACAATAGTACGAGCCCCAAGAACACACCAGGGTCCGTGATCAACACCGGAATCTCCTAGCGCTGGGTCCACCACATTGCTACTGTCCCCTATGCAACAATCCCATATACAAAAACGACCCTACGCGTTTCAAATACTCATCCTCAGGGGTCTGTATCTTGGTCACTCTGGCCTAATTACCAGCGATAAAATATTCAACAGCAGATATTCTGCTGCGCATCACGGAAGGATGCTCGCGTCGATGTCAGCGGCATACTTCATTTCGGGCACTGAGTTGCTATAAGCACCAAACTCCACCCCTCCTCCTTGGCGGCGCTGTACGAACTAACCAATCACAGCGCCCCCTGAATTCGTGACACCTGTCCATGTGACTCCCGGCCGTCAGCTGACAGCCAAGAATCATCATCGACCGCATCTAAACGAACACGCATGCGCAGTGGAAGCCACGGACGCATCGCCCATGCTGCCAAGAAAAAGCAAGGTAAGAGCAGAACGATATAGAATATGGAGTATATCTTGCGGGACAGTTACCCACCGCAAGTGGACTACCTCAAAACAACTCTTTTATTGTAACCACATATTGGATAGATGAATGCGATGCCATATATGTTGACATAAACAGCTGTTTGGGCATGCTGTAGGGCTCAGATGGATGGGAACGCCATTTGGCTTTTGGAGCGTGGAATTTGCTTGGTAATAGTTTTGTTTGGAGTATCACTGTTGTTTCTGTTTATAATGTGGGGCATATGTGAGCTCGGCAGAGTACATCGGGGCATAGTCAGGTAGTATAATAATAAGGTAAAAAAAATAATAAAATGATCCATAGATGTGTGTTACGCTGTGATCGATCCTTTCTGCACAGGCCGGTGTCGCACTGATAACTGGCGTCCTTCCTTATCCCCCTTTTGGTCCACACTCCGCACCTTTGCAGTTTGGGGAATTTTGCCGGGAAAGTGTTGTCCTGGTATATTACGGACGCCCTCGCTTCCAGCGGATATGGTTGGGCCCTCCCCTTCCTGGTTCCCTAATTTTAGTGTCTTGATACATCGCCTTTTGAAACAGAAGAAATGTTCCCCTCGGGCCGGCACAACCGGATATTTTTCTTTCCTGACTTATTGGAGCCTTAACTTATTTTATTTTTTCATAGACGTAGTGGTATGAGAGCTCTTTTTTTACGGGACGAGCTGTAGCTTTTATTGGTAACATATTGGGGTACATGCAACTTTTTGATCACTTGTTATCCTTTTTTTGGGAGGCAAGGTGACAAAAAAACAGCAATTCTGCCATAGTTTTTTTTTTATATATACAGCGTTCACCATGCGTTATAAACGACATGTTACCTTTATTCTGCGGGTCAATACGATTCCGTCGATACCAAATTTATAGAACTTTTTTATAACTTTTTGCACAATAAAATTACTTTTGGAAAGAGAATGTATTTCTTCTGTCGCCATGTTGTGAGAGCCATAACTTTTAAATTTTTTCGTCTATGGAGCTGTGTGAGGGTTTGTTTTTTGCGAGACGAGTTATAGTTTTTATAGGTACCATTTTTGGATACATGCGACTATTTGATCACTTTTTATTTCAATTTTTGGAAGACTGTGACCAAAAAAACAGTAATTATGGCAGTGTGTTTGAGGTTTTTTGTTTACGGCGTTCACTGCGCTGGATAAATAACATAATATTTTTATAGTTTAGGTCGTTACGGTCGCAGCGATACCAAATATGTATGGCTTTATTATTTTTTTCAATAATAAATGACTTGATAAGGGAAAAAGGGTGATTGTGTTTTATTTTATTACTTGAAACTTTTATTGTATGTTTTACAACTTTTATTTTTACTTTTATTACACTTTTTTTTTACACTTTTTTTTAGTCCCACTAGGGGACTTGAAGGTCCAACTGTTTGTTTCATGTTCTAATACATTGCACTACCTATGTAGTGCAATGTATTGGAACTGTCAGTTGTTCACTGACAGCAAGCCGATCAGGCTCCGCCTCTGGGCGGGGCCTAATCAGCTTACGTAATGGCAGACAGGAATCCATTGTTAGGGCTCCTGTTGCCATAGTAGCAGTCGCCAGCCTTGCCATCGCGTGGCAAGTCTGCCGATTTGATACAAACCTCTAGGATGCAGCGATCACAATGGATCGCTGCATCGAAGGGGTTAATGCCAGGAATCAGAGCTAGCTCCGGTTCCTGGCGATAGATCGGGGTGTCGGCTGTAACATACAGCGGACACCCACTGCTGATGACGCCGGCTCAGCTTCTGAGCCGGAAGCTGAGCCGGCGCCATCTTGCAGATGGTACCGGAAGCCTCCTATGCCCCGCCGACGACGGGGCATAGGAGGATTCCGTTACTGGCGGACCGGGAGGTGAATATAAGCCCTCCGATCACTTTTGCAGCCACCGGCAACCCAGCGATCACGTTGCTGGGGTGCCGGTGGCTATAAACTCCTCACATGCTGCGATCTCTATTGAACGCAGCATGTGAGGGGTTAATCGGCCGGATCGGATGCTCGTTCCAGTCCTGGCCGATACCTCAGGGTGCCAGCTGTAACATACAGCTGTCACCCGGCGGTGATGTCGCTGGCTCAGCTCCTGAGCCAGCTTCATCTCCATCACGTACAGTTACGTGAAAAGGCGGTAAGACATCAGCTTTAATCACGTAACTGTACGTGATTGGGCGGGAAGGGGTTAATAACAATTTCAATAGAAAGTGGACAAAAACGCCTATAACACTCCTGCGCCTATAATTTTTCTTTTTCAATAAGACAGGCAGAAAATCACAAAACAGACACCAATCCAAAAGACTGATAAGGTTTCCTCAAAGCTTTCTTCACGGATAATTCAAAAAGTGATTTCCCATAAAGTGTAAGTGGCCTAAAAATATAAACAAGAACAAACAAGTAACATTAAAAGGAATATCCAATAATATTACAATCACATGACTCCTGGTCAGGCACTCTATCTTATATCTATTACCGATGACGATGTGGCCAGAACCATGTCCAAAGACATAATCCTAACAAATGGCCATTGTCCTGAACTCCCCGTTGAGTTCCAGGGTGTCCAGTTCATAAATCCATTTTAATTCAAGTCTTTTAAGGGTCTTTTCCCTATCACCTCCTCTTCTCATTGGAGCTACCCCATCAATTATTCTATATCGCAATTGTGAAATATTATGTCCGAATTTAATTAAATGTTCTGGAATCGGTAAGTCTACCTTCTTACTCCTAATGGTATACTAATGCTGGTTAATTTGTGTTCTACATTCCTGTGTGGTTTCTCCCACATATAAGAGTCCACATGGACATTGAATGATATATATGATAAAACTGGAAAGACATGTAAATAATTGTTTAATCCCATATATTTTCCCTGTCCTTGGATGTACCATGGTGTTGCCCTGCATCATACTGTTGCAATTGCAACATCCAAGGCAGGGAAAACATCCCTTTTCTTTTTTTTCAGGACACCTTTTATGTCCAGTGCAGAGGCACGGCTATGGGGTCCAATGTCGCTCCAACGTACGCCAACATCTTCATGACATTTTTTGAGGATAAGTTTGTGTACCCATCCAGCTTCTTCCAATATGTGGGGGGCTGGATGAGGTACATAGACAATATCTTCTTTATATGGTACAGTAGTGAAGTACAGCTACTAAAATTTCAAGAAGAAATTAATAGTCATTTTCCCGAACTTCAATTCACGTTGATATATTCTCGAGACAATATACAATGTTTGGATACAACTGTATCTAAGAAGGACAATCGTCTTGTTACTGATTTATATGTGAAACCCACCGACTGTAATAATTTGTTGCTTGATAATAGTTGTCATCCTCGGGGAACAGTAAAATCCCTTCCATTTAGTCAACTTCTTAGAGTCAAAAGAATTGTTTCAGATGATAATATTGTGGAGAATAGACTTAATAATATGTGCAACAAATTTCTTAGTCAAGGTTATCCTAGACTTGTGATCGAAAGGGCAACTAATGAGGTTAAAAAACGTAAACGTAGTGATCTACTTGAGAAAAATCCAAATAAGAAAATACTTAAGAGAATTCTATTTGTATCGACATTCTCCTCTGTGAGTAGAAAAATTTCCAAAATCCTTAGGGATTATTGGCCTATTCTCAATGATACTTTCTCTAAGAATATTGAATTTCAGGACCCTCCTATGATGTCTTTTCGTAGACCCCCTAATCTTAGAGACCGCCTTGTACGTGCGAACATTGGTTCGCTGACCAGGGCTAAGCCCCAAAAGAAGGGATGTTTTCCCTGCCTTGGATGTTGCAATTGCAACAGTATGATGCGGGGCAACACCATGGTACATCCAAGGACAGGGAAAATATATCGGATTAAACAATTCTTTACATGTCTTTCCAGTTTTATCATATATATCATTCAATGTCCATGTGGACTCATATGTGGGAGAAACCACTCAGGAATGTAGAACACAAATTAACCAGCATAAGTATACCATTAGGAGTAAGAAGGTAGACTTACCAATTCCAGAACATTTCATTAAATTCGGACATAATATTTCACAATTGCGATTTAGAATAATTGATGGGGTAGCTCCAATGAGAAGAGGAGGTGATAGGGAAAGACCCTTAAAAAACTTGAATTAAAATGGATTTATGAACTGGACACCCTGGAACCCAAAGGGTTAAACAGGGAGTTCAGGACAATGGCCTTTGTTCGGATTGTGTCTTTGGACGTGGTTCTGGCCACATCGTTATCGGTAATAGATATAAGATAGAGTGCCTGACCAGGAGTCATGTGTTTGTAATATTATTGGGTATTCTTTTTATGCAGTTTTTAAGATTAAGGAGATTGTGCTCATCCAATGAGGATTTTGAAAAGCAAGCGATTAATCTTAAACAACGTTTTTCTGATAGGGGCTATACCAGAAGATGTATAAATAAAGCATATGAAAGGGCATGCAGGTCTACACGGACCCAATTACTCCACCCTGTCATTAAGAGCGTCGACACTAAAATCAGGTATGTCACCACCTATCATGACAGATGGGGTGAAATGCGGAAATGTCTGTCTAAACACAGGCCTATTCTACAAACTGATGGGATTTTAGCTGAAATCCTACCTACAAAGCCTGCGGTAGTATCAAGGAGGGCAAGGAATCTTCGCGATACGTTGGTTCACAGTTATCACCAACCCCAAATGATCAAGCCGAGAACTTAAAATTAGGACGAGAGAACATGTTAATAGTATTGAGGCAGCTAGGGGTACAGCGCTAGACAAAATAGACCTCTTGAAAACTTTGCCACGACATTTTCTCCTGCATCATAACTGTGCATCTAAAAATTAAAGGCATAGATCACGTGCAATTTGACCTGAGAGGAGGGTCACTGATGAAAAAACTGTTGAGAGTATAATCCAAATGGATTTGGAAACTGAAGACTTTACAACCCAAGGGTTTGAATGAAAATCTGGGTTTTGCAGCTTTCCTGTGAGGGTGTCAGGTTTTTTCATGGTGTTGTTTTTAAGATGTTTGTGTTTGGGTCTAGTACAGGCCATTTCCTAATGTTTATTTGTTTTTAGTTCCTGCAGATTGTCTTCCAATTTATTTGTGAATTGGCTATAACCCAACACTATGATGTCCGCCTGAACCTTCTAAAATGTCTTCATTTTGATCATTCTGATGAATAGTTTATTTGGGAGATGCAGTTCACGTGATCTACTTACGGTGGTTATTTTGATACAGTCACGACGCATGCATGGATCCATTTACTTCATGTTGTTCTTTTATGTATTTATTATTTATTATTTTTTATCTTAAACTTATCGTCATTCGTAATTAATATTAATATTATATCACAGGCGCATATTTATGCCTGTTGATACATTATGGATCTCTTTAACTGTTTTTTGCACCTTATATGTATTTTCAGCGAAACTTATATATTGAGGTATGTACGTGTGTAGGTATGTAGACTTTAATACCACCTGCATAATAATAAAAACTTTTTAGTATGCATTTGGATTAGACATTTATTTTATATGTTTTATTTAACATGACTAACTTTTATATATTTTTCATCCTATATTTTTATTTCTTAATACTTATTTGACATTTATCACTGTATTATAGTAATTGCATATTTTGCACAACATTTATTTATTTTTTTAGATTATATATATTTTTTATATTCTTTTATCACATTAGGGGATAGCTCACTTCAATTCATCAGAGGTATTCTTATGTATTTCACATACTCTCTTCAATTTCATCACATTTCTACATAATTATTATATTTTAGATATTTGTTATATACATATTTATACATAGATATATATATATTTTTTGTACAAATATAATCATTATATATCATTTTTTAATATATACATCATCACTATTTTTCCACATGTAGTGATTATTTATCTGTCGTCTTACACTGATTGCAATCTAATAAATATAAAAAATATAAAATTTCTTTGTTTTTTTTCACACTATTCACATTTATTTAATTTGTTTTGTTTTTTTCACTGCAGTATTAACAATTTAACACATTATTATCCTAGATAGCGAATAGTCACTAGTTTAAATTATTATTCATTATTTTGGTTTATTTTTCACCCCTTTTTTAAGGTAACATGTACAGTTATACAGGGCACTGATTTATATATACAGATTTTGCACATTTTGTTTGTCCTTTATGCTCACAAAAATTTCTTTCATAAATATAACACTTTTTTATGTGAAATTAGGTATAATGTTATATATATATATATATATATATATATATATATATATATATATATACATATGTATTCTCTTATATATATTTTCATAATATCTCATATATCTATAATAATGTCTATCAATTTTGTGTATTGTCATGCATGCTGCTATATACATCTAAATTACGTTCTGGAAATATTGTAATGAGTTGTATGTTTATTTATTTATTTATGGACCATATAATTTGCTATTCTGAACATGTATAAAATGTTTTATGTTATAATGATCTGCATCACTATTCGTTTATGTAGCTGTTCCAAATCACATATATTTGTATGTCCTCTTTTTTTTATGTGAGTAGGGACAGGTTAGGGAGAGATTCAGAGCTTTTCAATGTAAACAAACAAACCCCTTTCCCTCATCCCTCTGTTTTCACTTTGTCTGTTTTGATGTATTGTGATCCAATCAAATCCTTTTACTGCATTATGAACGACACTCCATATAATGCTTTATGCACATGCGCGATCCCACGGTTCCGTGATTCCGCCTCCCAGGCCGGACTAAATTGCAGGACACGTGCTTTCGGCGTCTTCTGCTTCCGGGTCAGTGCCCCAGAGGTGAACTCGCGGGACTGCGGCATCGTGGATGCTGCTTTATTTATTTATTTGACTTTTTGGGCTTTCAACCATTCACTTGTGATTGGCTCAGGGCGGCTTAAAGGCTTGGTTTTCTGGTCCTGACACCACCCCCAGACGAAGGCTTCCGGGCCGAAACGCGCGTCGGGGCTGACACCAGAGACAGTGACCTCCGTGATGGGTAAGAGCCCCTCTTCAGTATTTGAATAGACCTCTCATGTATGGTATATACCCTCCTTTTTTTTGCCATATTTCTAAAAAAAAAATTATGTGCACGAGCAATTCCCTGTGTGCATTATGTAGAGTCTATACAGGGTGCATATATCATTATTTCTATTAGTTACTGAACCACCATATGTTCACTTACATTTGGCTTTTGGAATTAATTTACAACATAGTCCATACATAAAGTGCTGAGTAGGTTCTCTTACCTTTTCATGCTGTGATATAATTATGCTATACAAATGCAATGTGCTTTAGCTTCATCTTTTTGTGATTACACAGCGTCATTCATATATTTATATATTCATATTTTTTGTACAATCTGGTTGTCTTTCCGCACTGTGGAAATCATCTCTGCTTTTAATATGTTTTGTAATTTTAATTTGATCTAATAAATTTACATTGTTTTAACTTCTTTTTGGTGTGTCAGACGCCAATCTTTAAGTTTTTCTTTTATGTTACTTGTTTGTTCTTGTTTATATTTTTAGGCCACTTACACTTTATGGGAAATAACTTTTTGAATTATCCGTGAAGAAAGCTTTGAAGAAACCTTATCAGTCTTTTGGATTGCTGTCTGTTTTGAGATTTTCTGCCTGTCTTATCGAAAAAGAAAAATTATAGGTGCAGGAGTGATATAGGCGTTTTTGTCCACTTTCTATTGAAATTGTTATTAATGATTCAATTTTTGGACATCTGCCAAACATATTGTGAAATAAATGTACTTTGATTACCATTCCTCTGATGAGACACGCAGAATCCCTCTCTTTGCGACACATGTATGTTATGTTAGCGTCTTGTTGTTACTATAACAACGGGTTTCGTGGTTATTATGTTACGATTGGGTAACCTATTTTAATGCGCATGCGCGGTCCTGAGTGAGATCGTGATGCGAAACCATAGTAACGGCAGACGCCGGACGTTGAGGTTACCAGGATTTCCTGTCATGCGCAATGGAGAACCATAGACCCTGACAAGATAAGATGTATCTTAATCGACTGATATACAGGTACTAGACTGGTGATCTATTCATGTTTTATAACTGTATTTCACTTTGATGATGTGGGGGATATTTGAAGCCATGATGATGTATTTTTTAAAGGTTATTTAACTATTGTTGATACCTAATATGTTCAGGAAGTGATGTCATTCAACATGTGTTATATAAAGAGTGCACTGATTTACTATCACTATGCTTGACAAAGACCCAACAGGGGTTGAAACGTTGTAGTTTTTACTGCTTGGTGAATAAAGACCAACACTTTTTGGATATCTGAGTGCTGCAGTTTTTCTTCAATCTACTATCACAAAGTAGAGATCCTTTTAGTGCCACCAGCATGTCTTTCATAAGGTCTATTGTCACTGTGTTTGAGGATGTTAGATATGAGCCATGAAATTAGTGATGTGAAATTAGTGATGTTGTCAGGCGATGCTTCTTCTAAGTCAGTTGACTCTGAATCTAGACGTGGTTTTAGTTTGGCAGGACTTCTCGCTGAAGGCGTTATGCCAGGTGATATGTTTTCTTCTTGCTTATATGGACTTGAATCTGAACTGCGTCCGGTTTTAAACCATGTGTGCTGAAGCGCCAAAACGTGTGCTGGTGAGTTAGCGAGAATTGGGGATTCATGGCCTTCTGACGAAGAAGTTGAAATTGTATGGTCCATTCTTTTTCCTTCTGTTTTTTTTTATTTTTTTTTGGTTTGTGGCTTTTTGTGACATGAAGAACTCTGCATGACAATTGGTTATGGCCTTGTTTCTCCTCCTAGTCATGACAGAAATTAGGAGTCTATTATTAAGTACTATTTTCTTTGTACTTGTTTTTTAACACCTGTAGTAGCTTTAGTCGATTTATTATTCCCAGATAAATTTAATATTCACCACACAGTCATTTCAGCTAAGTAGTAATCATATTATCACACTTTTGAGCTGTCCATGTCCTGTGAACTTGGCAATTGTGAATGAGTCAATTGTCACCCTTCTGGTGCTTTTATAGTCTGAGAGGGACCAGGGTGAAAAATGTTTTGGTTTGATGTATTATTAGCGACGTTGAGTCGGAATCCAGCAGATTCATAAATTAAGGTCGCGGC
Source organism: Rhinoderma darwinii (assembly GCF_050947455.1). Classification (NCBI taxonomy): domain Eukaryota; kingdom Metazoa; phylum Chordata; class Amphibia; order Anura; family Rhinodermatidae; genus Rhinoderma; species Rhinoderma darwinii. The sequence continues at coordinate 71,993,212 of NC_134696.1, forward strand.
CCACCACCAGCGTTAGGCAGCGACTTCTATGGCAAAGAGGCTAACTGAGACTGGTCTTACAATGTTACTCATATTTGGCCAACAACGCTTGAGGTGTTACGGGGTGTCCAAACAGCTCTGAGGTAGGTTTTCCACAGATGAACTGTAGTTACTCCAGGGTCGCACTAAGAGGTTTTCAGACCTCTTTTTACGTTGGGGATAAAGTTGGGTGTGATGGACAGAGGGGTTATGATACCCTAGCAAGCACCAAGCAGGGGGGAGAGGTGTAAGCAGGGCGCTTTACGTAGCCCTTAAATGTGTAAAGATGGCAGTCGCGTTCCAGGATCTCCTTTGAGAGAGGCCTTGTTTGCTCTCCAGTGATCCCACCAGTCTTGGTGGGTAGTATTTAGCCCTCGTTAGGCTCCGGTGGCACTTATATGTTTGTTTCTGCTCCGATCATGCTACTTCTGGTCCACGGGAGTGCACTTGCGGTATAAATCGAGGCCGGCATCCGGCTTCTCCACTAGGCCTCAAGTTCAATTATGTTCAAAACTGGTTGAAACCAGTATTAAAACGTACCCAAGAGCAGCGGCGGTCCGATGGAAGCTCTTTCAGGGGCGCTCAGTCACCCCAGGTGAGCAGAATGATGTGGATTAAAAGATGGCTCAGCAGAGCTCTGCAAAGCGTGTCTATCCTTCTCAGCCACTAGGCCACACCCCCCGGCAACTAGATTATTAAATGGAATGGTAAGTGTCGCTTACAAAGGTGAAAGGCTAGAAATATTGGGCTTGTTCAACTTGGAAAAAATACGTCTTTTATGGGATCTTCCAAGGACTCTACAAAGGATAAGGGGACACCCATTGCGTGTGGAAGAAAGAAGTTTCAGACATCAATATAGAAAAGGGTTCCTTACAGTTAGAGTGGTCAAGCTATGGAATGCCCTTCCCCAAGAGGTAGTGATGGCAGATACTATGTCAGCATTGGTAAAAAGGCTAGATGCCTATTTATTTACGAATGGCATTGAGGGTTATAATTAATCAAGCAATGAATGAGGGGTAATTTATTGAGAAAGGTTGAACCTGATGGACCTATGTCTTATTTCAGCCTATGTAACTATGTAATTATTAGCTTAAAAACAACGCTATAACCCTCTTAAATATTATTTATCTAAGTATTTATAAAACGAATCTGAAAATGCTGCAGTATTGGTAGACAGACGTGGGTACAATCTGAAAACTTCTGCTAACTACAATTCATGCTGCTTCTAATGGCAGCCCAGGATGCAGGTTACAAGTAACACATATTATATTCTTCTACAAAACGCATTCATATACTTACCCTAGTTTTTGCCCGTAGTCTTTCTTTTCTAAACCCCATTCCCAAAGACTTTACCTCCCGAATAGAGATGAGCGAACTTATGAAAAGTTCGGTTCGGCAGGTTCGCCGAATTTCATGAAAAAGTTAGATTCGGACCGAACTAGTTCTGACCGAACCTGTAATACAAGAAAGCCCCTAAAAATCGTGTATAACACTGTTTAAAAGCCCTAGAAGCTCTGCATAACACTCTTAGGTCACCCATGAGTGTATCCAAGTACTTTTGAGCTGTCTTTAAGGCAAAGTTAGTGTCAAAGTTACGCCAACATGTATGGCTATAGGAAAACGGATGGGACACGGTGATAACTAACAGAAACCACTGCACTTGTGCATGTTGTATGCTTAATGCATTGTTAAAAAATGTACAAAAATTAACCATTTTTGGCGGCAGATGCCTGCCAGTGTTCATACATATAAGGTGGTAAAAGAAGAAGCAATGGCTTTTGACAAGCCCTCAAAAAATTTACCCTTTATGGTGGCAGATGCCTGCCGGGGTTCATCCATACATGGATGTAAAAGCAACAAGCAATGGCTTTTCACAAGCCCTCCAGGCCTGCTTGTAGCAGACGGCAGTGGAGGTGTATTGGTGGTAGTAGAGGTAGCCAACGGACGGCAAGGGTGGTAGTAGTAGTAGCAGCACATTAAAAGAGACTGGACAGTCACAGGACAAAGCCCTGTGGTGGGGCAGGCCACAGGCCTGCTTGTAGCAGACGGCAGTGGAGGTGTATTGGTGGTAGTAGAGGTAGCGAACAGACAGCAAGGGTGGTAGTAGTAGTAGCAGCACATTAAAAAAGACTGGACAGTCACAGGACAAAGCCCTGTGGTGGGGCAGGCCTCAGGCCTGCTTGTAGCAGACGGCAGTGGAGGTGTATTGGTGGTAGTAGAGGTAGCCAACACAGACAGCAAGGGTGGTAGTAGTAGTAGCAGCACATTAAAAGAGACTAGACAGTCACAGGACAAAGCCCTGTGGTGGGGCAGGCCTGCTTGTATCAGACGGCAGTGGAGGTGTATTGGTGGTAGTAGAGGTAGCCAACAGACAGCAAGGGTGGTAGTAGTAGTAGCAGCACATTAAAAGAGACTGGACAGTCACAAGACAAAGCCCTGTGGTGGGGCAGGCCTCAGGCCTGCTTGTAGCAGATGGCAGTGGAGGTGTATTGGTGGTAGTAGAGGTAGCCAAAGGACAGCAAGGGTGGTGGTAGTAGTAGTAGTAGTAGTAGTAGTAGTAGTAGTAGTAGTAGTAGTAGTAGTAGTAGTAGTAGCAGCACATTAAAAGAGACTGGACAGTCACAGGACAAAGTCCTGTGGTGGGGCAGGCCTCAGGCCTGCTTGTAGCAGACGGCAGTGGAAGTGTATTGGTGGTAATAGAGGTAGCCAACAGACAGCAAGGGTGGTAGTAGTAGTAGAAGCACATTAAAAGACATTGGACAGTCACAGGACAAAGCCCTGTGGTGGGGCAGGCCTGCTTGTAGCAGACGGCAGTGGAGGTGCATTGGTGGTAGTAGAGGTAGCCAACAGACAGCAAGGGTAGTAGTAGTAGTAGCAGCACATTAAAAGAGACTGGACATTCACAGGACAAAGCCCTGTGGTGGGGCAGGCCTCAGGCCTGCTTGTAGCAGACGGCAGTGGAGGTGTATTGGTGGTAGTAGAGGTAGCCAACGGACAGCAAGGGTGGTGGTAGAAGTAGTAGTAGTAGCAGCACATTAAAAGAGACTGGACAGTCACAGGACAAAGCCCTGTGGTGGGGCAGGCCTGCTTGTAGCAGACGGCACTGGGGGTGGATTGGTGGTAGAAGTAGTAGCAGCACCAACAGCGGCACATTAAAAAAAGAGTGGACAGGACAGAATCCCGTAGTAGCAGGCGGCAGTAGTAGGCGGCAGCGGCAGCAGCAATGTCAGATCTAATCAGTGGCATCAGGCACAGGGGTTTTAAAATCCTCACCGATCCACGCTTGATTCATTTTCAGAAACGTGAGATTTTCCAAGCTGTTGGCGGACAATCTTGTTCGCTTAGGGGTGACGAAGCCCCCTGCCGCGCTGAATACCCTCTCTGACGCTACACTGGAGAGTGGACAAGACAGTACACCCATGGCAAACTGGGCCAGTTCTTGCCAATGATCCAATCTGCTGACCCAGAAGTCCATGGGTTCTGGGATCAGGATTTCTGACGGAGAAAGGGCACAGTCCAGGTACGAGTGAACCTGGTTGTTTAGGTGCTGGACCTGGTGATGGTGAACATCCCTTTGGTGACTACGATGTGTGTCAGGTCGGGGTATTGGATGTAAAAATGTCATCATATTTTCCAAACTGAATTGGCTGCAGCTACTGCTGCTGCTGCTGCCGCTGCTCCTGCCTATTGCAGAGGTAGCTCTGCCAGAGGCGGTGGAACGATGAGACAGTGGGGAGCGGAGAGTTGCTCCCCGGTCAGACATGCTTGCAGCAGGTGTTTGCCGTTTGAAAGCCGTGACAAGCTGGCTGCATAGCTTCTCTTGATAATAAGCCAATTTTGCCTCCCTCTCGGAAGGCGCAAAAAACGCCCCCATTCTGGCTTTATACCGAGGGTCTAAAAGTGTGGCTATCCAGTACTCATCTCTTTGCTTCATGCTAACAATACGACAGTCAGCGCGCAAGTAACGAAGCATACAGCTCGCCATCCTGGCCAGCAAGGACAGCAAGGGTGGTGGTAGTAGTAGTAGTAGTAGTAGTAGTAGTAGTAGTAGTAGTAGTAGTAGTAGTAGTAGTAGTAGTAGTAGTAGTAGCAGCACATTAAAAGAGACTGGACAGTCACAGGACAAAGTCCTGTGGTGGGGCAGGCCTCAGGCCTGCTTGTAGCAGACGGCAGTGGAAGTGTATTGGTGGTAATAGAGGTAGCCAACAGACAGCAAGGGTGGTAGTAGTAGTAGAAGCACATTAAAAGACATTGGACAGTCACAGGACAAAGCCCTGTGGTGGGGCAGGCCTGCTTGTAGCAGACGGCAGTGGAGGTGCATTGGTGGTAGTAGAGGTAGCCAACAGACAGCAAGGGTAGTAGTAGTAGTAGCAGCACATTAAAAGAGACTGGACATTCACAGGACAAAGCCCTGTGGTGGGGCAGGCCTCAGGCCTGCTTGTAGCAGACGGCAGTGGAGGTGTATTGGTGGTAGTAGAGGTAGCCAACGGACAGCAAGGGTGGTGGTAGAAGTAGTAGTAGTAGCAGCACATTAAAAGAGACTGGACAGTCACAGGACAAAGCCCTGTGGTGGGGCAGGCCTGCTTGTAGCAGACGGCACTGGGGGTGGATTGGTGGTAGAAGTAGTAGCAGCACCAACAGCGGCACATTAAAAAAAGAGTGGACAGGACAGAATCCCGTAGTAGCAGGCGGCAGTAGTAGGCGGCAGCGGCAGCAGCAATGTCAGATCTAATCAGTGGCATCAGGCACAGGGGTTTTAAAATCCTCACCGATCCACGCTTGATTCATTTTCAGAAACGTGAGATTTTCCAAGCTGTTGGCGGACAATCTTGTTCGCTTAGGGGTGACGAAGCCCCCTGCCGCGCTGAATACCCTCTCTGACGCTACACTGGAGAGTGGACAAGACAGTACACCCATGGCAAACTGGGCCAGTTCTTGCCAATGATCCAATCTGCTGACCCAGAAGTCCATGGGTTCTGGGATCAGGATTTCTGACGGAGAAAGGGCACAGTCCAGGTACGAGTGAACCTGGTTGTTTAGGTGCTGGACCTGGTGATGGTGAACATCCCTTTGGTGACTACGATGTGTGTCAGGTCGGGGTATTGGATGTAAAAATGTCATCATATTTTCCAAACTGAATTGGCTGCAGCTACTGCTGCTGCTGCTGCCGCTGCTCCTGCCTATTGCAGAGGTAGCTCTGCCAGAGGCGGTGGAACGATGAGACAGTGGGGAGCGGAGAGTTGCTCCCCGGTCAGACATGCTTGCAGCAGGTGTTTGCCGTTTGAAAGCCGTGACAAGCTGGCTGCATAGCTTCTCTTGATAATAAGCCAATTTTGCCTCCCTCTCGGAAGGCGCAAAAAACGCCCCCATTCTGGCTTTATACCGAGGGTCTAAAAGTGTGGCTATCCAGTACTCATCTCTTTGCTTCATGCTAACAATACGACAGTCAGCGCGCAAGTAACGAAGCATACAGCTCGCCATCCTGGCCAGCGTTTTAGAGGGCCTGGTTGGTTCCATCTCCGCCCCATACTGCCATGGTTGTCCATCATCAAGGTCGTCGTCAGACTCGTCATCACCGTCACTGTCATGTTGTGCGGCTGCACCATCCCCTATCCCTTCCTGTGATTCCATCTCCAAATCCAGCTCCTCTTCATGTCCTGTTTCCTCATCCTCCGCCTCCTCCTCCTCAACATCCATAGCCAGATGTGATCCTTCCTCCATCCTTTGCTGAATCATCGCTGTGAGCGTTTGCTCCATAATGAATATCAGCGGCATAACATCGTTCATTCCGCTAGCGTCACGGCTCACAAATCGTGTGGCCTCTTCAAAGGGCTTCAAAACGCGACATACGTCTCTAACCAGCTGCCAGTGCCTGAGCTCGAAATTACACTGGCTCCAAACGCTACCCGTCTGCTGCATCAGGAAATCATTCACGGCTTTCCGCTGTTCGTACAGACGGTCCAACATGTGCAGGGTGGAATTCCAGCGTGTTGGAACGTCGCAAATCAGGCTGTGTTCTGGGAGATTGTTTTGACGCTGCAAGTCCAGGAGGGCGTGCTTAAATGCATATGAACGTCTAAAGCGAACGCAAACCCTCCTGGACATGGCCAGCACACCCTTCAAACCAACATATGACTTTAAGAAGCGTGTTATGACCAGATTGATCACATGTGCCATGCAAGGAGCGTGTGTCAGGTGACCTAGACGCAGTGCAGCCACAACGTTCTTCCCGTTCTCAGAGACAACGTTGCCCAGTGTGAGTTTCAGAGGAGACAGCCAGCGTGCAATTTCCTCCTTGATGCACAGCAGCAGCTCCTGCCCTTTGTGGCTTTTCTCGCCCAGGCTCAGCAGGTGTAAGACAGCGTTGTGGCGCTTCACCTTGCACCTATGAAAAGAGGAGGGAGGAGGAGTGGAAGATACGCTGTGTCCTGTCGGGGACGGGAAGACCTCCATTGAGGAGGGCAAGGAGGAGGAGGAGGATGGTAGGCGCCTGGTGTCCGGAGTTGAACCAGAAAGATACAAGCGTGGAGGTGGTAATGCCTGGCATTGCTGCGGTGGTGCATCGGACTGCAAAATATTGACCCAGTGGGCCGTGAAAGACATGTACTGTCCCTGCCCATAGTTGCTGCTCCACGTGTCGACGGTGGCATGTACCCTGCTGCACACAGATAATTGCAAGGACTGGCCCACCTTTTCCTCCACGTGCTTGTGCAAGGCAGGGACAGCTGTTTTGGAAAAGTAATGTCGGCTAGGTATTCGCCACCTAGGCTGAGCGCACGCCATCAATTGCTTGAAGCCGGTGGGGTCGACCAGGTGGTACGGCAGCGACTGCACCACCAACAACTTAGCCAGGTGTGAATTAAGCCGCACGACAAGTGGATGACTGGGTATATATTGTTGCTTATTGGACAACGATTCCGTAATGGATAACTGACGGGACGTAGGAGTAGCACTAGATGACAGTGATGATGATGACAACGACATCGTGGATAAGGCCTGGCTTCTACTGCAGCAGCAGCGGCAGAGGGGTCTTCATTAGATGTACATGATGGTGGGGCATATCGATTGTCCCACATGGCCTTGTGATGCCGCTCCATGTGTTTACGTAGAGCGGTAGTTTCTACATTGCTGCCCTGCCCACACCTTACTTTCTGCTTGCAGATACGGCACTGTGCCATGTTTTCGTCCTCCGGGAAGGTACAGAAAAATTGCCACACGGCAGAGTACCGTAAAGAGGTAGTACCACGTCCACCACCACCACCACCACCCGAGCTTGCCCCTTGTCTGGCAGGCTTTTTTCGGGAGCCTACACCAGCATCAGTGTCGCCGTCACCGGCTCCTGAGCTGACCCTACCGCTGCAACGTTTTGCAGATTGACTTCTGCCCCTACCTCGGCTTGGCTGTTTATCACTGCCAGTGCCGCCACTACTATCCTCCTCCTCTGACGCCGTCATCACCTCGTCACCTGGTTCCCACATCCTGTCTAAAACAACATCATCATAGCCCTCCTCATCATCCCCGCCACTTCTGTCACTGAGTTGTGAATGTGATGTGACATCATGGCGGGCTCCATGCCCCCCCTCATTACTGCGTCTGCCACCACGGCTACCACCAACACCCCCACTACCACAGCTATGCGTCTCGGACACCGCTTCCACCTCCACCACCGCCGCAACACACTCCATTGGCTGACTCGCGGAAAACAAAACATCATCACTATGTTGCTCAGTATCTTCCTTCGCACCCGAGGAGATGTCTCTTAGGACTCTCAGGAAAGATGGCTTCCCGCTAGGAAGGGGGAGTGAAGACATAGATGATGGAATGGAAACGCTAGAAATACCCATATTACTACTGTCACTGTGCCAAAGAACTGTAGAGGATCTGGAATCCAACGAAACCTGGCTTGAAGCCAGATCGTCAGAGTCTTCCTGCTGAGATGACCGCGAGCCAGCCAACCAGTCCACAATGGCCGTATTGTCTAAAGTAACCCGCCCACCGGAGGAGATGGACAAGTCTGGCTTGCTGATACTGATACTACTACCAGCAGGCACATGGCTGCTGCTACTAGTGGAACTGGGCACATGTCTTGTGCCACAAATGCTGGTACTGGGTCTGGCACCAACAGATCCAACATTTGAACTGGAAGAGGACATGGCATGGGTGTTTTTTCCTCTACCCCGTCCTTTCACAACCTTTTTTTTTACCAGACATTTCACTGCTGGAGTGCAGCAAGTTGAATCAAAACCCCGGGGATGAGCCCCTTCTAAAAGCTTATTCACACTGACACTGGCTTGGCAAATGGCAATCAATGAGAATTTCTATCAGCCACGCCGCTGTGCACTCAGGGAATGCTGGGTGTTGTAGTACTACAAAGGCTGCCTCAGCTGCCTGTATTGCAAGTTGGATGCAACGGGGATGAGCCCCTTCTAAAAGCTTATTCACACTGACACTGGCTTGGCAAATGGCAATGAATGAGAATTTCTATCAGCCACGCCGCGGTGCACTCAGAGAATGCTGGGCGTTATAGTACTACAAAGGCTGCCTCAGCTGCCTGTATTGCAAGTTGGATGCAACGGGGATGAGCCCCTTCTAAAAGCTTATTCACACTGACACTGGCTTGGCAAATGGTAATGAATGAGAATTTCTATCAGCCACGCCGCGGTGCACTCAGGGAATGCTGGGCGTTGTAGTACTACAAAGGCTGCCTGTATTGCAAGTTGGATTGTTATGTTAACGGCCGGGGATGAGCCCCTTCTAAAAGCTTATTCACACTGACACTGGCTTGGCAAATGGCAATGAATGAGAATTTCTATCAGCCACGCCGCTGTGCACTCAGGGAATGCTGGGCGTTGTAGTACTACAAAGGCTGCCTCAGCTGCCTGTATTGCAAGTTGGATGCAACGGGGATGAGCCCCTTCTAAAAGCTTATTCACACTGACACTGGCTTGGCAAATGGCAATGAATGAGAATTTCTATCAGCCACGCCGCGGTGCACTCAGGGAATGCTGGGCATTGTAGTACTACAAAGGCTGCCTCAGCTGCCTGTATTGCAAGTTGGATTGTTATGTTAACGGCCGGGGATGAGCCCCTTCTAAAAGCGTATTCACACACTGGCTTGGCACATGGCAATGAATGAGAATTTCTATCAGCCACTGCACTGACTCAGGGAATGCTGGGCGTTGTAGTACTACAAAGGCTGCCTGTATTGCAAGTTGGATTGTTATGTTAACGGCCGGGGATGAGCCCCTTCTAAAAGCGTATTCACACACTGGCTTGGCAAATGGCAATGAATGAGAATTTCTATCAGCCACTGCACTGACTCAGGGAATGCTGGGCGTTGTAGTACTACAAAGGCTGCCTCAGCTGCCTGTATTGCAAGTTGGATGCAACGGGGATGAGCCCCTTCTAAAAGCGTATTCACACACTGGCTTGGCAAATGGCAATGAATGAGAATTTCTATCAGCCACTGCACTGACTCAGGGAATGCTGGGCGTTGTAGTACTACAAAGGCTGCCTGTATTGCAAGTTGGATTGTTATGTTAACGGCCGGGGATGAGCCCCTTCTAAAAGCTTATTCACACACTGGCTTGGCAAATGGAGAATTTGTATTGCAATTTTGATGTTGAGAGTAGACTCCCGCTGTAGTGGTTGAGCCCCTTCGATGGCTGGATTCCTGGCTTTTAGATTCCTAAACCTTTCCCTAACTACACAGAGATGCTATCCCTACAGCTCCTATCTGTAAAATGGCCACTGAGCTCTGTGCATAGACTTTTATTGCAGGCTTGAGCCCGCCCCTATGCTGCCTCCCGATTGGTTGGGAGAGCCGTTTACAAGGCATTATGGGGTAGCCTGATGTCAGGTGATATTGTGAAATCCTCCATTTTACATCTAACATGTGGCAGGCGCCAAAATGTAGCCGGGTTCGGTCAAAACGGGTTCGGCAGAACCCGGTGAAGTTCGGATTCGCTGCAAACCGAACTTTTCCCGATGTTCGTACCGAAACCGGGTTCGGTTGTCCCGGTTCGCTCATTTCTACTCCCGAACATTCGTCCATAATTTCTAATCCTAACTAGCTTTGTCTGAATACACAATCCCTGCACAATATCCACAGATATGTACACATGTATATGCATAACACTTTGAGATTTTGTTTAACTTTTTAAATAATTAGTCACAAGCTTCAATTTGTGTGTACATTTTTTTTTTGTCCAAAATTTTGAGTGCTATAGCGTATATTACCCTGATACAGATGCTGGATTTAGATTCAGCAGAGTGTTTTCTTCAGTCAATTGTAAACCGGGTTCCCTGGCATCTAGTAAAGGCTTCCCCAAAAGGCAGTAATATGAGCAGAAAGGATTGCAAACTGGTTTTAGTTTCCTGTGCCATAGGGGCAGGCAAAGAAGACAATAAATCCTGGCTGGAATATAAAGGTATACAATGCATTCGGAAAGTCTTCAAACCATTTCACTTTTTTCACATTTTGTTATATTGATGCCTTGTGCTAAAATAAAAATTAACGTTTTTCCCCATCAATCTGCACTCAATACCCCTAAATGACAAAGTTAAAACAGAATTTTAGACATTTTAGACATTTATTAAATATGAAAAACTAACATTTTGCATGGACATACGTTTTCAGACCCTTATCTATGCCACTTGAAATTTAGCTCTGGGGGAATCCCATTTCCCTAGATCATCTTTGAAATGTTTCAACACCTTGATTGGAGTCCACCTGTGGTAAATTTATTTGATTGGACATATTTTGGAAAGACACACCCCTGTCTATATAAGGTCTCACAGCTGACAATGCATATCAAGGCAAAAACCAAGCCATGAGGAGGAAAGAACTGCCTGTATGCAGTTCTGGAGGCACAGATCTGGAGAAGGGTACAAAAAAAATTCTGCTGCACTGAAAGTTTCCAGGAGCTCAGTGGCCTCTATCAGTAGCATAACTACAGACTGTATGGCAAGTGGGGAGCTGTGTGGCACTATATACAAGGGGGCTGTGTGGCATTACATACAAGGGGGTTGTGCGGCACTACTAAGGGGCGGGCTGTGTGGCACTATCTACTAGGGGGGCTGTGTGTGGCAGAATCTACAGGGATATGTGTGTTGCGCTATCTACAGGGGGCTGTTTGGCACTTTCTACTAAGGGGGGCTGTGTGGCACTATATACAAGGGGAGCTGTGTGGCACTATATACAGGGGCTTTATGGCGATATCTACAGGGGGGGCTGTATGCCACTTTCTACAAGGGGGAAGTGGGGGGCGCTATCTACAAGTGAGGTGTGACACTGTCTACAGGGGGGCTGTTTAGCACTATCTACAGGGGGGCTGCATGGCCCTCTCTACAGGGGGGCAGTATCTACAGGGGCACTATCTATAAGGGGGGCTGCGTGTGGCACCTGGGGGGCCCAGTCAAAAGTTTGCTATGGGGCCCAGTTTTTCCTACTTATGCTTCTGGCCTCCATAATTCTTAAATGAAAGAGGTTTGGAACAACTAGGTCTCCTCCTAGAGCTGGCCGCACCACCAAACTAAGTAATCGGGGGAGAAGGGCCTTGTTAAGAGGAGTGACCAAGAAGCCAATGGTCACTCTGGCTGAGCTTCAAAGATCCTGTGTGCAGATGGGAGAAACTTCCAGAAGGCCAACCATCACTGCAGCATTCCACCAATCTGGGCTTTATGGCAGAGTGGCCAGAAAGAAGCCTCTCCTCAGTAAGAGACACATGAGAGCTCGCCTGGAGTTTGCAAAAAAGCACCTAAAGGACTCTCAGACTTTGTGAAACACTATTCTGTGGTCTGATGAAACCAAAATTGAACTTTTTGGCCTTAATTCTAAGCGTCATGTTTGGAGGAAACCAGACACTGCTCATAACCTGCCCAATACCATCCCTACAGTGAAGCATGGTGGTGGGAGCATCATGCTGCGGGGGTGTTTTTCAGTGGCTGTGACAGGGAGACTGATCAGTGTTGAGGGAAAGATGAATGGAGCAAAGTACAGAGATATTCTTAATGAAAACCTGATCCAGAGTTTGAGAGGATCTACAGAAAATCTCCAAATCCAGGTGTGAAAACCTTGTGGCATCATACCCAAGAAGACTGGAGGCTGTTATCGCTGACAAAAGTGCTTTAACTAAGTAATGAGTAAAGGGTTTTAGTTTTTCCTTTTCAATAAATTAGCAAAGATTTCTAATATTTTGTTTTCACTTTGTGATTCTGGGGTATTGAGTGCAGAATGATGGGGAAAACTTTTATTTTTTTCGCACAAGGCCTCAACATAACAAATTATTAAAAAAGTGAAAGGGTCCGAAGACTTTTGGAACATGGGAGACTATGGGTGATGTATTCCACTGTATGCCATATGTCACAGACATCCATTTAACATGTCATGTGCTTTTTAATAGCTTTTCATGATGTATACTTTAAACGGTTGTCATAATAGTTTATGGATGACAGATGCTTAAGGCTGAGTTCACACGGGGCGGATATGCTGCGTAAAAGCATGCAGCGTATCCAACCTGTGCGCCGCAGGGAATTTCGGACGAAAAAGCGCACCAAACTGTGATGTCCGCTGAAAAAACAGGAGACCGCTGCAGCCTGCGATTGACTGAAGCAGCAGTTACATGGGATGAAGCGTCATCCCAGGAGGCCAGCATCCTGGGATGACGTTTCATGCATGTGCTTGTCTGCATCGGCGGTCACATGAGATGAGTCATCCCAGGAGACTGGCCTGGAAGAAGAAACACAGACTCCTAGGTAAGTATAATTTTTTTTTTCAGAGTTGTGTTTTTGGCAGTGGAATCCTGCAGCAAATATGCAGCGATTACTCAAATACAATTGACATGCTGTGGAATGAAATTCCACACAGAAGCTCCATTTCTGAGCATTTTTTCCACTCAGTATTTACGCAGTCTGTGGATAAGATTTGTTCAATTTCATCCACTTTGCTGCTACTGTATTCTGCAGCGTATTTTCCTTCCGCAATTCAGAAAATGCGCAGCAATCCCGCTACGTGTGGACAAGCCCTAACAGTGGTAGTAGTAGTGTTAAGCTCAAACACCCGGCTACTATTTTGGTTGAAATGTTGCTGCTGTTTATCTGGATGCATTTTTTGGTACAATAAAGAAACTTTTTTTTTCAGTCAGCATGCTCTCGCTACTATTTTCTTTTGGATTACATGAGCTAACATGCATTCTATGGATGGTTTAGTCTGGTGCTGTCTCAACTTTCGTGACGTTGGATGCCTAACAGTGACATCTGCCACCCATATGCTTTTATGAGATCTGTTTAACATATACATCATGAAAAGGTATGAAAAGTTCATGACGTATACGTTAAATGGATCCCTTAATAGTCCACGAGGGACAGATGACGCTGTTAGGCATCTATCACAGCCTACATTTAACATATACGTTGGAAGCAGGGGCATAACTAGGAAAGACTGGGCCCCATAGCAAACTTTTGACTGGGGCCCCCCTCTCCTGGGTGTCACACAACCCCCCCTTGTAGATAGTGCCTTTTTTACAGCCCCCCCCTGTAGATAACGCCATACAGCCCCCTCTGTAAATGGCGCCATACAGCCCCCCATGTAGAGAACGCCATACAGCCCCCCTGTAGGGAACGCCATACAGCCCCCCCCCCTGTAGAGAACGCCATACAGCCCCCCCTG